>NC_053167.1:139911196-140247446 GCF_016835505.1 Polypterus senegalus | reverse complement strand
GGACCGGTGCCTCAGTCTCTCGTAGGGCTTAATGTGAGATGGAATTCTCCACAGCCCTGTTGGGGTCTGAGGTGGCCGCCAGGGGGATCTTCAGCCCCAACCGGGAGTGCAACCAGAAACAGGTGACCAAGCATGGGTGGGCCAAACAAGGAACCTGTAACCACCACTCAAATCCCAGAGTCGGGAGGAAGGAGGATAAAGCTGTGGAGGAGTGGTGAAGAAAGAGAGAAGAGTGTTTTTGACTTCAGTGTTTAGTGCTTGGGACTGTGTTGTGGCTGGGAGGATTACGGGGAAGACGTTCCCTCCAGCTGAAGAAAAATAAAACTCTTTTTATTTTATACGTGCCTCCCGTGTCAAGTCTGTGCTGGGTCGAGCGCAATATAGCACCTTTCTTATGAGATATATATATATAGATATATATATATATATATACTGTATATATACTGCTCAAAAGAATTAAAGGAACACTTTTTAATCAGAGTATAGCATAAAGTCAATGAAACTTCTGGGATGTTAATCTGGTCAGTTAAGTAGCAGAGGGGGTTGTTCATCAGTTTCAGCTGCTGTGGTGTTAATGAAATTAACAACAGATGCACTAGAGGGGCAACAATGAGATGACCCCCAAAACAGGAATGGTTTAACAGGTGGAGGCCACTGACATTTTTCCCTGCTCATCTTTTCTGACTGTTTCTTCACTAGTTTTGCATTTGGCTACAGTCAGTGTCACTACTGGTACCATGAGGCGATACCTGGACCCTACAGAGGTTGCACAGGTAGTCCAACTTCTCCAGGATGGCACATCAATACGTGTCATTGCCAGAAGGTTTGCTGTGTCTCCCTGCACAGTCTCAAGGGCATGGAGGAGATTCTAGGAGACAAGCAGTTACTCTTGGAGAGCTGGAGAGGGCCATAGAAGGTCCATAACCTATCAGCAGGACCAGTATCTGCTCCTTTGGGCAAGGAGGAACAGGATGAGCACTGGTAGAGCCCTACAAAATGACCTCCAGCAGGTCACTGGTGTGAATGTCTCTGACCAAACAATCAGAAAGACTTCATGAGGGTGACCCAAGGGCCCCATGTCCACTAATGTGCCCTGAGCTCACTGCCCAGCAGCATGCAGCTCGATTGGCATTCGCCATAGAATACCAGAATTGGCAGATGCACCACTGGTGCCCTGTGCTTTTTACAGATGAGAGCAGGTTCACTCTGAGCACGTGACAGAAGAGGAAGGGTCTGGAGAAGCCATGGAGAACATTATGCTGCCTGTAACATCATTCAGCATGAGCAGTTTGGTGGTGGGTTAATGATTTTCTGGGGAGGCATATCCATGGAGGGTCACACAGACCGCTACAGGCTTGACAAAGGCACCTTGGCTGCCATTAGGTATCAGGATGAAATCCTTGGACCCATTGTCAGACCCTATGCTGGTACAGTGGCTCCTGGTGCACGACAATTCCTGGCCTCATGTGGTGAGAGTATGTAGGCAGTTCCTGGAGGATGAAGGAATTGATACCATTGACTGGCCACCACACTTTCCTGACCTAAATCCAATAGAACACCTCAGGGACATTATGTTTTGGTCCATCCAATGCCACCAGGTTGCACCTCAGACTGTCCAGGAGCTCAGTGATGCCCTGGTCCAGATCTGGGAGGAGATCCCCCACAACACCATCTGTCATCTCATTAGAAGCATGCACCGATGTTGTCAGGCATGTATACAAGAACACAGGGGCCATACAAAGTGCTGCGTACAATTTGGAGTTGCTGCAATTCAATTTGGGCAAAATGGACCAGCCTGCCACATGATTTTTCACTCTGATTTTTGGGCGTCTTTGAATTCAGGGCTCTGTAGGTTGATCATTTTCATTTCCATCAAACGATGTGGCATCCTTTCGTTCCTAACACATTACCCAGTCTATATCAGTATAGATATCAGGAGGATTTCTTTTTCCCATTGAGATCTGATGTGTTTTCAAAGTGTTCCTTTAATTTTTTTGAACAGTTTTATATATATATATATATATATATATATATATATATATATATATATATATATATATATATATATATATATATATATATATATATATATATATATATATATATAGGCACATGTAGAATGGCAACCTGACTGAGATTGAACAAGGATTCTTAACGGGAGGCCAGTACAACAGAAGGACAGGGGGAGATGAGCATGGTTAAATATTTTCCTCCCCAGTATGCTAGGTGGTGGCCTCTTTGGGTTAGAATTCCCATCCATACGCCCGCAGAGCATGCTGGGAGCTGTAGTCCCGTGAGGCAGCCCTGTTGGGTTCTGTGGGGATGGCCAGGGGGAGCTGCTGGGATTCACATTCCCTACTTTGTGGGGCTTACTATTGACCCGGAAGTACTTCCATTGGTTTGTGCCCTAGCACCAAAAGTACTCCTGGGTGCAAGATAAAAGAGACCACTCAACCTCATCCAGGCGAGTTGGAGTCGGGTGTAGAGTACGGACAAAGCTTGCTTGGTCAGTGCAGAGGAGAAGACAGAGAAAGAAAGAGAGAAGAATTATTTGGTTTGTGCCACTTTTGGTGCCTTTGTACAAGGAGTTCTTGTTTAAAAACCTTTTTATTTATATTGGATTTGTGTATATGAGGTTATGTCTGGGGTTTAGAGTGTGCTGGAATTCCCCCCTAGTGGTCAAAGTATATATATATATAGTCCATTGTGTGTGCATGGAAGACAGCTTAAGGGCTTTGGTGATAGTGATGCTGGACAAAGGGTTGTCGCTGTGCTAATATCGTTTCTTCTTCTTCCTCCGCAGAACAGAAGATTGACAACCACTCTGTCACTGACGTCACTTCCGTTGTCTGTCCACTTAGACCCGCCCCTTTGTACCTCATGACCTTTTAACCCAGGAAATGGCCATTTTGTTCCCAGTTTGAGATTGAAGTCTGGTCTGAAAAGATGTCTCCGCAGTTACTGCTTGCCTTTTTGTGCCGTGTTTAATCCAGTTTACGTGATCACCAAGGTTGCCCAAACTCCTTATCTTTGTTTGTTGTATCTTTTGCAATATACGGGGAGATTCACTCGAAAGAGGCCCCGGATATTCTGTTGTAACTCCCATTAGAAATAAACAATCTGACCCAGAAAAATACGCTCTATACCTTGACGTATGTGTAATCGATTGCATTACATGCGATGCTGGAAGTGGTTTCCGTTTTCTGCCAGACACATTTTGACGTGATGCTCCATGTTCCTGAACGTATTGTCAAGCGTCTCGGTATGGGACAGCAGCAAGTTCTCGTTGGATGTTTTCCTTCAAATCTTCCACAGTGCGAGGCTTCTTCCGATACGCGTTTCCTTTGAGCAGACACCAAAGGAAGAAGTTTGGTGGTGTCAGACCCGGTGACCGGGGTGGCCAAAGTCCCTTTGAAATGACCCTGTTGCCCAGAGAAGGTCTCAATTTCTGCCATGCTCCTTGCCGATGTGTGACATCTTGCTCCATTTTGCTGGAAGTATCCTTTGGTTAACTCACGATCATCCAGGTGATTCACAAACTGTTCAAAAATGTCCAGGTACACATCAGTGATCATGGTGGCGTCAAAGAAAATGGGGCCTAGGATGCGCACCCAAGACATCTCGCACCATACACCGACTTAGTGATCATGGAGCGTTTTTTGGTGAGTGGCCTATATACGGGTGTTTTGCGAGTTAACATAACCCAACAACTGGAACCACGCCTCAGCCGAGAACCATGTGATGTCCAATATTCCCTCATTGTCCCTCACAAATGCCTGGAACCAGTGACAGCATCTGACTCTTTTCTCCATATCACTTACTTTGAGCTCCTGAACGACGGCTACACAATAATCATGGAATTGTACTATGCCTACCTTGTCACTCCGACGCAGGGGCATCCCGGGTTGTTCGAAGCTCCATATATTGAGGAGCACATTGCACGTTGTTTCATTCAGATTGCTTCGTCCTAGCGAGAGTTATTACAGAATATTCAGGGCCTCTTTCGAGTGAATCTCCCTGTATATACAGTTAGCTCCATAAATATTTGGACAGAGACATCTTTTTTCTAATTTTGGTTACCACAATGAATTTGAAATGAAACAACTCCGATGCAGTTGAAGTGCAGACTTTCAGCTTTAATTCAGTGGGTTGAACAAAATGATTGCATAAAAATGTGAGGCAAATAAAGCATTTTTTGAAGACAATCCCTTCATTTCAGGGGCTTCAAAGTAACTGGACAATTGACTCAAAGGCTATTTCATGGTCAGGTGTGTTCAAGTCCGTCGTTATGTCTTATCGATTAAGCAGATAAAAGGCCTGGAGTTGATTTTAGTTGTGGTGCTTGCATGTGGAAGATTTTGCTGTGAACAGACAACATGCGGACAAAGGAGCTCTCCATGCAGGTGATAGAAGCCATCCTTAAGCTGCGAAAACTGAAGAAACCCATCGGAGAAATTGCTACAATGTTATGAGTGGCAAAACCTACAGTTTGGTACATCGTGAGAAAGAAAGCAAGCACTGGTGAAGTCAGCAACGCAAAAAGACCTGGACGTCCACGGAAGACAACAGTGGTGGATGATCGCAGAATCATTTCCATGGTGAAGAGAAACCCCTTCACAACAGCCACCAAGTGAACAACACTCTCCAGGGCTTGGTCGTATCGATATCCAAGTCTACCATAAAGAGAAGACTGCATGACAGTAAATACAGAGGGTGCACTGCAAGGTGAGAGCCATCCATAAGCCTCAAGAATAGAAAGGCTAGATTGGACTTTGCTAAAGAACATCTAAAAAAGCCAGCAGAGTTCTGGACAAACAGATGAAACCAAGATCAACCTCCACCAGAATGATAGCAAGAAAAGAGGATGGAGAAGGCGTGGAACAGCTCATTATCCAAAGGATAGCACATCATCTGTAAAACACGGTGGAGTCGGGCAGTGTGATGGCTGCCAGTGGCACTGGGACACTCGTGTTTATTGATGATGTGACACAGGACAGAAGCAGCCGAATGAATTCTGAGGTGTTCAGAGACATACTGTCTGCTCAAATCCAGCTAAATGAAGTCACATTGATTGGGCGGCGGGCGTTTTGGACAATGACCCAAAACATACAGCCAAAGCAACCCAGGAGTTTATTAAAGCAAAGAAGTGGACAATTCTTGAATGGCCAAGTCAGTCACCTGATCTTAACCCAACTGAGCAGGCATTTCACTTGTTGAAGACTAAACTTCGGACAGAAAGGCCCACAAACAAACAGCAACTGAAAGTAAAGGCCTGGCAGAGCATTAAAAAGGAGGAAACCCAGCATCTGGTGATGTCCAGGAGTTCAAGACTTCAGGCTGGCATTGCCAGCAAAGGGTTTTCAACCAAGTATTAGAAATGAACATTTTTTTCCAGTTATTTGATTTGTCCAATTACTTTTGAGCCCCTGAAATTAAAGGAATTGTGTTCAAAAAATGTTTTAGTTGCCTCACATTTTTATGCAATCGTTTTGTTCACCCCACTGAATTAAAGCTGAAAGTCTGCACTTCAACAGCATCTGAGTTGTTTCATTTCAAATTCATTGTGGTGATGTACAGAACCGAAATTAGAAAAGAGTTGTCTGTCCAAATATTTATGGATCTAACTGTATACAGTATATTAACAGACACATGAGTATATACAGGTATATGCAGTCTGTGCCCTTAACCTGCAATTGCTGAGCACTTTGAGTAGTGAGAAAAGCGCTATATAAATGCAAATAATAATAATAATATTAATAAATATAAAGCTACACGTCTCCGAAAACTTAAGTAACAATATTTTTCACTAATGGATTGGTCTCATAGCCATAAGGATGGGAAAAATCCAAAATCCCAGGAAGTTAAATCCAATAAAAGCAATGTTTTATATTTAATAGTCAAAAAGAGTGACCTTACAATAATAATAATAATAATAATAATAATAATAATAAATTTTATTTTTATAGCACTTTCTTAGTGCCAGTCTGTAGTAGATACACAACAGAGAAGTCCAAATGCAAGTCAGCAATATTGTACTCTCTATTTCAGGTTCTGCCTGCATGCTTTTCATTTTCTTTCTTCAATCCATTTTTATGGAACTGTGGTGTCCTGGATAAGCCCAGGCTAATTGTCACCTGTAGTTGGGTCTCGACATGTCAGTCAAGTGTAAGTGTCATAAAGATGAAGTGTGGAGGGTAGACATTGTCCAATCCAGGGGCCTCATGTATAACGCCGTGCGTAGAACTCGCACTATAACATGGCGTAAGCACAAAAGCCGAAATGTGCTTACGCACAGAAAAATCCAGATGCAGGAATCTGTGCGTACTCCAACTTCCACGTCCTTCCGCTACATAAATCCCGATCAGCGTGAAAACTACGCTTCGTGCAACGCTTTATGTAACGCCCCTACTCCTCCCAGAATTACGCCTCTTTGAATATGCAAATGAATATAAATCGCCCTTAAGAGCAGCCTTCTGTGAAAAGACAATGGGAAAAGCACGGAGAAAATATAAGAATTTCAGCGAATACCAAGTGGAGGCAAAGGAAAAACATACTATTTGTTCAAATAAACCGTGATATAATCAACAAAAGGAAGTTGATCGAGTGACATAGCGTGTTGGAGAAACTTGAAAGCTCACATTCACAAATCGCACAGTGCGGAAATAAAAATGAAGTCACATATCAAAGTCGCCGTGAAAAGCCGAGTTGTAAGCCCACTGTCTGAGTGTCATATGAAAGTTTATTAGGGTACAGAGAAAAAGGCACACGGTGGGGAAAAAGCACGAAATGTCAACTTCAATCTCGACATTTCCACTTTACTCACGTAGTTTATTTTGTCATTTAGTAGAACATCATAAACTTCATCTTAAAATCGTTTAATTAACCAGTTTCTCAAATCACATCGTAATTAAAGTAGCACGTTAAATGCTTTGTTTTGTATTTGATCTTCTATGTGCTCTGTGTGTGTGAATCACTACTTGCTTCTTAAACCGGCTCTCTTCCTCCAACTGGACACAGAGTCCATGACATTTGTGACATTACAGCTCTCTGAATAACTAAAATACTGAGATGTATACGTGATGTCATTTTCATGATGATAGGAGCTAAAGCACGTTATTAAACATGAGTTTCACTTCGATGAAATAATTTATTGCAGCAGTACTCAGGGGCGGCTCTAGGCTTGTGGTGGCACTGGGCAGAGGAAGAATCGGTGGCTCCTTCGCCCGCCAATCTCAGTAAAGTAGCTTATGCACGGCGGATGGCCACGTCCGTTGCAGACACTGCATAGCCGCCTCGTGCTCAAGACACAAGCATTTAACGTTTTTTCGAAATTTGTCGCTGCGTTTTTAGCTGTGTTGTTATTTTCTCTTTCTGTTTTATATTCAATATATATTGGCGTGGCTGTCACTGCAATCCTTGCTTTTCTTTCCCCAAGTAACCGATCGCCATACAATCAGCTCTGTAATAGACGTTAAGCCATCTGTAAGCTTAGAGCTGATTCTTCAAAGCGTTTAAGGAACATTGAAATATCTTTGTAGTACATGTTTAATTATCCTATCCATCTATCCTTCCAGTGTTGTGCCAACACCAGCAAGAATACAGCGCGAGGCAGGAACAATCTGTGAACGGAGTGCCAGTGACTCGCTATAGCACTGCGGCACCACGTCTTCACATGTTAAATTATTAACAATATAGATTATTTAAATGAAGTTAAACTTTTATCTGTATAATAAACATATTTTGCTGCATTTCATCTTAAAAATGATATCGTCATCATATGTAAATACGCGCTTTATAAAGTGGCTCAGGTTGTGAGATATTATAACTATAGTGCAAGTTTACAGTGAGGTGATTGTACTTATAAGTCCTAACAGTTCTACAAGGAGCAGTGATTGAGTGCATTTAAAGTTCTTGGGATGAAACTGTTTGTGAACCGCGAGGTCCGTACAGGAAAGGCTTTAAAACATTTTGCAGTGGCTGAGACAGCGTGTCCTTAAAGCTGTATACCGATAATTCTCTTTCCGATCAGCTGCTGCTGTGATTCACACTCAGATACAGTGATATAAATACTCTGAGTCGTGCAGTGAGAGTAATATGGAAAAAGATGATCCGCTGTGGCAACTCCTAACGGGAGCAGCTGAAAGAAGAAGAAGAAGAAGAAGAAGGAGCAGTGAGAGTAACAACGCTAAAGCAGTTCTGGTATTTGGAATACTATGGCTGTTCCCTGGACCATTATATTGTTACGAGTTAATTACAATCAGATGCGTTACACTAATAAACAATATGCGGTTAGTTTCAGTGTATTTATAAACCACACAGGAACAGTAGCACTGCTTTGACGCTGGGTGCCGCCAGTCTGCAAAACCGAGCGGAGAACTTGCGTACAACAAGGTATGAGGTACCGTGGAAAAGTGCATGGATTTACGGCAAGTGTAGGTTTTATACATCGCGATTTGAACGTGGAAAAGTTCTGACGTAACATTTCTGTGAGTACGCACCGTTTATACATGAGGCCCCTGGTGTTCCCATTCCTTGGATTGTTTTTTAAATGAGACTGTAGATGCAGTGGCAATTGACATGGTGAGATGTAGGTGACATTTTTGTTTCAACCCATAAGCACTCACAGCATTTAAAATGTACAACTCTAACAGTTGTGCTTGAAAGTTTGTGAACCCTTTAGAATTTTCTGTATTTCTGCATAAATATGACCTAAAACATCATCAGATTTTCACTCAAGTCCTAAAAGTAGATAAACAGAAACCAGTTAAACAAATGAGACAAAAATATTATTTATTTATTGAGGAAAATGATCGAATATAACATATTTGTGAGTGGCAAAAATATGTGAACCTCTAGGATTAGCAGTTAGTTTGAAGGTGAAATTCGAGTCCGGTGTTTTCAGTCAATGGGATGCCAATCAGGTGTGGGTGGGCACCCTGTGTTATTTCAAGACCAGGATCTATCAAAGTCTGCTCTTCACCACACATTTGTGGAAGTGTATCATGGCACAAACAAAGGAGATTTCTGAGGACCTCACAAAAAGAGTTGTTGATGCTCATCAGGCTGGAAAAGGTTACCAAACCATCTCTAAAGAGTTTGGACTCCACCAATCCACAGTCAGACAGATTGGGTACAAATGGAGGAAATTCAAGACCACTGTTACCCTCCCCAGGAGTGGTCGTGGACAAACCAGAAGGCTATTGGAAGAATGTTCTGTGGACGGATGAGACCAAAATAGAACTTTTAGGTTTAAATGAAAAGCGTTATGTTTGGAGAAAGGAAAACACTGCACTCCAGCATAAGGACCTTATCCCATCTGTGAAACATGGTGGTGGTAGTATCAGGGTTTGGGCCTCTTCTGCTGCATCTGGGCCAGGACAGCTTGTCTTCATTGATGGAACAATGAATTCTGTATTGGAGAATTCTAATGGAAAATGTCAGGACATCTGTCCATGAACTGAATCTCAAGAGAAGGTGGGTCATGTAGCAAGACAACGACCCTAAGCACACAAGTCGTTCTACCAAAGAATGGTTAAAGAAGAATAAAGTGAATGTTTTGAAATGGCCAAGTCAAAGTCCTGACCTTAATCCAATCAAAATGTTGTGAAGGACCTGAAGTGAGCAGTTCATGTGAGCAAACCCACCACCATCCCAGAGTTGAAGCTGTTCTGTACGGAGGAATGGGCGAAAATTCATCCAAGCCGGTGTGCAGGAATGATCAGAAGTTACCGGAAACGTTTAGTAAGGGGGGTCACAGCAGATACTGAAAGCAAAGGGTCACATACTTTTGCCAGTCACAAATATGTAATATTCAATCATTTTCCTTAATAAATAAATGACCACGTATAATATTTTTGTCTCATTTGTTTAACTTGTTTCTCTTTATTTCCTTTTAGGAATTGAGTGAAGATCTGATGATGTTTTAGGTCGTATTTATGCAGAAATACAGAAAATTCTAAAGGGCTCACAAACTTTCAAGCACAACTGTAAATGGCTCTTTACTGGGTTGCATAGTTCTTCATTAAAGCTTCATAAGGAGCCATTTCACTCCATGAAGAGATAAAATCAGTCCTTCATTTACATTTATTCACTTAGTAGACATTTCTATCCAAAAATGACAAACAATAGGGGTCACTTAACATCTGGACTTGTAGCCAATACAGTATATGAATAAGACAGAAAACTTCAATGTGAAGTGGGGAACGAAAGAAGATTAAACAAATTAAAAAAAAAAAAAAACTTATCCTGCATCATTGTATGCCACAGCAGAGCTCACCAGTGTTTTATAACATCCATCCATTTTTTTAACCCGCTTATCCAGATGGCAGAGTGGTGGGGATGCTGGTGTCTAAGGCAGTGAGGACTGGGGCACAAGGCAGGGACAGCCTCTAGATGTGGTGCCAGTCCACCATACCATCGATTCATAGTTATGGATCTAAATAAATAACACTTCTTTCTGAAACCTTCATGTGGATGCTCCTTCAGAGAACCAAAAACGGTTCCACTGTGGCACTGCTTTGCCGTACAGGTGACAATCAGCCAGTGCTTATCCATGACACGCTGTGATTCCACAAAAATGAATGGAAGAAAGAAAAAGAAAACCATGCAGGCAGAGCCTGAAAGTACAATACTGTGCGTGTCATCTTCTCTGTTCTGCAACTACCACAGACTGGCACTAAGAATGTGCTATACAAATAAATATTTAATAATAATAATAATAATAATCCATCCATCTATCATCCAACCCGCTATATCCTAACTACGGGGTCACGGGGTCTGCTGGAGCCAATCCCAGCCAACACAGGGCGCAAGCCAGGAAACAAACTCCGGGCAGGGCGCCAGCCCACCATAGTGTGCGCACACACACACCAAGCACACACTAGGGACAATTTAGGATCGCCAATGCACCGAACCTGCATGTCTTTAGACTGTGGGAGGAAACCGGAGCACCCGGAGAAAACCCACGCAGACACGGAAAGAACATGCAAACTCCACGCAGGGAGGACCCAGGAAGCGACCCCCGGGCAGGGTGTCAGCTCACGGCAGAATATTATTATTATTATTATTATTATTATTATTATTATTGACTTTTGGTTGTATGTGTCGTCTTTATTTCTAAGTGTCGGAGTCGGTAGCCGGAGGAAGAAGAAGAGTCGGGAGTTCGGACTTACCTTTGCCATGTACTGGTGCGGCTGATCAGAAGTCATACTGAACAAGTCGCCCACAAACGGCACCCAAATAGGACTCGGCGGGAAGTTTTTGCCATCCCTGTTCTTCAGGTAATCGGACACAAGCAACAGCACCACGATGAAGATGAGGGCGCTCCAGGCATCCAGCTGCTCCCACAGCCACCAGACCAACATTGCGGACTGAATTTCGCTCCGCCCGCCTGTCAGGCTGCCTTTAACTTGACGCTGACGGACTTCGTGCAGCCCATCTGGGGCGGGTACTGCGTGTGACGTCACTCATGCACGAGCCCAGTAGTAGCAGGGGTGGAGAACAACTGGAGGCTCCTGATCTGGAATGACATCTGATAACATTTCTCGAAACACGCGGCAGCCGGGCTCTGTCTGCTCGGTCAAATCCTGACCGCTGGCGAGATTATAATTCACCGAACTTCGCGAACTTCCCGACCAGGGCTTCACTCCTGGGCCCCACATTAAGAAAAGATGATGAACGAAGTTGTGTGTCAGAGAGAACTTGAAATAACTGAAGCCGAGTTATCCGTTACACGTTCCCTAAGCCAGTGTCGGGAGTACCGCGGGCACAAATCCGCAAATTGTTTATTCCAAGCAGCGTGAAGTTACAGACACCTGCGTCTCGTCAGTCTGATCGTTCAAGTCTATTAATACCGAAGACAAACCGGGAAACACACAGCCTTGCTAGAAGCCCCATAAAAGGCAGCTTCACGACTACGGGTGGACTACTCACCACAGAATAGCATCTGGGGCAGATGCAACTGCTGTAATGGAACAGCAAAGTTCAACGAAAAAACATAATAATAATCATTAAAAAAACAAGATTCTCATCGTAATAGTGACAATATCCTGGCCGTGTTCAATCAGTGGGTAGATTTCACTTGGAACAATTGCTTTGTCACACAGTGCCAGGTAATCTTGAATAAATTTTTACTTTAGACAAATGCATATATTGTAATGGATGAGCTCCCTTCCCTGACCTGGCCAAAAGTCTCAGGTGGCAAATGTGAAGAAAGAGTGGCAGGGTGTCCCCTGCCTTAGTCAGGATGGTGGCAGCAGATGCCAGTGCAGAAGTAGGCATGCTGACATCCTGGCACGGTTGGACCAAAGAACATTATCCAGGTGGGAGTCCAGTGTGGCACAAGGACAAGGAGAGACAACCTGTCAGGACTACAGGCTCCCCCAAGGTGCTAGATGGCAGCATCCTTGAGGAACCTCCATCCATCCATCCATCTATTATCCAACCCGCTATATCCTAAAATTGTGCCAATATTTCCCCTGCAGCTTGCTACGCTTATCTCTTGACAATTGGAGGGTACTTAATTCCAAAGGTCAGTCAGTCATTTCCCAACTCGCTATATCCTAACACAGTGTCACGGGGGTCTGCTGGAGCCAATCCCAGCCAACACAGGGCGCAAGGCAGGAAACAAACCCTGGGCAGGGTGCCAGCCCACCACAAACTTGGGGAACCTGTAGTGCTCTTTATCAGCCCGACTGGGTTCCATGGGGGCCACCTTACTTTTTGGGGCTTCCTGTTGATCCAGAATTGCTTCCAATGGGCTAGGAAAGAGATTGAAGATTTATTTTGACTACAAGAAATTTTTTCAAGGTATTTGTACATTAAAATATTTACTTGCCTAATTAAAAAGATTTACTTGTGTGAATCCGAGAGACACGCAGTGGGCCGAGGGGAAGGGGTGTGAACTATGATTCTTAGCATGATGAGAGAAGTCGCAAAATCAACTGGAATATTCAAGCAAATAACAGAAAAAAAAAAACCCAATCTAAATCCGTTAAGTACTTCTCTCATTTGCTAACTAAACAGAGGTAAGGAGTGCCACCCGAGGCTGGCGCATGAGTGAGGAGGACCCTGGGCCCTGTCTGTATGTCTGTCTGCTTTTCACAAGAGAACTACTTAACGGATTTAAATTGTTTTTTTTCTATTATTTGCTTGAACATTCCAGTTGATTTCGCGACTTCTCTCATCGCACTAAGTATTACAGTTCAGTTGCAGCACCGATTTATTTGTGTGACTCCGAGAGAAAGGCTTCTCGCCGAGGGGAAGGGATTCAGAACCTCAGGAGTAGAGAGCCGAGTGGGGTCTACCACACTCACGCCTTTGTTCAAGTCGCTCTACCTCTCGCCACCTTGCCTTCGCTTAGCTAGCGATACCTGCTTATTCAGCAGACATTATCATCTACAGATTGTTAAAGAGTGATGTTTTGACATTTTTGAGATCAGAGATACGTGTCTTTTAGAGGGTAGCTGCTCATTTTCAGAGATATCACAGCCACGTGCTCTTCTCCCCACATGGGGGACTCTCTCCTGTCAGAGCTGAACACAAAAATAGATACAGTGCCAATGTTTGAAGTTGGAGCGTACCCACCTTCCGCTTGGCCAGAGATACCTTGCCAACTTTTAACATTTTTGGCAAAGAGATCGCCCCTGATAGCAAAACCAAAAATATTATATATCAAGAGGCACTTGGATATGAAGTCTATCAATATAAATTCTTCTCAATACAAATTATTACTGTACATTTAAAAATCTGTTGTTTTTATTGATTTCACTATTACTCAGGCAGAGCTGTGGGGGATAGCTAGTATGTATGTATGTATGTATATACTGTTATATATATATATATATATATATATATATATATATATATATATATATATATATATATATATATATATATATACATACCGTTTTTACTCGTGTACCATGCGCCCTCGTGTAAGACACGCAGCCTAATTTTTACAAAGAAAATCGTGAAAATCATTTTGCCCCGTGTACGACACGCATTGTGATTGTATAGGAAGCGTTTAGAGAGAGAGAGAGAGCGAGCGAGCCCAAGAAGAAGAAGTAAACATTAAAGAATTACATTTCCTCGTGTATGATGTGCACCTGATTTTCTAATGTAAATATTTGGAAAAAAATGTGCGTGTGGTACACACGAAAATACGGCATATATATATATATATATATATATATATATATATATATATATATATGTATATATATATATAGGCCTACATTGTAAACATGAATAGACTCGACTCACTTAAAAAGGTTTGGGGCAGCCACCCGTATATTATTCCTGGCTGCAAAAGACTTTTATATGTACAGAGATGTTCTCAGTGCGGAGTCCAAAACAGAGTTGTTGAGGGTTTGTAAAGATGGCAGCTTTATGGGATCAGACAGGAAGTGACGTAAGGGAACTGGAAGTGATGTTTTTCGGATGTCAGTTTGTTTACCGGAAGTGATATTCTTCTGGGTACCGGAACAGGAAGTGACGTCCTCCATTCTGAATCAGACAGGTTTTTCCGAGGCTGGTCTGCAGAGATAACAGTCCCTGGCCTGGCATGGAATTGCCTTTGCTTGGTCCTTACAACCACACATATTAGCACGTGTGTGACAATATGTATATATTCTAAGGGATGGCCAGGACACCCAGGCGAGAATAAAGAGAAGAAGAGAGACTGTTGGTGATAAGGCATTGTGGTGTGTTGTTTAAAATAAAAGTTGTGTTTTAGGACATTTGGTGTCTGTCTGTCTGTGTCCGGGGGTTGTCTTTCCACTTTATATATATATATATACATATATATATAATAGCAAAATACTCTCGCTTCGCAGCGAAAAAGTAGTGTGTTAAAGAAGTTATGAAAAAGAAAAGGAAACATTTTAAAAATAACGTGACATGATTGTCAATGTAATTGTTTTGTCATTGTCATGAGTGTTGCTGGCATATATATATACACACACACACACACACACACAGACACACACATATAAACATATCTACATATACACATATATACACACACATATACATATATACATATACACATACATACATAATACATAATACACAATGTTTCCTTTTCTGAGAAGCTGAGAAGCTTTGATGCATGTGCTCCATAACGCGTTAAAAAATAATGCATTTAATCACACTTTGCATTACAAGCAAAGGGGAGCTTTTGTCAATGCATGATTTCCTGGTACACCGATTACTTTGATCAGTGCACCCCTATTCATTTTACCCTCGCACCCCCTTGGTTTGAGAAGAAGTATGAAAAAATATGACGTTAACACAGAAAAACAGATCACCAATTGAAGCTTTATGAATAATCGATTCGCCATCAATAATTGTTTTGGTAAAGCCATACTCAGTGTAATCCTCCTTCCATTTTATAATTTTTCCGCCAATAGCCATGATTAAATGAACGGTAAATAAAGTAAGAGCGAAGCGAGGGTGACTTATTTAGGCAGGAATATATATGACAGCAACACTCATGACAATGTCAATCATGTTACGTTATTATTAAAATGTTTCCTTTTCTTTTTCATTACTTCTTTAACACACTACTTCTCTGCTGCGAGACGCGGGTATTTTGCTATATATATAATATATGAATGACCTCCAAAGAGCGCTGAGACTTTTGATATCGTGAACGTGTCTGCAAAAACTGGGGTCTCCTGCCCTGCAAAAGTCGAGCAGCCTTTGAGACGCTGACTGCGCTTCTGCCTTAAGTCAAAGTGAGCACTTTTAATTTTTTTCATCCTCCCCCTGAGCCCAGACAAGTGCAAACACGGGACCCCTTTTCTACACATTAACAAACTAATATTAAGGCGCTTCGCACTTTCTTTTGCACGACGATTATGAGGTTGTCAACTCGGATTATGAAGACACGCATAGGAGTGGAGGACTGACAGTGCCATCACAGCCGATTAATGGCAGGGACGTCTCACCAGTCTACACAAGACCCACCGCGACTGTCCCCAAAAGGCGATCATAACATCAGCGAACACATCTCTCTATACTATATAAAAGAAAAAGGCAACTTTCCTTTCTTTACACCTTTTTTCCTTTTATCCCAAACCAAAGCCTTTCTCTCTTAACACTGCAGAGGACACAAAACTAATTTTCTTTAATTGCTGGTAATGCCGGTAAGGCACATTACCAGAGGCAGAAATTTGGACGTTCACATAGAAAATGTAATTTCTATACCACAGCCATCGTGTAGTGCCTTTCAAAAGGGATCAACTACCGAGAGATGATCCATATACATTTTAGCTGCTGTTAGTACTACTTACCTGTTGTGTTACACAGTCTTTAAAATGTAGTTTACCCGCAACCACTCCAGTAGTGCTCAATGTACCTGTGCTTCTTAAAACGTTAATGTTTTACTGTTTAATAACTTATAGACTATATTGTATTATTTTTCCCTTCCACTCAGTGACCAAAGCTATACACACACATATAGACACATACATATATATACACATATATACTGTATACCTGTGTGTATGTTTGTATGTATGTGTATATATATATATACACACACACACATCTATCTACATTATACATACATACTCACACACATACACATATATATATAATTTGTGTGTGTGTATGTATGTATGTGTTTGTATATATGATGTAGATAAGTATGTATATATATATGTGTGTATATGTAGATATGTATATATGTATGTACAGTATATATATATATATATATATATATATATATATATATGTAGACTCAAACCCATTATGACAGCAGCAATCCAAGCTGTGAGAAAACAGTAAAAGGAGGCGTGTCAGGCGTCGTGGTACATTTTCTGATGCAGCAAAAGCGAAAACAACTTCGGCGCTGCCACCAAATACACAAAACAATTACTTTGACAATCATGTTACATTATTTTTAAAATGTTTCCTTTTCTTTTTCATAACTTCTTTAACACACGACATCGCTGCGAAGCGCGGGTATTTTGCTATATATATATATATATGACAGCAACACTCATAACAGTGACAAAACAATTACATTGACAATCATGTTACGTTATTTTCAAAATGTTTCCTTTTGTTTCTCTTTCCTTCTTTAACACACTACTTCTACACTGCGAAGCGCGGGTATTTTGCTATATATATATATAGATATAGATATAGATATAGATATAGATATAGATATGAGAACAACACTCATATCAGTGACAAAACAATTACATTAACAATCATGTTACGTTATTTTTAAAATTTTTCCTTTTCTTTTCATAACTTTTTAACACACTACTTCTCCTCTGAAGCGGGTATTCTGCTAGTATATATATATATATATATATATATATATATATATCTACATATATATACTCTATATAGTAAAATCCCCGTGCTTCGCAGCAACAAAGTACTGCTTTTAAATTTTTATTAAGAAGAAAAGTAAAACCTTTTAAAACTGAGGGAAAATATACCAATAACGCTCTGTTAAGGATCTCTTTGTATAGCACATTGTCAGTTCAGCACTCCGGTTGTAATATGATCAAGCTGTGCGCTGAGCTTACTTTTGAGAATGCAACGTATAGTTGTCCAGGAGAAAAGCAATGTTGCCTCAAATCAATGGCAACCTTTTGTAGGGTCTATCCCTGAGACTTATTACTTGCCATCGCGAAGCAGAGTCTTACTGGAAATTGGAGGCATTTGAATTGAAATGGGAGATCAGAGGGTATAACGGGGATGCGAGGAATACATTCAGTGTGGAAAAACTGTAGAGACAGCGTGTGTTTTAACTTGTGGATTTTTCTGTGAGTATTTGGTGGCAGCTTGATGAAGTTGCTTCCCCAAGGCCACGTTAGCTGTGGAGCTCTACTCGGAGCATATTCTTTTCCTACCTTGTCAATTGTGTAATGCGTTTTTTGAACAGGCTTGATGCATGGAAGTGATCACTCATACTGCGTTCAGTCAGTTCACGTGAGCTGCTCTCTTGTGTGATGTTGCGATGTCCACGGCTTTATTTAATGTTAGCCAAGACCGGCACTTAAAAGTTTCTCGCTACAGCAATTTTAACTCTGTTACAAAGTGATCCAAAGTCTCGTTTATACCTTGTGTCTTCTCATTAAACTTGTATCTCGTGAATAAAGTATTCTTCAAAGGCATGACAAACGGCAGCTGAGTGTGTCTATAAACTTAATATAAACTTACGGTTTACACCGTGCTTTGTTTCCGCAGTAGCTGCACTTATGAATAAGCTTGTATGTGTTTATTCTTCAGCGCTGTTTGGAGCTCTTCCTTGTTTTCTACGTACTGCGTTCACAGTCAGTTCACGTGATTACGTGGGCGGCGTGATGATGTAACACACAACTCCGCCCCCCACGGCCATCGAGCTAAAGTCCATTACAGTATATGGATAAAAGTAGGTTCCAGTTATGACAATTATGCGTAGAATTTCGAAATGAAACCTGCCTAACTTTTGTAAGTAAGCTGTAAGGAATGAGCCTGCCAAATTTCAGCCTTCTACCTACATGGGAGGTTGGAGAATTAGTGATGAGTCAGTGAGTCAGTCAGTCAGTCAGTGAGTGAGTCAGTCAGTCAGTCAATGAGGGCTTTGCCTTTTATTAGTATATATATATATATATATATATATATATATATATATATAGTATATTGTGGTGAGCAGCTGGGGGTGGTACCCAGCTGGGACGCCCGGAAGGACCGGAAGAGGGATTATGCCTCCTCTGGACCACGAGAGGTCAGACGCCCTGGTTGGTATGGGGACCACAGGAACAGAGCATGGAAGTTCAATCCTATAGGGGCCCGTGGTCACTGCCAGGGGGTGCCCAGATGCCTGAAAAGCCCTGGCCGTCAGCACTTCCGCCACACCCGGAGGTGCTGGCGGAAGGATTACCAGGGACACCGGAGTGTTCCGGGTGCTCAGCCGGCACTGCCGCCACACCAGGAAGTGTAAATAATATTGCATGTACTGTGCATTGAAACTGCTGCACTGAATAAGCTCACGCCTTCTGTAACAGCGGCAGCGTGTATTCAAACCCGATTTAATGCTGTTCGTTTTCAAATAATATTGCATGTACTGTATTATTTTAGAATAAAAACATACATTTGATTTCAGTCAGTCTGTAACAGCCAGTATGATAATTGTAAAGGTTAGGTTTTTTTTTTTAATTCAGTTTCATTCTCTCAGTGGCGTTCACGATCAACCATCTGACAGCGTCACATAAAGACGCGTTATAGCTCGAATGTTATTTATGTAGGGAAAAAAGTACAGTGGCAGGTGCTCATTCAGTGTGATAGGAACCATAGCAAAGAGAGGTGTGTGCACTGCAACAAGTACACATGTCGTAACTGTAGGAAGGACGGTCCTTGGGTGTGTGGGAACTGATAATATTTGAATGTGACGATTTTATATAGCATGGATCGGAAATCAGCAGTTCTTAGCATTGCACCATGCACGCTATCGTGTCAACCGCCTACTGTAACTTGCTTTCTTATTTCTTCAGTTATAGGATTGTATAAAAGTGCACTTGTTTTGTTCCACTTGTACACCAACATATGTTCCTGTGTTTGAGCGACATGGGCATGCTCAAAAAATAGACGTGTGATGCAACGAAAAGTGCACGCAGGCACTTCAGTTCGCAAGCACTGGTACGAGAATGCAGTCGCATGTACACTGCAGAGCTATAGTGCGTCTTTATGTGAAAACAGCAGTGCCAGATGGGGATTTGTAGGGAAGGATCCTGAACGCGACTGAGAGAATAAAAAGTGAAAAAAAAAAAAAAAACAAAGCTAACCTTTACAAGTATCATAAATTACACCGGCTGTTACAGACAAATCAAATGTATGTTTTTATTCTAAAATAGTAGGAATAAGAGTAGCTCACTTCTCAAAACGGAGTCGTGCGAGATCAAACTCGTGACCTTTTGATTACCAGTCAGCAGCTGATACTGTTATGCCACCAAGGCAGTTGTAGTAAGTGAGTGTCAATGTGGCATGCTAAGGCGTTTTGTTTTTCCTGCAGTTACAGTGCATCCGGAAAGTATTCACAGTGCTTCATCACTTTTTCCACATTTTGTTATGTTACAGCCTTATTCCAAAATACACACAACACCCCATAATGACAACGTGAAAAAAGTTTACTTGAGGTTTTTGCAAGTTTATTAAAAATAAAAAAACTGAGAAATCCCAAGTACATAAGTATTCACAGCCTTTGCTCAATACTTTGTCGATGCACCTTTGGCAGCAATTCCAGCCTCAAGTCTTTCTGAATATGATGCCACAAGCTTGGCACACCTATCCTTGGCCAGTTTGGCCCATTCCTCTTTGCAGCACCTCTCAAGCTCCATCAGGTTGGATGGGAAGCGTCGGTGCACAGCCATTTTAAGATCTCTCCAGAGATGTTCAATCGGATTCAAGTCTGGCTCTGCTCTGGCTGGCCACTCAAAGACATTCACAGCGTTGTCCTGAAGCCACTCCTTTGATATCTTGGCTGTGTCCTTAGGGTCGTTGTCCTGCTGAAAGATGAACCGTCGCCCCAGTTTGAGGTCAAGAGCGCTCTGGAGCAGGTTTTCATCCAGGATGTCTCTGTACATTGCTGCAGTCATCTTTCCCTTTATCCTGACTAGTCTCCCAGTTCCTGATGCTGCCACCACCATGCGTCACTGTAGGGATGGTATTGGCCTGGTGATGAGCGGTGCCTGGTTTCCTCCAAACGTGATGCCTGGCATTCACACCAAAGAGTTCAATCTTTGTCTCATCAGACCAGAGAATTTTGTTTCTCATGGTCTGAGGGTCCTTCAGGTGCCTTTTGGCAAACTCCAGGCAGGCTGCCATGTGCCTTTTACTAAGGAGTGGCTTCTGTCTGGTCACTCTACCATACAGGCCTGATTGGTGGATTGCTGCAGAGATGGTTGTCCTTCTGGAAGGTTCTCCTCTCTCCACAGAAGACCTCTGGAGCTCTGACAGAGTGATCATCAGGTTCTTGGTCACCTCCCTCAGTAAGGCCCTTCTCCCCCGATCGCTCAGTTTAGATGGCCGGCCAGCTCTAGGAAGAGTCCTGGTGGTTTTGAACTTCTTCCACTTACGGATGATGGAGGCCACTGTGATCATTGGGCCCTTCAAAGCAGCAGAAATGTTTCTATAACCTTCGCCAGATTTGTGCTTCGAGACAATCCTGTCTCGGAGGTCTACAGACAATTCGTTTGACTTCATGCTTGGTTTGTGTTCTGACATGAACTGTCAACTGTGGGACCTTCTATAGACAGGTGTGTGCCTTTCCAAATCATGTCCAGTCAACTGAATTTACCACAGGTGGACTCCAATTAAACATCTCAAGGATGATCAGGGGAAACAGGATGGACCTGAGCTCAATTTGGAGCTTCATGGCAAAGGCTGTGAATACTTATGTACATGTGCTTTCTCAATTTTTTTAATTTTTAATAAATTTGGAAAAACCTCAAGTAAAATTTTTTCACGTTGTCATTATGGGGTGTTGTGTGTAGAATTCTGAGGAAAAAAATGAATTTAATCCATTTTGGAATAAGGCTGTAACATAAAAAAATGTGGAAAAAGTGATGCGTTGTGAATACTTTCCAGATGCACTGTACTATATATTTTTGAATAAAAGCGCATTTGTTCTGTTATATTTGTACCTTCTGTGAAAGTGTTTCCTTGATATTTGGACTTCAGGCTTTATACATTATATAGTTTATGCTTGCATTTTGTCATTTACTACTAGAATATGAAAAACATTTCTGTTTTAACAATGTG
This sequence comes from Polypterus senegalus, assembly GCF_016835505.1. Classification (NCBI taxonomy): domain Eukaryota; kingdom Metazoa; phylum Chordata; class Cladistia; order Polypteriformes; family Polypteridae; genus Polypterus; species Polypterus senegalus. Next base: position 140,225,684 of record NC_053167.1, on the reverse strand, counting down.
CTGACACAGATTACTGTAATAACGGAACACACATGAAATGCGTGTGTTCCAAATAACGATCTATTATTTCCACTCTAAAACTCCACTTCAGTCCCAGATATAATCAATCAAGGCATGAGCTGGGAGAAGTGCATGCATGTTCTAAGTCGGTGGGGGGATGGAATAGCCGGCTTCTTGCACCTTGTCTTTATCTGCACATTTAGAAGACAAAAGATGCTGGCTGAGAGGTGCGAACAGTTTTAAGAAGCAATTTAAGGGGGTTCCGATCTACAAGTTTTTTTGTAGGCTCAAGTAATTCTAGTGTTAATGTGGGAAGTGACAACTCTGTGATGGCAAAAGTGGTGTGCTGGGCTAGCAACGTCACTTCAAGGAAGGGCCACCAAATGGAAAAACTCACTTAAAGGGCAGAGTCAGTCACATCATAGTGCAGGAGACAATTAAAACAAAACTGAGTGCCACTGCACATCCCCTCTATGTGACACACCAACCCTGAGGACTTTCAGTCAATGAATAATTCAGCAGAAGTGTGTCAAGAAACACGACTTGGGGACCTTTATACCAACAGCAACAGCAATACCCCTGTAAGGTACATCACTGGGACTGGGACTGCCAAAGCAGAATCTTTTCCTTCTTTTTCAATATTCTTCCTTTTTAGTGTATATGTGTTTATTTATTTATTTAAAGAGCTTCTGTAAAAAGTCAAATTTAACTTTTGGAAGAAGGGGATAACTCAATCTTTTAAGACTCACAATATATTTTTGGCATACCCTGACTAGAGCTGCTGACTAGCTGTGAACTCTGCATCTTTATTTTTTAGTAAAATACAAGTACAGTGGTACCTCAGTATACGTCCTTAATCCGTTCCAGATCCTTGGACTTACACCAAACAGGACGTATACCAAACAAATTTTTCCCATAAGAAATAAAGGTAAAATGACGAATCCGTTCCCATGAAAAAAAAATCCTATTGTTACTGGCATATTATACATTGATGGGGTTGTATAAAATAATTTAAACAATGCTTAATACTAAAATACATAAATACAAAAGCAATTTGGATGAAATAAATGCAAATTTAACCTCACTTTACTTTTTAATAACGTCTTTAATTTCACAAATATAGATACCGTCATTCTCGGCATACGGTATGCAGCAGCCAAGTCCCGGATACGCATGCCACTTCATACTTTTCAACAATCAATTCAAATTTATGCGAAAAAACATAAAATCATGTGAAAATTCACGTAGAGTTATAGCACGGGTTGTTCACTGAATGCTAGCAACTGGCGTACTGATGCTCGTGGGCAGTCGTGGCTTTGTCTCGAGAGAGGTCAACAAGGGTAGCACGCGGTGTTCGAGCATGCGAGTCGTATTCCAAACAAAGTCGTATATCAAGCTACATTTTTCGCGTCCAAACAAGACGCATACCAAGCTGGACTTATTCCAAAGCGGACGTATACCGAGGTACCACTGTAATATGGTATTTATAAACTGTTAATAATGCTCACCTATTCTCTTTCCCTTTTCTGTATTCTCATGTGGCACTGGATGCCACTGCTCTCCTGCCAAGTTCTTTGTTTGCCTATGGAAAAGCCACCTCAGATAAAGGAGCACTGGAATATTCCGGTAGAATGTTTTTTTTTTTTGTCTGGTTGGCCAGCCCAGCACTGACTCAGAAGTAGAATGGCCCGTAGGGGGCAGGTGGCTTGCTGGTCTGCGTTGATCTGTGCTGCGTCTGCAATCATTCAGGCCATGACCTCTGAAAAAAGAATTCTGTTTTATCTAGAAAAGTAACTTTATGCAAGGTATCTTGTTCAATAAAACTTTATATTTGTACTCAGGAATTGTGTCTGTGAAGTTGTGTTTTTGGTTTGGATGCTGCAATGTCCCCTAACAGCCATAGGATGTATATTCATGTCAGGTCAGGTCGGGGAGCATGCACTGGTACAGCACGTTGCCATACCCACCACATGACGAAACAGCTCAGGATTCTGATTGGGAATCCCCCGGGCAGACATGCGGTCCAGTCCCACCCTCCACAGATGACCATCTATCTACTGCAGCCAGATGTTATGTAGGCATCCCCTTGGCCTGTTCCAGCCACTCGGGTCCTCGAAAATGAGAGTCCTGTGAGGTGGATCACCCTTGAGGACATCATATAGCTGTAATGGCGTAACTGACACTCCCTCACAATGCAGGTAATGTGCCTCATTTAGGACACAAAGTCAAACTAATGGTACCCAAGGATTCTCCAGTGCAGTCTTTGTCTCAGGTCCCTGGATGGCGTCCATGTCTCACAAACTGAAGGCACCAGGACTCTAAAGACTCAAACCTTCGTCCTGTTACAGAGATTTCGGGAGAGCCACACACCACTTACTAGCGACCTCATGACCCCTAATGCTCTCCCAGTCTATTTACTGACTTCATAGGAAGGGTCACTAGAGACATGAATGTCACTGTCGAGGTAAATAAACCTCTCAACGACGAGGTCGACACTCTCTCCGCAGACAGACACACTGCTGATGGCCGTGCCCAAGAGGTCACTAACGGCCTGGCTCTTGGTTTTTATCAGGACCCTCGCAAGCCCAGACACTCAGTCTATCGAGACCCCCAATCAGAGCCTCCTTTAACTCCACGAAGATCACAGCATCGTCGGTAAAGTCGAGTTGAGTGAATCTTTCTTCACCAACAGATACCCCACAGCCGCTGGACCCCACAACTCTGCCCGCCATCAAGTAAATGCAAGGACTGAAGAAAGAAAGGAGCAGAACACACAATCTGATGAACTGCAGCATCAACTGGGAAAAACGCACAGGTTCTGCCTCCATTCTGCAGGGCACTCACTTTACCAGTGTACAGGCCGGCCATGATACCCAGCAAGTTTGGGGAGATCCCATGAAGTGTCAGGATATCCCATAGGGCAGCTTGATCAACTGAATTGAAGGCTTTATGAAAATCGGCAAAGGCTACAAAGAAACTCTGCCGATATTCGCGTTTGCACTCCATGAGAACCCTCAGTGCCAGGATGTGGTGGATGGTAGACTTCTTAGGCGTAAAACCAGACTGCTCTGGTCACTGGTTGGGTGAGCAGGTGATCACAAATCTTATTGAGGATGACACTAGCAATAATCTTACAAGCCACCAAGAGCAGTGCTATCCCCCTGTAGATGCCGCAATCCAGGTGATCACCCTTCCCTTTCCAGATAAGGATGACAAATCCTGTTTTCCAGTCAGTTGGGATGATGCCCATCTCCCAAATGGAAGCAAAGTTTGCTTGCAATGCCAGGAGGACAGCCTTACCACCAGCCTGGAGAAGTTCACCCAGGATACCACAGATCCCTGCAGCCTTCCCTACCCTCAGCTGATTTACCACCTGTGCCATCTCAGTCAGATGGGGGGGTTCACAGCTAATTGGTGGGTCAGGCTCAAGTATCATGGACCCAGAGACCAGAGGATCAGCTTTAAACAGCTACTCAGAGTAGCCAGCCCAGCGGGTCACAACTGCAGTGTCACCCGTAAGGACTGTGTCATCACAGTCATCACAGAGTGCTGCATTTGACACCATTGATCATAATATTCTTAGAAATCGCCTTAGTCAATGGGTGGGCCTCTCTGGCAGTGTCTTAAATTGGTTTGAATCCTACCTGGCAGGGAGAAAATTCTTTGTGAGTTGTGGTAATTACAACTCGAAGACACATGATATCCAATATGGTGTTCCACAAGGCTCTATCCTGGGTCCGCTGTTATTCTCAATCTACATGCTTCCGTTAGGTCAGATTATCTCAGGTTACAACGTGAACTACCACAGCTATGCTGATGACACACAGCTGTACTTATCAATAGCACCTGATGACTCCGACTCTCTCGATTCACTAACACAATGTCTTACTGGTATTTCTGAATGGATGAATGGTAATTTTCTCAAACTAAATAAAGAGAAAACTGAAATTTTGGTAATTGGCAATAATGGATTCAGCGAGGTTATCAGAAATAAACTTAATGCACTAGGATTAAAAGTTAAGACGGAAGTAAAAAATTTAGGGGTAACCGTTGACTGCAATCTGAATTTTAAATCGCATATTCATCAGACCACTAGGACAGCATTTTTTCACTTAAGAAACATAGCTAAAGTTAGACCTCTTATATCATTGAAAGATGCTGAGAAATTAATTCACGCGTTTGTTTTCAGTCAACTAGATTACTGTAACGCACTCCTCTCAGGACTACCCAAAAAAGACATAAATCATTTGCAACGAGTGCAGAATGGAGCTGCTAGAATCCTAACTAGGAAAAGAAAATCTGAGCACATCTCTCCAGTTTTGATGTCACTACACTGGTTACCTGTGTCATTCAGAATTGACTTTAAAATACTGCTTATGGTTTATAAAGCCTTAAATAATCTCGCTCCATCTTATATATCGGAATGCCTGACACGTTATATTCCAAATCGTAACCTTAGATCTTCAAATGAGTGTCTCCTTATAATTCCAAAAGCTAAACTTAAAAGAAGTGGTGAGGCGGGCAGGCGGTCTTCTGCTGTTATGCACCCAAAATCTGGAATAGCCTGCCAATAGGAATTCGCCAGGCAAATACAGTAGAGCACTTTAAAACACTGCTGAAAACACATTACTTTAACATGGCCTTTTTATAACTTCACTTTAACTTAATCCTGATACTCTGTATGTTCAATTCATCATAATAACTATTCATGGTGGCTCTAAAATCGTACTGACCCCAACTCTCTCTTCTGTTTCTTTTTCCGGTTTCTTTGTGGTGGCGGCCTGCGCCACCACCACCTACTCAAAGCATCCTGATGCACCAACATTGATGGACTGAAAGCCAGAAGTCTACGTGACCATCATCATCAGGTCCTTCGATGAAAACGCTAAATACAAAGAGGACTGTTTGATTTATGTTAAGTAGATTGCCCAGAGGGGACTGGGCGGTCTCTTGGTCTGGAACCCCTACAGATTTTATTTTTTTCTCCAGCCTTTGGAGTTTTTTTGTTTTTTCTGTCCACCCTGGCCATCGGACCTTACTTATTCTATGTGTGGCAGTAGGGGGCAGTAGTGCACCCTCGAACCCTGAGGTACAACTCCGGAGACCAGGTAATAGTCCAAGAATCTTTTATTTTCTTCCAGTGCACCAAGCACCTTCCACACTCCTCACAAATCTCTTCCAACACACACAATAACCTCTCCTCCTCGCCCAGACACTTTGCTCCTCTCCCACCCAGCACAGCTCAGTGTCTGGACTGAGGCACCGTCCTTTTATAGGCCCCGACCCGGAGGTGTTCCTGTCCCAGCAGTCTGTTATTCCTTCCGGGTCAGGGCAATCAGTCTATTACTTCAACCCGGGAGCACGCCATACCTTCCTGTCACGTGACCGTGATGTACTCCCGGGTCATAAGGCACAACAGAGCCCATAAGTCCCCCCACAGCGACTCCTGGTGGCGCCCAAGGTATCCAGCAGGGCTGTGTATAAACACCACAGAGTCCATAAGGCCCTGCTGGACCTCGGGGCACGATCCCGCTGTCGGGAGAGCTCCTCCTGTCGGCCTGGGGGTGCGGACCGGCCTCGGAAGCCGGCAGTCTTCCACATATGTTAATTAATGTTGACTTATGTTTATCTTTTATTGTGTGTTCTATTTCTCTATTCATTTTGTAAAGCACTTTGAGCTACATTTTTTTTGTATGAATATGTGCTATATAAATAAATGTTGATTGATTGATTGACATGCCATGACTGAAACTCTCTGAAAATCTGATTTTGGATTTTATACATAACTGCATTGTTTGATTTTAGAGATTGTTTGGGTGCAAGAGAGTAAAACTGTCCAAGGAGGGTGGCATGTGGTGCCAAACAGTATAACTATGCCATCTAAACTTGGCACAATGACAGCTGACTGATTGGGGCAGAAAAGAAAACGAAGTCCAGGACTGTGCTTATAAAATGTATTGGTGATGTCCGGTAAAATCCATTTTTTTGGAGAGAAAACCCTAAAGCATCAAATTTGTTTGTGATTTATTCAGTTTATATTGGTGAAAACAAATGTTTTAATCATATAAATATTTTCTTTTAACAATTTGAAGTGTTAAACTCACTGCAATTCAGCCATTTGCATCTCCTTTATTACAATAAAAGAACAATAGCTTTTTATTTTTGGGTAAGTAATTTAGGAGCAATAATGCCAGAAACTCCTTAGCACATAAGGGGTTAATATAAAATTAATATACATAAACATTGATCTAAATGGCATATATAAGAATATTTAAAAATGAAGAGAAACAGACTTAAGTGAAAAATTTCAAAAGGTTACAGAAAAGCAACAAGAGAAAGCCAACATCAAGCAGTCTGACCACGAGGGATGGCACAGATTTTGTGTGGCACAGGGGCACGCGTGAAGCCAGTGATGGCATCCAACGTCAGGCTTGTCCCTTCAGGGACACAGAAGGTGAACCTTTTCATGAGGCACGTGAAGAACAGGAAGAGCTCAATTCTTGCCAGTGGTTCTCCCAAACAGGGCCGCTTTCCTGACAAACAAAAACAAAAGAAGTTAAATCAGGAAGAGTGAAGTTAGTCTTTATAGGTTCCAACTGTAATTCAGAGGTGGGAAGAGTAAGTCTTTATGTGCACCTGGGGACCACCTTGCGGGCTCTAGTGAGGTTGTATCCAGCAGGGGGCACACACTCTGTGGGAGTCAAAAGTGGTGTGGCGCAATGTTGGAGGCTTTGCCTGACTCCTTGACTTCTGACATCCGCTCCCCATAAGGGTGTGTACACCTGATGAGCCCCAATTAGGGCGTAACACGTGTCATGTACCCTTTGTATTGCTTGGCAGAGACTATATAACACAGATAGTCAGTGCAGTGGCTTGGTCACGTCCATCACATGGATCATGGTCTTCTTTTAGATTTGGAACCAATAGGAAAAAAATATGAGCTTATATCCTCAATACTAATATATTTATATTGGCTGCCAGTGTCCTTTCAAAATAGCTCTTCTTGTATATAAGGCTTTAAACAATCCTGCCCCTGCCCACATCTCCGAATGTCTGTTTTCTTACCTACCAAATCTCAATCTTAGATCTGCAAATTATTGCAAGAACAAAGCCTAAAAGAAGTGGCGAGGCCGCTTTCTGTTCTTATGCACCTTAAAGTTGGAATAATTTACCAATAGAAATATGACAGGCTGTGGAACATTTTAAAAAACTTCTAAAAACAAACCCTTTTTTTTTAATTTGTCTTCCCCGTAATTATATCACAATATAGTGATCTGAAAGATAATTGGCTCTTTGATGTGTTAATAAGTACCCAGCATTAATTCATTGCTTTTTAAATGTTTTTTACCTCCCATTCTGTGTGGTGGCGCTATGTGTCACCCACACCCGCCCAAAGTCACCTGGGATACTGGAGGAAAGGAGGAGGTCTTGGAAACCTTTATTGAAACCTGTAAAATCTGTACCCGCTGGAGGGCGGGCAACCAGCTGGCAGAGGTCATGATTACCATCAGGCCTAAGTATTTGATTTGCTCATTTCTGTCTTCTTACTGAGGCCCACCAGAGGTTTATTTCTCTGCTATGATCCATCGTTGGAGTTTTTGGTTTTCCTCTCCTCCGTGTCAGCTGGTCAAACAATCACATTCAGGAAGTAAGAACGTCATCGACATCCTAAGTCAACGGGAACCGCTGTGGAGTGTTTTATTTGCTTTTGTATCTTTTCATTAACTTTAAAAACATCAACCTGTTTGTACTAAATGGGTTGCCCAGGTGAAATGTAGATATGTATTATGTATATTTATTTTTAAATATATTAATTAGATCTGGTTGTTCTATTGTCAAACTTAAATGTATAAATGTATAAATATTTGAATTAGAAAAACATTTTCTAATAAAAGTGAAGGTTTAGCAGTTAAATTCTGCTTAACAATACCTGGATGATTTTATATTTAGAATCCTTACATTAATTACTAATGGGTAATTAATTATTTAATTAATATTAATTAATTTAATTATTAATGGGTCACTGCTTTTTGCAGATGATGTTGTCCTGTTTGCTTCATCAGGCTGTGATCTTCAGCTCTCTCTGGATCGGTTCGCAGCTGAGTGTGAAGCGGCTGGGATGAGAATCAGCACCTCCAAATCCGAGAGCATGGTCCTCAGCCGGAAAAGGGTGGAGTGCCCTCTCAAGGTTGGGGAGTGAGATCCTGACAAAAGTGGAGGAGTTCAAGTATCTCGGGGTCTTGTTCACGAGTGAGGGAAGAATGGAGCGTGAGATCGACAGGTGGATCGGTGCGGCATCCGCAGTGATGCGGGCTCTGCATCGGTCTGTCGTGGTGAAAAAGGAGCTGAGCCGTAAGGCAAATCACTCAATTTACCAGTCGATCTACGCTCCTACCCTCACCTATGGTCATGAGCTATGGGTAGTGACCGAAAGAACGAGATCGCGAATACAAGCGGCTGAAATGAGTTTCCTCTGCAGGGTGCCTGGGCTTTCCCTTAAAGATAAGGTGAGAAGCTCAGTCATCCGGGAGGGGCTCAGAGTAGAGCATCGAGAGGAGTCAGATGAGGTGGATCGGGCATCTGATCAGGATGCCTCCTGGACGCCTCCCTGGTGAGGTGTTCCGGGCACGTCCAACCGGGAGGAGGCCCCGGGGAAGACCCAGGACACGCTGGAGGGACTATGTCTCCCGGCTGGCCTGGGAGCTTGGGATTCTCCCGGAAGAGCTGGAAGAAGTGGCCGGGGAAAGGGAAGTCTGGGCCTCTCTGCTTAAGCTGCTGCCCCCGCGACTCGACCTCGGATAAGCGGAAGAGGATGGATGGATGGATGGATGGACATTAATTAAAAATGCTCATAGTATTAATTAATGATAATAATTCAAGTAAATGTGGTATATCTTTGTTTTTGTTGATTCATCTGTGGAAAGCACCTTGAGTTGCATGTAAATTTATGATAAGGTGCTAAATAAATGTACTTATTATTATTATTATTACTACTAGGGGGCTCTGTCCCCTGCTTGCTTCGCTTGCCAAACCCCAGGCCTGCGCTACACACTAGCCGTTTTGCAGATCTGCTGCTTGCGTATAGGGATGTGGATGTACAATGATTGTTTTTTTCATGGGAATTGTTACATATGTATAATAGAACTAACTGTTTTACATTACAGTAAGTAATTAACCATATTAAAAAATAGTAAAACGTAATAAATTGAAAGAAAAGTATGTTTCATGTTGCATTAGAGTTACTCGTTGCGTTGTACGTTTTCGCTCTGTTTGGCTTTGAAATTAACACGCAAATACTTTGTAAACTTCCACTTTTACTGTCAAACTTCTGTAAAAACAATTTTTTTTAATTAACATTTTGTCAATATCGCTTTGAATTGTGATCCCCTGTTTGGACTTACATCGTGACAACACAATGTATAACTGCCCATAAGTGAATATCATTTCTTTCTCTCTAATATATAAACCGACTTTTTTGAATGTTTGTCCCTGTGATTTCTTAATTGTCATAGCAAAAACTATTCTCACGGGAAACTGTAAACGTTTTAATACGAATGGCATATCAAGATCTCCTTTGGTGTCTCGTTATCTGAGGAAGATGTACTCCATTACCTTTCTTGTCACCTGTTAAAATTTGACATGTCAGAATTGTTTGACAGCGTAGTCTATTAATACGCATTTAACCAATTTGCCGTGTAACCGATCAAGTAAGCATCAATTTGGGAACAAGTGTGACAGGACAAGGGGACAAAATGATTCCTCACAAGTGAAGCGCACACAAACAACACAAATGAGTCGCACTAGTTACAAGAACCAATTAAAACTGTTAAAAACTAATAATAATAATTCTTTACATCTATATAGTGCTTTTTATAGTGAGCCGGGAGACACTTCATCTACCACTAATGTGTAGCACCCAAATGGATGATTCAGTGGCAGCCATTTTTACACCAATATTCTCACCACATATTAGCTGTTAGGTGGTGAAGTGGTGAGATAGTTAGCCAGTTAGAGACAGGGGATGATTTAGGGGGCCAGAATGACAATACAAAGCAATTTATTTTTTGTATAGCCCAAAATCATACAGGAAGTGTCGCAAACACTTTAGATCTGTTTGTGGCTGGAAGTGAAATGACTGCCACAACCCTCCGCTGGGCTCTGCTCTTCATGGCTCAAAACCCACAAATACAGGGTGAGTGTAATTTCAAATGTCCCATGATCCTTCACTTCAGATTGTCCTCTTTAGATTGGGAGGTCTGAGTCTCCCTCATTTATGGGTGACGATCCTTGACTTATGTACTACTTGTGGAAGAGCAGAGTGAGTGACGCTTCAACGAGTACTTCCAGTGTAAGCGTGGTAGCCATTAGTGAGCACTTCTGGGTCCGGCAGAAGCTCCCCCAACACACCAACAGTACAATACAATTTATTTATACAATTTATACAATTTATTTTTGTGTAGCCCAAAATCACACAAGGAGTGCAGCGATGGGCTTTAACAGACCCTGCCTTTTGACAGCACCCCCAAGCCTTGACTCTCTAAGAAGGCAAGGAAAAACTCCAAAAAAAAAAACCCTGTAGGGAATAAAAATGGAAGAAACCTCGAGAAAGGAAGTTCACAGAGAGACCTCTTCCTAGGTTGATTGGGCGTGCGGTGGGTGTCAAAAAGAAGGGGGTCAATACAACACAATACACAAAACAGAACACAAGTCATCCTCAATACAATATAATAGTGCGATAGAAATATTACAAATACAGAGCACAGTAAATGATATCCCATAATACGATTTGGATTTGTTCAGAGAGTCCTGGAGACCTCAGCCATCAAGCTGCCTCCCCCTATTAGCCATTCCACAGCTGAGTCAGTGCTGGGCCAGCCAATCTGATGAAAGGACCCCTCTACCCAACGTTTCCTGCGATCCTCCATCAGATGTGACCTGGCCATGGAGGCCAATTTAGCATGGATATTGGGATACACCCTTCTTTTAGGACCACAGAGAGTCAGAACCTCGGTTTTATATCTCATCCAATGGATGGCACCATTTTTACATCACAGTGTCCCCGTCACTGCAATGGGGCATTGGGATGCACATTCAGAGCACAGGGTAAGCTCCCCCTGCTGGTCTCACCAGAACCTCTTCCAGCAGCAACCCAAGCTTTTCCCGGATGGTCTACCATCCAAGTACTGGTTGGGGCAGAAAAGGCTTAGCTTGAGGTGGATAACCTGTTCTGAAGTGCAGGTGGTGTGACAAATAGAAATGTACCAAAAATTCGCCAAACAAGAGGGACTCCCAAAATTTCTTAAACATGTTGAGGAAGTCAGTTTCGAGTGGAGGGTGGGCAGCTCATTCCATCAGTCTAGAAGCTACACATGAAGAGTCTGGAATGAGATTTGATGCTACACAGGGGTGGCATCACCACTGAGAAGGAACACAGGACCTCACACACGTCTCAGTGTTTATGGGTGCTGGCATTCATCAGGAAAAACATAAGATTAGTGACAACAATATGTTAATCCCAAGAAAAATCAAAAATATAAATAAAGAATCATACAATTGACACTGTACAGGAGCAAGGCTTATATTAGTCAGTAAGACACTAAACATGCAAGAAGAGCTGTATAATTCAGGAGAAGGAGACATTGGTTAATCTTATTTGAAAAAAAAATAATGGAAGCTCCATATCCATCTAACAATTGCAAAAATAAAATTCTCCTTACCAGCAGAGAAAGGCATAAAGGCTTCCCTTCGCCGGAACGTCCCATCCGGGGTGAGAAAGTGTCCAGGATTAAACGTGTCGGGGGTCTCCCACTCATCCTTGTCATTGAGAACTGAGCTCAGATTAATGAGAACGGCCGTCTCCTGAAGACAAAAACAGCAGTCACTTACCATACCACAACCAAGAAAGGTGTAAGGAAGAGGGTGACACAGATTTACGAAAAATATCTTAGATAAAGTTGGACGCTAGAATTGTTGTTTTAAAAATTCTTCTCCTAAATCCATCAAATAGGAAACAAAAGATCAAAAAGCTACATATCACTAGGTGCTCCTTTGTAGACTACCGAGGTGGCACTCCGTGTCCAGCAATGAGAATGTGTTGTTTACAGAAATGCAGTTCACAGTTTGAACCTTTGGTAATTATGGTGGAAGTATTTAAAGAAGAGAAATGTGGTACAATGGAAATAATAGAATTAACTTGCTTTAAAATGCAACATTCATTCCCAATATACCTTGTAGTATAATCATTTATACATTGTCATACACGGGTGTTTAGGAGACAACAAAAGGGCTTGAATGAATGTAATTCCACGCTGGGCCAGGGGGTGGCGAGGAAATCTTCTCGGGAAATCCCGCCTGTTTCTGGGGCAGCCAACGATGTCACTTCCGGTTCCGTACCTGATGACATCACTTCCCTTACTGGCCTTTAAAATCACCATCTTGCTTTTAGGATATCAGTTCTGTTTTGGATTCAGTTGTGTGAACATGTCTGTTCATAATTGGCATTTTTGCAGCCAGGAAACATTATACGGGTGGCTGCCCCAAACCTTTGTAATGTTTTTGTGACAACATACAGAAATGGCCAAAGTGGAGCCACTGAGTCAGAGTGATCATCAGCTCCTCAGTGGGGAGGGGTCACTAACAATTGAAGTTTCATTTCAGCTGTAACCTCCCAGGGATCATGAGCCCATTTGTTAAAAACAATTGGTGGCGAGGATGAGATGCAGCCTCACACTGAGTCACTTGCTGTAATGCTAGCTTAGGTGGGGATCCAGCCAAAATATGGGTTGGCAGTACATGGACCCCTGTGGCTGAGTGAATCGACAACCGGGGTACAACCTGAAGGGGGGGTCAATTCACTTGAAATTATAAATTTGAAGAATTAAATTTGGGTAAGAAATGTCAAGCGAAAAGTGTAGCAAGCTGTAAGGGAAATAATGCTTGTAGTTGAAATTTTACGCAAGTTGGACTTAAGGGTCCAAAGGATAAGAAAAAAAAAAGTGGAGATGAAGAAATGCTAGCAATTTGGTAGCATTACAGAATAAACGTTTTTCTGTAGAGACCTGGCAAAAATTCTGGCATGTGACATCCATTATAATGATGAATTGCTGAACTGAGTTACCCACCAGAGAAACACAGGATTTAATAAAGTTGGCGGGAAGCTGCGGGGTGGAGGCTAAGGAAGATAGACCCTTACTCAGTATATGGATGTTTAAAAGCTTGCTTGAATTGAGAAAATTTTGGTTTAAAAGTATGCAGCGGAAACACGCAAAGCAAATTACGGGAAAAGAGGATAATGTGAGCCACTGAAAAGTGTTGCTGATCTTTTAGTAAGCCATTCCTAAAGACTTTGCTTCAGTTCAACGATTAATGAATAGGAATGGCTGAGCTTCACGCACTACATGTGCTGTTTTGAAAGTTCTTCTCCTACATCCATCAAATGGGAAACAACTGACAGAGGTGGGAGAAATCTGAACTAGAGAGACGTCCATTGTCAGGCCTTTTGTGGAACAACTCTTCAGCTTCCCAGCAGGCCTAGCAGCCAGTGAGCCCAGGAACAATGAGGACATGTAAGTATGAGTGTATACAGCATTCATTTTATTATTTTATTAGATTTTATTATTTTATTAGATCACCTTTGGAATTAGGGCGGCATGGTGGTGAAATGGTAGCGCTGCTGCCTCACAGTTAGGAGACATGGGTTCGCTTCCTGGATCTTCCCTGCGTGGAGTTTGCATGTCCTCCCAATGCTCCGGTTTCCTCCCACAGTCCAAAGACATACAGGTTAGGTTCATTGGTGGTCCTAAATTGTCCCTGGTGTATGTGTGTCCTGCAGAGGGCTGGCACCCTGCCTGGGATTTGTTCCTGCCTTGCAACCTATGCTGGCTTGGATTGGCTCCAGCAGACCCCCATGACCCTGTGTTAGGATATTAGGATCTTGCTGGTGCAGATCCCTAGCCTCAGAGACAACACTCAATTTTGATTTTTCGTTACTCAGCTTTGCTGCAGTTCAACAGTTAATGGACAGGTATGGCTGGGCTCTATGCACTAGACATGCTGTTTTAAAAATTCTTCTTCTACATCCATCAAACATGAAGAAATTAACAGAAATGGTTGCTTCTGAACTAGAGAGACTTCTACTGTCAGGCCACACCACCTGCGCTTCAGAAGAAGCACCTGAAGCTAATGAGTTGGGAAATGACTGACTGACCTTTGGAATTAAGTAGCCTCCAATTGTCAAGAGATTAAGCGTAGCAAGCTGCAGGGGAAATATTGGCACAATTTTATGCAAGTTGGATTTGAAGGTTCAAAGGATAAGAAAAAAAAAGTGGGGAGTTAAAGGTTAGTAATTTGGCAACACAACAAGTGAACATTAAACATTTTGTTATAAAGAATAGGCTAAAACTCTGGCGTGTGATATCCATCATAATACCAATATGTTAGCTGAACTGAGATTCCCACTAGAGATCTTTTAGTTAGCCGTTCCTGATGGCTTTGCCGTATCCACAATACAGAGAACCACCCAGATTGGGACCCAAGTGCTGCCGTGCAACAGATGACACCTCAACACCAAGCTGGCACAGTGTGAGTTTTTTTTACAGTGGCTGGAGTGCCAATCCTGCCACCATTGCCCAAATTGTCCATGCAAGTTGGAGGACCTGCGTGCAGGGCTGGATGCAGAGTAACATCATACCCAGGATGGAGCAATGGCAGGTTAAGGGCCTTGCTCAGCGCCTCAATGGAGTAGAGTCACTTCTACCGTTTATGGGATTCAAACCGGCAAACTTCCAATTGCTGGTGCAGATCCCTAGCCTCAGAGCCAACACTCTGCTTTGATTTTTCGCTACTCAGCTTTGCTACAGTTCAACAGTTGATGGACAGGTATGGCTGGGCTCTATGCACTAGACATGCTGTTTTAAAAATTCTTCTTCTACATCCATCAAATATGTAGAACCTAACAGAAATGGTTGATTCTGAGCTAGAGAGACTTCTACGATCAGGCCACACCACCTGCACTTCAGAAGAGGTCATCCACCTGAAGCTAAGCACGTTCAGGCCTGGGCAGCACTTGGATCGGAGACCATTTAGGAAAAGCTAGGGTTGTTGTAGGAAGAGGTGTTGGTGAGACCAGCAGGTGTCGCTTACCCTACAGTTTGTGTGTGGATCCCTGTGCCCTCAATGCAGTGCCAGGAATAGTGCGTTGACCTTTGGATGAGACATAAAACCAAAGTTCTGACTCTCTGTAGTTATTAAAGATCCCTACAGTAGGGTGTATCCTGGTGTCCTGGCTAAATTGCCCGCCATGACCTACTAATTATGGCCCCCTAATCATCCCCTGCCTCTAATTGATTATCTCTCTCATTCACTACCTTATCACCTAACAGCTCATGTGTGGTAAGCCTACTGACGCAAACATGGCTGCCATTTCATCATCCAGGTGGATGCTTCACATTGGCGTCTCCCCACTCACTAATTAAAGCACGTTGAGTAGTGAGAAAAGCACCATATAAATGAGAATTATTATTTATGGAGCAGCAGCCGATGAGTCCAGGAATGCTGAGGAAACATATGTATGAGTGTACACAACGTTCACTGAATTATTTTATTAGGTCACCTTTGGAATTAAGTAGCCTCCAACTGTCATGTCCTCCGTGGTCATCTTCACAAGGTTGACGGGAACAATGTTGGCTTTCCTCTGGACCTCATGGACGACTGCCTCAGTGTACGGCAGGTTGATTTTGTCCTCCATCGACGGCAGACGGGTTTGTCCCAATACATTGTCAATCTCGGCTTGGACCTTCTCTGGTATAAAAGAGAACCGAGAGCAACATATCAAAGGGTGATCATCTGTAGACTGGCAGGTGGTACTCATCCAGTCAGGCAGAAAAGGTGAGTGCGATATCATTTATACATTCATCCTTCTTTTAATAGTTGGAATGGAAGGACATGAAGGAGGCTTTGGGCACAAAGCAGAAAAAAGCCCTGAATGAGGTGTACATCCATACCGCCATTGTCATAGTTCTGTTTCATTTCAAACTACTTTGTTAAAGAAATCTGCATTTATGTGGACTCATTAATGAATCAAGGCTGATTTAGACATCTGCGTCATCCTACGGCGTAGCCTGATGCGCACCTCCTCAAAGATGTGACATTGCGTAGTTTCAACGTGAACTCAATGACTCTGATTGGCCAGCTCAGTAGCTATGCATTGTGAGTGCCACATGGGATCGACAGGCATCCCTTCCGAGAGAGTGGAAGATTCCTTACCCGGACAGGAGGCTACAACTGGATGGATAGGCGTCCCGACCGAGAAAGAGAAAGGGGACTTACACGGGCCAAGTGGATGGACGGACATCCCTGTCAACAGAGGAGATGATTTCTTACTTGGATGGGAAGCCCCAAGCAAATGGACAGGCACCCCCGACCAGGAACATGTGTAACACCTTCCTAAAAGTGACGTTTTGGGGTGGCAAGTGGGGCGACCACCCCAGGCCCGCTCCTAAGGGGCTACTACTTTTGAGGTCTGCATGTCCTGTTCGAGCAGATTTGTCAAGTTACAATATATTGTCCAGTATAGATCCACCATGTCTCCAGGCAGGCTTTGCGGTCTGGCGATACTACCTACAGAAAAAGACACTGCAGATCCAGATTAGACTCTGAAGATGTCATCAACGACTTTTGCAATCGGAAGGCAAGAAAGTGGATTTTTGTCTCTGAACCTGGAAACCGGTAAAAGATATCATGATGATACGTTAATTTCACACTTCCTGCTGAAACACTGAAACCCACATTTTATTTGTAGGCCATAAACATGCCTGAATATTAATGCACAAAAACATGATAACCGGCTGACATGACAGCAACGTCAGTTATGACGATGACATCCTGCATATGGTGACTCGAGAAGAGGCCCTGCCAATTTCCGTATGACACCGCATCGCATTTCGCGCTGTCGTGGTATTGTCATGTATTGCACATTTTTAATAGATTATATCATTATATTTTAATAAAGTCTGTGTGTTATCTTGCAAAAAGTTAGCTGAATACTGTAATGAGGAAATCTGGTGTATGTTAGCATTATTTTTATTAAATTTGCACTCAAGTTTATACAGTTTACACATACCAGTAACAGTGTTTGACATAACCAGCCCCGCGTGGGGTTGGTCAGCCCTAGGCCACCGCACACCCCTAAGGCCACCTCTGCACCTTCCCTGGCTGGGATAGAAGAAGAAGATAGGGAAGGACTGTCTGGAGCCTTGATATCGGCACAAATTTGGGAACCAGCAGGGAATGCTAGGAGTTGTAGTCCGGCAGTGCAGTCCGTGCACCGTGGGTGCCATAAGAGGGCGCTGCAGGGAGATGTACTCCCTATTATATGGGCCTTCCATGTAACCCAGAAGCCCTTCCAATGGGCAGCAGCCCTGGCACCGGAAATACTCCTGGGTCCTCAATAAAAAGGTCCACACTCCCTTGTCCAGGTGAGTTATAGCTGGGAGGAAAGGAGCGAAACACTTGACTGGAGAAGAGCAGTGCAGTGGTGAAAGGAGAGGCTTTGAGGAGAGAAAGCTTGAGCTTTTGTGCTTATACTAAGGTATCTTTGTAATAAACATCCATTTATTTGAACCCGGGACTGAGTTTGTGTGGTTGTGTTTGGGGCTCACTGGTGCCCAGTGTCCATCACAGCATTTTATAAAACGTGTTTTAATTTGTCTTCCGCTATTCTGAAGTAAACATGGAAGAGATTTAGAAAAGATTTGTCAAGCATGTGAGAAAATATACACATTCAAATGAAACCTCATCACAACACTCCAAAGACAATCAGATGGAAGTTTCCATTTATGGCATGAAATATCGGCTACCGTTGGTTTAGATGTCAGCAAATGTATGAAAAAGTGGAAAAATGTGATGATCAAATGCATTTGCCTATGGAAGAAAACGTGTAGCAAGAGTAGCGGTGGTCCTGAAGGGCCAACACCGCCTGCCACTTCTCCTGCATGCTTCCTTTCCATAAAGCCAGGTATCAGTGCAGAGCAGAATATTTAAGTTAGCATGATATTAATAAATGTTGCCAACTATAAAATGAATTGACCAATTAAAAACTGTCGGCTAATTTTCTTTGTTCTCTAAAGTCAACAAATTTCAAATAAATCCGTCAAAGCTTTTTTGGGATTTTGGGCTATTACGTTTTCCTTGGAGGGTTCATTTAATCCAAAATATTGAAATTTTTGAAGTGTCTTTACTAAGCAAATGCCTACTGACACTGATGTGCCATCCTGCCAGTTTTCAGCATTGTTAACTAAACAGGAAACAGTGAGTGAGTGAGTGAGTTACTCAGCTTTGTATTATATACTGTATACTATCACGCATGTACGCCACAGGATCACCTTCCAGGCTCACCTCAGGTTACAACGTGAGCTACCACAGCTATGCTGATGACACACAGCTGTACTTATCAATAGCACCTGATGACCCCGACTCTCTCGATTCACTAACACAAAGTCTGACTTGTATCTCAGAATGGATGAATAGTAACTTTCTCAAGTTAAATAAAGAAAACTGAAATCTTAGTGATTAGCAATAATGGATACAATGAGGCTATTAGAAATAAACTGGATACATTAGGATTAAAAGTCAAGACAGAGGTAAAAAATTTAGGGGTAATTGTTGACTGTAATCTGAATTTTAAATCGCATATTCATCAGACCACTAGGACAGCATTTTTTCACTTAAGAAACATAAGTAAAGTTAGACCTCTTATATCATTGAAAGATGCTGAGAAATTAGTTCACGCTTTTGTTTTCAGTCGACTAGATTACTGTAATGCACTCCTCTCAGGACTACCCAAAAAAGACATAAATCATTTGTAACGAGTGCAGAATGGAGCTGCTAGAATCCTAACTGGGAAAAGAAAATCCGAGCACATCTCTCGAGTTTTGATGTCACTACACTGGTTACCTGTGTCATTCAGGATTGACTTTAAAATTCTGCTTATGGTTTATAAAGCCTTAAATAATCTGCTCCATCTTATATATCGGAATGTCTGACTTCTTATATTCCAAATCGTAACCTCAGATCCTCAAATGAGTGTCTCCTTAGAATTCCAAGAACAAAACTTAAAAGAAGTGGTGAGGGGGCGGCCTTCTGCTGCTATGCACCTCAAATCTGAAATAGCCTGCCAATAGGAATTCACCAGGCTGATACAGTGGAACAGTTTAAAACACTGCTGAAAACATATTTTTGTAACATGGCCTTTTTATAACTTTAATTTAACTTAATCCTGATACTCTGTATGTTCAATTCATCATAATAACTATTCATGGTGGCTCTAAAATCCGTACTGACCAGTACTCTCTTTTCTGTTTCTTTTTCCAGTTTCTTTGTGGTGGCGGCCTACGCCACCTCCACCTACTCAAAGCTTCATGATGCTCCAACAATGATGGACTAAAAGCCAGAAGTCTACGTGACCATCATCATCAAGCCCTTCCGTGAGAATCCTAAATCCAAAGAGGACTGTTTCATTTATGTTAGGTAGAATGCCCAGAGGGGACTGGGTGGTCTCATGGTCTGGAATCCCTGCAGATTTTATTTTTTCTCCAGCTGTCTGGAGTTTTTTTGTTTTTTCTGTCCACCCTGGCCATTGAACCTTACTCTTATTCGATGTTAATTAATGTTGATTTATTTTGTTTTCTTATTGTGTCTTTTATTTTTCTATTATTTATTATGCAAAGCACTTTGAGCTACTGCTTGTATGAAAATGTGCTATAGAAATAAATGTTGTTGTTGTTGTTGTATCACACTTCCTGGTATAATATATAGATATAGATTTATGTATTTTGTATTGTTCTTGCATGTTTTTGTGTTTTGCGGGCATAACTCTCAAGAGATAGGACCATCTTTACATCACAGCTGAAGGACCATCATCGACTGATATATCCAGGCTGACTGCTGAATCCCAAGGAGGTTCATAGAGCTTGTCGCTATTCCTTGTTGATTTTGACTTCTAAGTTCTGCTTTTCTTTTTACTGAATTTTTGTTGTCATTCTGTTTTCTGCTCTTGGGTTACAATTTAGATTGGTTTCCTCTGGATTGCCTTTTTAGACAAATCCTTTTATGCCTTTCATTTTTCTGCCCTTTTCCTTATTTTTGTTTATTATTGATACACATCTTTTAGTAATCTTGTTCTTCTCAAGCTAAAAGTTTTTAAGGTTTCGCCCTCCCTGGAAGGGAATTCTTGTCATTTTTTTCTATATATTCTTGGTATATTTTGTGTCCTGAGCTTCACTTTAGGCCTGGGTAGGCCAAGTCCTGCTGGTTGCCTGACTCATTTTTTGGAGGCCTCATCTGTTTTTGCTCTTTTGTGGTATCAGATCCAACGACACAAATAGCAAAATGTAGACATGTTGGTACTGTATAGGCAGGTGAGTACCAAACCATTTTGAGCCCTGGTTAGTGGGCAAAGAAGGGGACCAGAAGCCAAAAGATCTCATGAAAAACTCACAACATAATCAAAATTTTGCCCAAAACTCCAAGTCCGAAGTCTGTAAGAGTCACGACTCAGCCAGAGATCCTCCCCGGGCTGGGCTTCCAATTCATGTTTTATGTCACCCTGGTTCTTTTGCATGTTTTTTGGTGTTTACTTGTCATTGCTTGTATTTAAGTTTTAATACCTCATATTTTGTGGAAGGACCCCCACCAATCACAGACTAGAACTGCCCTTATTGGGTGCACACATGAGATACGAGTAACGTTAGAAGACTTGTTCAAATGACAATTACAGTTTCAACTTGAGAGTTATTTTTCCCTTCAATTCCGTGTCCTTTACAAGGTGGGATCACAAATACTGTGAATGTTTGAATAAAAAAAGAGACACATGAATCCCTGTGATTGTCATAAGTTGCACTGTCGTGGCTGCCTCGATGTCCTGAATTGATTCAAAAAAATTTACCTTTCATGGTCATTTTGACTTTAAGGAAGAGTTACACGGTACCAAATCTGGTGAAAAACATGAATAAGGACACACCGTAATGCTTTTATTTGACAGAAAAGCGATGTGTGACGTGGAGCGTTGTCATGATGGAAGATGAAACCGTTTGCCCATTTCTCGAGTCGTTTTTCTACACACATTGCTTCTTGAACACTCTAGTAAGCCCTCATAATATACAGAGTTCACCATAGTATTCCTCGCTTGCCTCAGCTTGCACGATTCCATCAAGGTCAAAAAACACCATCAACACTACTCTGATGTTGAATCTTGATTGACGTGTTTTTTTCTCGCACATGGAGAATCGGGTGATTTCCATTGAGAACTCTAAACTTTGGTTTCAGGATCACAACCATAGTTGAAAGCTGTCACCCATTGTTACTAAGGTTCGACCCGCTGCTTTCCCGTATTGAAGATCCCTGCCTTTCCGTTGGATGACGCTCGGTAGCAGTATTCACCGCATTTTTTTGATCACGCCACATATTTGTATATTTATTGAATTTGAGTAGAACTCTTAATTATTGCGGCACAGTCTAGTAATACTCACCATCTGGATTTGCACTTCTGGCTTCTTTGCGTTGTTTCGTGTAGTCCATTTCTGCATTTGCGATCTGGGGGCAAAGGGAGGGCTTAGAGTTCAAGCTGGCATTTCACATGCCAGTATGGCAGTGATGCCTGTGTAAGCACCTGAATCTTATATATAAACGTCTATGCTTGGAAGTGTGTGTGTCTGCCTGTCCAGCCCAGAAGTGTGAGGTGGAGTCGGGGTAAGGGCTAGCGAGGCCAGCACGTCGAAAAACGAAACCTCCGAAGAAAGACAAAGTCTCTTAGCTGCTAATACAGAAGCAAGGCGAGCATATCGGCAATACGGTATCCTTACTAATACACAAGCGAGGAGAGCACGTCTGCAAAACAAAACTTCTGAAGAAAGACAGTCGCTTACCGTTATTTCACAAGCATGTCGGCAAAACGAATCCCCTAGGAGAGAGACGCCCAAAGTAGTTCCTTTCCATTACCTGACATCTCTACATTTCAGTTTATTTTCTGATGATTTCAATAGGTCTAGGACCCCGGGCTTTTTACAGCATGGGCTTACACACCTAGTATTGAATAATATGTGATATGTGCTTTGTAAATATCCTCCTTTATTTATTTATTTGTTTGTTTTGTTATTTTGTGGGAGCACCCATAAGCGGAATAGTATGTGATATATTCTATGTAAATGTCCTCAATGAGTAAATCAAACTTTTGTGTACTGGTGTGCTGGAGTGGCAAGGCCATAGTTTTGAGAACTCAGCAAGGAAAAACCCTCAGGGTCTTTCATAACTGTGAAATTTGGTGGCAGAAGTGGGATTGGCCAGTCATAAGAAAACCTAGAACAGGAGGTCTCCAGTCACAACAGGTCCTGAAGGAGCGGCATGGGAGAAATGAATCCATAATTAAGGACTCGATTTCATCCGCTATGTGGCAGATGGCCAGAGCCCTTGCCCAGCTGGGACACCTAGAGCATGGAAGGACTTGGGGAGAGTGTATTTTTGAGAACGTTTCTCCCATGGACCGACAGAGGGCAGCCCCATTGGCTTGCAGCGGGACCACGGGTCATGAGAATGGAAGCTCAACCCTGTTGGTGGCCATGACCACCACCAGGGGGCACACGGACATTTACAGGGCCTTATTTGGCCGCATTTCCACCACACTCAGAAGTATGGCCAGAAGAAGCTCGTTAGGCACCTGGAGTCCTTCCAGGTGCCCTATTAAAAGGGGCCAGTCCCACCATTCTTTGGCCAGAGTCGGGAGGAAGAGGACAAAGCCTGAGGAGTGGAGGTGGATGGACTGGTGACAGAGAAGGGACTGTGTTGGACCCTGAGCCTTGTGACTTGGTGCTGATGTATGTTCACAAAACTAAATAAATGTGTGCTGGGTGCAAAACCTGTCTCCTGCCTGTCTATGTCTGGGATGGCTTCACTGCTACTTGTTTATCTTTGTTATTAGAATGCATATCGGTTTATTCTTATATACTATTTTTGCTATCTTATTTATTCATTGACATTTGTATCTATTTCTAAGCTGCTTTTCTTTTCTTGCAAGTTCTCCTTTGGCATCCTGTCTAGCACTTTGAGCCTTGTATGAAAATGCACGATAGAAATAAATGTTGCTGTTGTCGTTGAAGCATCACTCACTCTGCTTTTCCTCCAGAAGGAAATACTGTAAGTCAAGAATCGTCACCTATAAATGAGGAAATTCAAAACTCCCAATCTAAAGAGGACATTTGAAAGTGACGGATTATGGGACATTTGACGTTACACTCACCCTGTATTTGTGGGTTTTGAGCCATGAAGAGCAGAGCCCAGCGAAGGGTCGTGGCAGTCGTTTCACTTCCAGCCACAAACAGGTCTAAAGTGTTTGAGCACAGAGCCTCTTCGGTGAATCCGGCATCAGTGTCATTTTTGCGCTGAAGGAAACATGAAATGTGCATTGTTAGTGTCACATGAAGCAGTGCTGGCATTTTTAATAGAATCATGCAAACAGTGCGTAATGTATTGGTGGAACTGCAAGTTATGCATGCAGTACTTCCCTGTGGTTATGTAAATTAAATAACTAAATTTGTTAAAAAAGGAACGTCAGTCTGTCAATAAAGCAACGTTCGGGGTGAGAACCATCATAGGGCAATATATTCAGTTTAGATTACCCTTTATGATAGAGGGTTCTTCACTCTACATAATAACATGAGTGTAATACACGTTTTATTTATTCAAGCAAAAGCAATGCTGTCTTGTGGTGCAGCAATCTAACATCAGATCATCAATTTCTTATTAAAAAAGTTTTATTAGATTAGTCAGACAGAACTTTATTTGTCCTCAGGGGGAAATGAGACTTTTTAAAGAAGCTCTTAAATAGATAGATAGATAGATAGATAGATAGATAGATAGATAGATAGATAGATAGATAGATAGATAGATAGATAGATAGATAGATGTGAAAGGCACAGCTCCAGGTTTTCATTCTAACCCTTTTCCTAATCAGTGACCTGTTTTCACTGCTAATTCACATTTTAATAGCCCTGTTAGAAGCATTCAGTCCTCTGAATTGATTCGTTTCCTCATTAAAATGACAGCCAAATCGAAATGAGACATGAAACGAGCCAACAGATGACCAGCTAAACTTGGGCTTCAAACTCCATCCAGTTTCTTAATGAGAAGCCAATTCTAGCTGTTAATTAAACTCATTATTTAATTTCATGGCCTGTTGTTGCCCTCGTTTTGCCACAGCTGACATTTCCAAAACTGTTGATTTTCTGTTTTTCATAAGAACATCATCGAAGTGTTTTGGTGAGTTGAGAGATCAACCTTAATGAGACCTTCTCCTTTCTTTATTTTCAGATATTGTGTGATGTGGTGGCTTGTTTTGTGTCTCATTATTGTTTGACTTTGAATTAAGGAAAAAGAAACAACTAAAGGGCCTGAGTCAAGTTAATTAAAAGAAGTAATTAGCAGCAGAAACTGGTCACTAATTAACAAGATGGTTAGAATGAAAACCTGCAGCCACTGCGGCCCTTCAGGACTAGAGTTTGACACCCCTGTGATAGATAGATAGATAGATAGATAGATAGATAGATAGATAGATAGATGGTGGCCAAAATAAAGACCCTCCAGGAGGCGCTCTTTTG
Organism: Polypterus senegalus; assembly: GCF_016835505.1. Taxonomy (NCBI): domain Eukaryota; kingdom Metazoa; phylum Chordata; class Cladistia; order Polypteriformes; family Polypteridae; genus Polypterus; species Polypterus senegalus. Next base: position 140,201,040 of record NC_053167.1, on the reverse strand, counting down.
GTGCATATTTCAGTGTGCACCTTGGGGGTCTTTTTGCTATCAGGAAGTTCAATGCTGCCTCCTGATGCCCATAACCAACTGCTGATACTCTTTAAATCCATTTTGTAATTTCTGTGCAACATACATTATTGATTGATTGATTGATTGTATTATTTGTCTTATGAATCCACATTCTTGGTATGTTTCTGCTGCATCTGCCTAAATTCCCCATGGGATTATTACTGTTAATCTAATCTAATCACTTCTGCTTTTCATATTCATTTATTTATCGATCTATTTATTTATTTCTGATTTCTGCTTTGTTTAGTTCCTGAATAAATAGCTTTCCCTTTCCCCTAATCATTTTCTATTTACTCAAATACTGTAACATCGGAAAGAGTATTCCACATGCCTGGATGCAAATGACATCTCCTTTCATGTTTCTTCAACATGAGAATATTGTGCTTCTTGTCCCAGCATCTTGTAGTCTTCTAACTTTGACAGCCGTGATGTCGAGCTTCACGGTACAATATCACCTCCCCTCTCCATAGTCAACAATAGTGAGCTGTAAAGCTGTGAAAACGTTTGCGTTTCCGAGATGTGTTAGAACCTGGCACTTGACGTGGAGTGCCGTATCCAGCAGAGAGCGTTAACTCCCTTGGAATGAGTTCTTTTCTAATTGCGGCGAGTTACATAAACCGAAACTGTACAGATATAATATCAAAGTGATACAGCGGTAAGAAATCACATAGGAGAAATAACTTAGCTTTGTTTAATGACAGCTTACACTGCATAACAGACAAAGGAAGCCAATGGCAAGAACCCAGTTCGCGAGTGTACAGTGTACCATTTTTGCCATTGCAGTGGAAGGATTTTCAGCACCGTATGACGTTATCTCCCATCCGTATGCCAGCTTCAAAGGTGTGCCGGGCAATGTTCCAAGGCTTTATACTCTTTCTTCACGTGCAGACCCCCACTTAGGTGAATCATGAAATTCCAAACAAGGCAAAAAAGGATAGAGTTTCATGCTGAGTTTGATAGACAAATCTAGTATACAATGGCCATCAGTCTAACTGTCCAGTTGTCTCTATCTGTTGTGAGATATGGCCGGCCATTAATCCCGGCCAATACCCCCAGGTCGCCAGATGGAGCCCTCCTTGCAGCATAGAGGTGCCCCGAGTGCCAGCAGGGAATTATGGACAGTTGGATTATAACGTACAGCCCTGCTGGATACCAAGGGGGCCTCCAGGAGTCGCTGCAGGGAGGTCCAGGGATTTTTATTTCCTGTATAGCCCGGAAGTATTTCCAAGTCACGGGAACAGAAGAAATGATATACTTCCGGGCTGAAGAAAAAGAGAAGTTTCTACCTGACCCGGAAGTGCTGGATAATCACATGGACTGAGGGCTCAGAAACACTTCCGGGTCGAGGACTATAAAGGGCTGTGGGAGATCCCAGACAGACGAGCTGAGTTGGGAGGCAGGGTGGCTAAGCGTCTGGGAGTGGAGGATTGGATTATTGTTTATATTGAGTATTTGGGAGTGGAGGGTGCTTTGAGCACTTTATTATTATAATAAGTAATTATTGGTCTTTTTATCTGGTGTCTGACGTGGTGTCTGAGGGTTCAAGGGAGCGAGAAAGCCCTAATCTGTCACACTGTCTTGTCCTCTAATGCTTGCCTAGCAGTTCTTATATGGTGTGGCGAGTGGCTGGGGCTGCTACCCAGTCGGGATGCCCAGGAGGACCGGAGAAGGCCTTGCACCTCCTCCAGACCACGAGGGGGTGACCGCCCTGGTTGCTTTGGGGACCACGGGTAGAGAGCTTGGAAGCTCAACCCTGTAGGGGCCCATGGTCACCGTCAGGGGGTGCCCCAATGCCTAGAGAGTCTCAGTACTTTAACACCAGCTTTATTCAGCTTGAAACAGCAACAGCTGTTATTTATTGTACCGGGATCTTTATAATGTTCCTTGTATGACCCATTGATGACAGGCGCTTATAGCATGTCTGCGATCTTTTTGGATGCGCTTATACGGCGAACTGCTACAGCGCTGGGAGACTGCGATTGCCTTGGGACGCTTTTCCACGTGTTGTCCCGTTGGGTGGAATCCCACAAAAATTATGTATTTTACTTTATATTTTGTATTAATCATTTTTATATGAATAGTTTTGGGTTGTGGAATGAATCATCTGAGTTTCCATTATTTCTTATGGGGAAATTTGCTTTGATATATGAGTGCTTTGGATTGCGAGCATGTTTCCAGAACGAATTATGCTCGCAAACCGAGGTTCCACTGTAAATTGGAGTTGTTTTTTCTTTTTGTGTTCATTCTGGACAACTGACCTTATCACTGGACAGTCATTTAGAGACTTAAAAAAGACAGTTCTGTATTTCTCTTAAGTATACATCTATCTTATATTAGTGTGCATTATTTATTTTATATACTACTAGCTGTCACCCGCGGCTCTGCCCACGTATTAGTGAAACAGGAGAGCGAGGAGACTCCCTAATTGTGATGTCACACTTCCCCTTCCCCTCGGCTCCTGTCTCAGATTAACGCGAATATATCGCTCCTGCAAGCAAACTGCGATTCTTAGCGCAATAAGAGAAGTCACAAAATCAACCAGAATGTTCAAGCAAATTATAAAAAAAAAAACCTGACCTAAATCCGTTAAGTAGTTCTCTCATTCGCTAACTAAATGGAGGTAAGGTACACGCCCCAAGGCTTACACGTGTGAGGAGAGCCCCGCCCCCTTCCACCAGGCTCACTGCATGTCTTTCGGATTCGCGCAAATAAATCGGTGGCGCAAGAAAACTATGATGCTTAAAGTAATAAGAGAAGTCGCAAAATCAACCGGATTGTATAAGCAAATTATAGAAAAAAAAAAACGATCTAAATCCTTTAAGTTGTTCTCTTGTTCGCTAATTAAATGAAGGTAAGGCTCAAAATACTCAAGTGCACACGTTATTCATAATTTAATTTTTTTTGGTTTGTTATGAACTTCCCAAAAAGAGTTGATCCCTGTAAATAGTTAATAGTATATGAACAATATAATCTGTTGTAGTACGGGCGTTAATTAGCATCACACCTCATAACCTGCATACACCACGTGTTTGGCTGTAACATCAGAAGCGTGGTGGACGCTGTAAGGGTAGGTTGTGGTTTCTGTTTCTTTCTTGATTCTTTTATTTCATTTTATTGATTATTTAATAGGCAGAGGGGAGAAGACATTAATGTGACGCTCTGTCTATTTCTTTACTTTTGTTTTGAAAAGATTTTGGGAACAGGAAAAATAAAACAAAGGGGAAAGAACGGAGGGGGGTAAGCAGGAATTCTGAGAGGGGACGGACTGGGCGGCTATACAGCCAAAAGGAACGCAGACTCGGACACGGACACAGCACTGGGCTTTTATCATATAGATATATATATATTGTAATGGACAGCCGGGTCCCATGCCTGGTCGGGACGACCCTGCTGTATATGGTCCGGGGGAGCAGCCATGGACTTCTCAGTACCTCCCCCAGGACGCTTGGAACCCTTAACTAAGCAGGTGAACGGGCAGGAGTTTCCAACCTGCTTCCACTCCTGCAAAGGTCGAGCCAAAGGGAGTCGAGTGTGCTACAACTGCGGCAACTGTGGCCACATCTGGCCTGGCGGTGTTGTCCTGTGAGGACGTCCAAGTGGCAGTGACATCGGGGCTACACCCCCAGACCATTTGCTTATATTTCCACAGGGCAGAACTGTAGTGCTGAGGACACCAACTCCCCATTATGGAGAAGACCAGCCCTCGCGGGACGGGCCGCTGAGTCCCACGAGACCCATCTGGAAGAGGGGTGGTGTAATGGACAGCCGGGTCCCATGCCCGGTTTGAACGACCCTGCTGTATATGGTCCATGGGAGCAGCCAAGGACTTCTCAGTATCTCCCCCGGGACGCTTGGTGGCAGCCTCCCTGGTTGATGATGCCTCAGTTTCCCACAGGGTTTCATGGGAAATGGAGTTCTCCCCAACCCTGTGGGACCCAGGATGGCCGCCAGGGAACGAGACAGAGATAAGTAAGCCCAGCTGGTTTAATCATCAGGCCCACACGGGAGTGCAATTGGGAACAGGTGAACAAGCAACAGGAGCACTCCCGGGAGGGCCATAAAGGAGCCAGCAACCACCACTCTGGGCCAGAATCGGGAGGAAGAGGACGAGGTTTCCTGAGAGGAGGAGTGGTGATGCCAGCGGAAGGATTGCTGTGTGTAAAGTAAGGTGCTTTGGGACTGTGTTATAGCTGTGGGGTTCACGATGAAGACGTGCCCCAAAGGGGAAGGGTGTTTGAACTGTTTAAGTGTTTGGGACTGTGTTGGGCCTGTGGGACACGGGGAAAACATGCGCCCACGGGTGAAGAGAAAATAAAAAAGTTCTGTTTAATTTACACGTGCCTCAGTGTGAATCTGTGCCGGGTCTGGTGCTTTATATAGCGCCTTATTCACATATATATATATATATATATATATATATATATATATATATATATATATATATATATATATATATATATATATATATATATTGTCAGGGATGCCAGGGGCCATGACCCGGCCGGGACGTCATGAGGGACCGGATGTGGGTCTGTGCCCACCCTGAATCACGTGGGGGTTGCCTTCCGGGTTGCTCTGGGGGCCACAGGTCGAGGGCATGGAAGCCCTGCCCTGTAGGGGCCCGTGGTCACCGCCAGGAGGCGCCCCAATGCCTTGGGGACCTGTTACCTCAGCACTTCCGCCACACCAGGAAGTGCTGGGGGGAAGATTTTGGATCTTACCGGAGAGCTGCGGGAGGACAGCGGCACTTCCATGCGCTGGGGCGTGGCTAGAGGAGAATGCCGGGAACACCTGGTGCTCATCCGGGTACTGAATAAAAGGGGCCGTCTCCATTCATTGAGGCTGGAGTCGGGAGGACAAAGCTCAGGAGAGCTGTGGAGGCGGCCCGAAGAGAAAGGCATTGTGGCCAGGACTGTGATTGGGGTAATTGTGCACGTGACTGGGGTCTGAGTGACCAATGAACTGGGGTCTTTGTGACCATATCATTTGTATATATTGAAAATAAAACGTGTTTGTGGGTGACATGAATGTGTCTGCCTGCCTGTGTCCGGGTCAACTTCCACAATATATATATATTGTAGTATATATATATATATATATATATATATATATATATATATATATATATATATATATATATATATATAGAGAGAGAGAGAGAGAGAGAGAGAGAGAGAGAGAGAGAGAGAGAGAGAGAGAGAGATATTTAGACATTGTTATTACTTCATTTTAATTTGTTTTTTTCTTTTTACATGTAACTTCCGTACCTCTTTGAGATTTCATAAAGTTCTTTGAACTACATCGTTTGTGTGAAAACATATAGAAATAAATGTTGTTATAAATGAGAAGAACGGTTTGCACCCCAGCCTGACCAACACAGCCCTAAGAACCAATCCTTATCCCAAAGTTACAGATCCAGCTTGCCGACTTCCCTTACCACTGTTGTTCTAACATGCCAGAGGCTGTTCACCTTAGAGATCTGCCACATTTATGGGTACGCCGTGAGATTGACACGCTCTCCCCCAGGTTTTTTCAGGGGTCGGCGAGAGCTCTTCAGATACCACCGGAAGCACATCGTTTTGCAAGGCGCTGACAACCTCAGTCGGGATTAACCCATTCTAGGGCAGCCCCTGGCCTTCAACGAGAAAAGAGAACTCCCCCCGGGGCTTTCTGCTTTCCGCCCTGCAGAGATAACCGGATTCAACAGAACGGACAAATGGCGTCAGACATCTCACATCCAGACCACAGCCTCTTTGAACTTCTCCCATCTGCCAGGCCAAATCGAACAGATTTAAGAACAGCTTCTGTCCGTACGCTTTCAGGCTTATAAATTGTTTCCCCTGACCCCCTATGGACCCCCCCATCTCCAATATCTTATGAATGATGCTTGACTCCATATTTATTTCAATATTTCTTGCACTGCCTCGCATTTTGTATGCATGTCTTTACATTCCTTGTCTTGTCTTGTAAGTGCATGTCTGTCATACTATAGGAATCGGATTCCTTTTATGCGAGCAGACTTGCCAATAAATGTGATTTTCATCCCGATTCTATATCGTAAAATTTCTCTTTTGCCTGGATGCTCCGTTTGGCGCTCTTATTTTTTTTTTTCTGTTCATTTTTCTCGTTGTTTCTCATTCGTGCACAACACCACACTGGGCAGGTAAGCCTCGTGTTAAATGATGATCTACAGATCTGCTGTGTTGCTGCCATTTTCCATCCTGCTCTTTATTTGTGATCTTTGTGGAATGAGAGCATTGCAAGAGATACATTTCACCAATCATTGAATTTGCCCGAGGTACAAGTGACAGAAGATGGACCTTTTCCATTTCCCTGAGGTGGGTGTCAATAAAATTATGAGGGGACGTTGGGTTCAGGTCCTTCTTATGGTTTCTGATTTCTTCTCTCTGAAAATCTTGAACTTTTCCATAGCTTGAGAAAAGCTCATTGGGACCCCCTGGTACCAGACTCGACAGAATGGACAAATGGAGTCAGGCGTCTCACATCCAGGCCAGAACCTCTTTGAACTTCTCCCATCAAATGAGCAGATATGAGAGCAGCTTCCTTCTGTAGGCCATCTAGCTTAGAAATGGTCAATTTGGCTGTCATGTTTAGTCCCCCCTTCCCGCCCCCTTTCCCATATCTTGCAATATTTTGGACATATAACTAAAGCTTGACTGAGTATTTCTTTTGGTATTTCTTGTACGGCCTTGCACTTTGCCTGCATGTCTTTCTCTTGTATTGTTCTGAGACGCGTGCTCATCAGTTGTGTGCACGTTTGTCACGTAACCCTTGGGGACTCAACAAAAACAAAAACAGAGTCAGATGCTTTGTAGGTGAGCAGACTTGGCCAATAAATCTGATGCTCATTCCGATTCTATATCGTAAACTTTCTCTTTGCCCGTATCCCCCGCTTGTCCCCCTTATTCATTTATTTCTGTTCATTTATCTCACCGTTTCCCATTCACGTCCAACACCACGCTGGGCAGAGGTAGCACTGGCAGCTAAGCCTCGTGTTAAATGATGACCACCAGATCTGCTGTGTTGCTGCCATTCCACAGCTTGCTCCTTTTGCGATGAGAGTATTGTAAGATGTACATTTCACCAATTTCTGAACATGGCTGAGAAACAAGTGACAGAAAACTGACCTTCTCAATTTCCATGAGGTAGGCGTCAATGTAATCACGAGGGCATGTCGGGTCCAAGTCCTTCTTATGGTTTCTGATTTCTTCTCTCAGAAAATCCTGAATTTTCCCATAGTTTGAGAAAAGCTCATTGTGACCCCCTGGTAAGTACCTCATGAGCCCAGGAAATGCATTGTAAGCCTAAAAGGAAAAAAAGAGGAGATGTTATTTCTTATGGGGTCGCTTTAAAAGACTTTAAACAAGCGAGATTACAGACGGACTTATTTTAATAAATGGGTGTTTCACTTTGCTACTTATACAATAAAAGTGAATGATAACTAAAAAGCTGAATGATGATCTACAAAGAGCAATGAGCGAAACAGACACGTCTCAATTCACATTCACTTTGGTCGGAACTGACACTAAAGTCTGTTCAAGTCAAGTAAGTCAAGTTGGGAGGCATGCACTGGTACAGAGCGTTGCCGCACCCACTACACGACAAAACAACTCGGGATCCCGGTTGGCAATCCCCCAGGCTGACAAGCGGTCCAGTCCCACCCTCCGGAAATGACCCTCCATCTGCCACAGCCAGGTGTTACATGAGTGACCCCTTGGCCTGGTCCAACCACTCGGGTCTCCAACAATGAGGATCTTACGAGCCGGATCACCCTCGGGGAAACGCTCCACATGGCCGTATCTGACGCTCCCTCGCAATGCAGGCAATGTGCCTCATTCGGGACTCCGTGAGCAACACAATGTCAAACCAATGGTACCAAAAGATTCACCGAAGAGACGCAGTGCCAAAGAAGTCCAGTCTTCATCTCAGATCACTGGATGGCGTCCATGTCTCACAAACATATAGCAAGATAGGAAGCACCAGGACACTAAAGACTTGGGCCTTCATCTCTTTTGCAGAGATATCGAGAGCGCCACACACCCCTTTCCAGTGACCTCATAACCCCCCCATGCTCTCCCAATCTGTCTACTGACTTCACAGGAAGAGTCACCAGAGTCATGAATGTCACGACCAAGGTAAGTAAACCTCTCAGTGACGAGGTCGACACTCTCTCTGCAAACAGACACACTGCTGATGGCCGTGCCCAAGAGGTCATTAAAGGCCTGGCTGTTGGTTTTTGTCAGGACACTCCCAAGCCCAGACACTCGAGAACCCCGATAAGAGCCTCCATTGACTCCGTGAAGATCACAGCATCGTCAGCAAAGTCAAGATTCATGAATTTTTCTTCACCAACAGATGCCCTACAGCCGCTGAACCCCACGACCCTGCCCAACACCCAGTCCATTCCAGCATTGAACAGAGTAGGGAGCAAGAACACTTGCAAGAAAATGCTAAACTCACTGAAGAATGTTTTGGGGTGTTTATAAGGCATACTAAACTGCCAACAGCATTTATTTAAAAACGTAATGATAAGCAGACGGATGTAGAATTAATGCGTCAAAACGCAACCAGACAGAAGCAGCCATAGGGGTGTGCGGGGCCGTTACATCAAACGCGGTTACCAGTTTGTGTGGACTGTATAAACTTGTGCGTGAATTTAATAAAGATAATGTTAAAACACGCCAGATTTTCTTATTATAGTATTCAGGTAAATTTCTGCAAGATAACACAAAGACTTTATCAAAATATAACCGGAGAATATAACTTCACAAATCTGCTCGAACGAGACACGCAGACCTCAAAAACGTGCTTGGGTGCGGGACTTGGGACGGTCGCCCCACTTGCCACCCCCAAATGCTGCTCTTGCATCCAGAGGGGAGTTAAATGCCTTTCAGCTGAAATGAATAGCACAAATGACACACATTTCGCAAAATTTCTTTTGTGAAGCAAAACAAAGAGTTTGGCTGGGAATACAATTTTGAGCTCGTCACTATCTATACTGCATCCATGAAATTCTTCAGACGTGTAATGTTCTCTTACCCAAGCCCACCAACTTCCTTCCAAATAAATGCCCCTGTTCATCAGATGTTGCAGCTCTCGGTATTGGCTGTTGCTGTACTCAAATCGGCGACCGAGCATGATCGAGCAGACGATGTTGGAGACAGCATTGTTAATTGTAAAATGAGGATTAAATGGCTGACCTGAGAAATGAAAGAGAATAAAGCATAACAATGGTCAGTATCTGCTTCTCATGAACACCCTCCTAAATGTCGCGACTCTACAGTAGGCATCAATGACGTGCAGTGAGGTTAATGGCTGGTGGCTCCTTCAGAGTGACATTTACAAATATATGAACCCCAAAGAGTCGCTTATTCACTAATCAACTGGCAGAGTGCACATTGACTACTGGTTATGTTTCATATCTCATCAGCATTCTTTACACACACAGACAGGTAAGGCGCATATTTGGCTAAGAAAGAACGTTACGTTTATAGCTGCGAGAGGAAGTGGAGAGAGCGCATTTGCTCCTCACCCTCCATGTGTTCTAAATTTGCCGTTGTAATTCAACGATTCACAATCATTCAATACAAATAAAAATATAGAGTTGTGTACAAAAAAAAACGGAATACCATGTTGACCTTAATTGAAATATTTAGTTGTTTTTTAAAAGCTTTTAATTCTGATGCTTCAATCAGTTTTAATATAGAGTGTTCACCAAAAGGATAACAAGAAAAGCAAAAAAATATTTTATTTAAGTTCAAAATTTTGTTTTTAAATATTGGATTGTTTTTTTTTTCTTAGTCTGATCCCATTTTTTTGTAAAATTGAAAACCATTTATGGTCGTACCTTTATTTGTAAATGAAGTCCATGCTCCTATCCTTCTCCACGAAAATCTCTGTCACTTTCTTGTAAAAGTCCACCTTATTTTGCTTTAGTTTTAAAAATCTTAATCTTCCATTTTGGCAATCAGTCGGAACACTTGACTTTCTGATATCGCTAACTTATTGGTACCTCTGTGTAGAAGAACAGCAGCAACGAGCACCTGTTGGGCTCACACGCGGCCCCTTCAGGGTCGGCACAGTACTGTCTGCCTCACCTTGTGCCTTTTCACTGCGGCTTTATATCCAATCAGCAAGACTAAATATGTCACACACATTCATTAAAGATATTAGCCAGACTGTGGAAAGTCAGGGTGTATAATAAACGTGTCTGCAAATATTATATTGGCGACATACGGAGAGACAGCAACAGGCATGTGCCAATTGCAGACATCAGCCCAGCGTGTGAGAGAGAGTGCAGTCCAAGGTGAGGTGAGGCTTGTGTGACTATAAAAATGATCTACATTTTTGGAATCATACAGAAAACAAATTTTTATTACAAACCACTGGACACATTATATTTTATGTTATCACTATTAGTATTTCTACTTTTCATGATGAGCCTCACCTGCCTCCCCTGAACGCACGTTCCTTGTAGGCATGCAGTAGCAGTTCAGTTTTAGGGTATCTTCATTAACGTTTCAGACTACTTTACATCAGGGATTCAGCCATGCAACTTGTTGTTAATAAAAAGCCATGGCTTTAAAAATTATGGTAACATTGCTTTCCATATAATAACAAATCTAAAAATCTGGAAGCTGTGTGCCTACTCCTCCATCTCAAAGTAGCTCAAAGGGCTTTGAGATTACTCACCTCTCTCCTCCTCAAAGGCTTCTACAAAGAACTTGGCCTCCTCCATGATGATGGACTCTAAGCTCTTCTTTCCAACTCCAAAGTTTCTCAGTGTGGTCAAAGCGAACCTCTTGTGCTCTTTCCAGGTGTACCCATTACTTAATGCCACGCCTACATGGGGGGCAAATGCATGTTAGAGCCAAGAGAAAGTGGAGTCTGTTTGGGTGACAGGGACACATAGGAGGAAGAGGAGGAAAACGTCAGACATTCAATCTGTGGACATCACGTCACTAAACGACACGTACTGAGTACAAGAGAAAACCGAAATCCTGTTTTGAAAGATTGTAAAGTGTTTTCAGAACTGGTGTGAAAACTAGAGGGCACTGTCGCTCCTCTAACCCAATGGACAGACACTGATGACAGGAGTTAAAAGCACCCAGAATTTATTCATTTGTTTTAAATTCTTCACAGTGCTCGCCAGTCACCACAATCACAGGTTAACAGGCAATAAAGCACCGCAAACCACACAAATGTCTGCTTTCTTATTCTTTTCTACTCTGCACCTCTCAACAAGCGTTGTCCAGCTCCTCCTGACTCTGGCTCCCCCACTGGGTGTAAGGCGGTCCTTTTTATACTGGCCCACCTGGAAGCACTTCCATACTTTCATTCATGTGGTTGCCAGTACTTCCGGGTTAGGCAAAAAGCTTGTTTCATATACTGTAAGGTTTCCACAGCTCCCCCTGGCAGTACCTGCGATACCCAACAGGGCAGAGATAAAGAACTCCAGGTGCCCTGTGACAATCTAGCATGCCATCTAGCATCATGGGTGGAGGCAGTGTCTTAAATTAGCTGCCTTCCCCCATCTTTCTACTCTGTGGACATCCTGGCCGTCCCTTACACTGGCTTACTCTAACAAGGGCTCTGTGACCGAGTGTCACCAAATGGTAATTTCGCAAAATGATGTACGTCCTTAGCACTTAGGTCTTGCAGACGCCATAAAGCACACAGGGGGGTGAGCTTCCTCCACTGTGAATGGTCTGTCACAATTTTCGTAGCATCATTCAACCCACATCAATGGCACCAAAGTCTTCTTGGCGGGTCACTCTTTAAGCTTTAATGGGTCGTCCCTGTTATCTCTTCTAGTTTTTGGCAACCATTACATCACAGGGTGGGGTAACTGATGGTTGGGTAAGTGAAAGACAAGGCCAGCCAAATACATCTGGGTGACTGGTCAGCGTTTCGGTGAGCCTCACTCAGCTGCCAGACCTCATCACTAGTGGCTCAATCATGGTAGGCGATACTGAGGGTTCTTCACAAACAAGGCATCGAAGCTTTTGGTTATCCTCCACCTTTGACCAGCATTGAACAGTTTGATCTTCATTATCATATCACAACACATTTTTTGGAAAACCCCGATGGTTTGACTTCTTCACCTGCAGACGTCTTCGTTGGAGCCTTCATTCAATGTAATGGTGCTACTGAGGTACATAAACTGGGTGGCCTCATTGAGCTCCCCATGTCCCACAATGATCCAGAGTTTGGTGGTACGGGTTCACCTGCACAACTTTGGTCTTCTTGTTGCTAATCTGGAATCCAATTTTCTGCATCACGAATTCCAACTTGGTGGTTATGTTTTTTAGTGTAGGTTGCGTTTAGGGCATGAACACGATGTAAACTGAAAAATTCTGATCGGTGAAGCTGGCATGGCCCGTCCACTGAAGCCCACTCTCTTTAGATCACTCGTCATCCACCACAGGGAAAAGTCCATTGCAAGAAAGAAGAAGAATGGCACCCCAAGGTGCACCACTGTCAGACACTGATGTTGATGGTAAATTCTTCCATGAACCCATCTTACCACTGGATGAAGGAGGGCAAATTGTGGTAGAGGCTCCAGAACACGTCAAAGTACAAGTAGGAATGACGTAGTGGCACGGGATTGACCACCTGAGTCACGATGGATGCTGTCGAATGTTTTTGTGAAATCAATGAACTTAATTAGCACCAGCCAACTGATAAAGGACAGATTACCCAAAAGTACCAGTACCCTAAGGGTCAGACTACCGTAGACCTGAAACTGTAAAGGGAAGACCATGAAAGGAAGAACATGGAAATGAACAGACAACTGAAAGGGCAGACTACTGAGGTGCAGAAATGGCAAATGACTGGTTGATAAATGGCAATAATTACAATAATGTGAGGCAAGAAGACCCCCAAAGAGCACATTGGTAAAGAAGTGACATTCCAAAGGTCACACTGCTACAAAACTGATATCCTGAAAGAAAAAACTATTGAAAAAACAGATTGTTAAAAGGGGAAAACTTCAAAATGTCAGAATCCAAAAGGATAAAATTACCAAGCAATGACGGCCCAGGAGGCAGATGACCACACAGCCGACAACGCAAAGGGCAGACTGTCTAGCGGGGGTGATATCGTAAAAGAGCTGACTATTAAAGAACTGACATCTTATATGAGACATCCACGAGACACGCGATATCTAAAATACCAAAATCCTAAAGGGGACACTAAAAATAAAGCTGATATGCCTAAATGACTACTAATGACTACGTCTCACATCATTGAAACCTTTGAGAGGCTGGTCCTGGACTATACGAGTTCTCTTGAGGTAGACCACCTGGACCCACTGCAGTTTGCCTAACAGACAAAGGTTGGAGTGGAGGATGCAATTATCTGTCTGCTCCACCAGGCTGGACAAAGCTGGCCACACTGTGAGGATTCGGTTTTTTGATTTCTCCAGTGCTTTCAACATCATCCACACATCGCCACTAAGGTGGTAAACTCAGAGATATGCAGGTGATTGTAGTGTCCTGATAATGAACTACCTGTCAGGTAGACCAGCATCTGTGAGACTCAATGACTGTGTGAACAACACAGGAGCACCACAAGGAACAGGCCTGTCTCCTTCTATCTTCACTGTGCACAACTCAGACTCTAAATATAACAGGAGGTCACGTCACCTGCAGAAGTTCTCAGGTGATTCTCCACTTATGTAGGGTATTGATAAGGGGGGATGAGACAGAGGAGAGGAGTCAGGGGGAGAACTTGGAGGATTGACTGTGAAAACCAAAGGAACTGCTTATTGAGTTTCACTACACCAAGCAACCTTTACAGCAGAATTTTGAACCACATACTATAAGTACTTGGGTGTCCACATCAATGACAGGTTGGACTGCTCTTGTAATACAGAGGACCTACAGTGGTGTGAAAAACTATTTGCCCCCTTCCTGATTTCTTATTCTTTTGCATGTTTGTCACACAAAATGTTTCTGATCATCAAACACATTTAACCATTAGTCAAATATAACACAAGTAAACACAAAATGCAGCTTTTAAATGATGGTTTTGATTATTTAGTGAGAAAAAAAAATCCAAACCTACATGGCCCTGTGTGAAAAAGTAATTGCCCCCTGAACCTAATAACTGGTTGGGCCACCCTTAGCAGCAATAACTGCAATCAAGCGTTTGCGATAACTTGCAATGAGTCTTTTACAGCGCTCTGGAGGAATTTTGGCCCACTCATCTTTGCAGAATTGTTGTAATTCAGCTTTACTTGAGGGTTTTCTAGCATGAACCGCCTTTTTAAGGTCATGCCATAGCATCTCAATTGGATTCAGGTCAGGACTTTGACTAGGCCACTCCAAAGTCTTCATTTTGTTTTTCTTCAGCCATTCAGAGGTGGATTTGCTGGTGTGTTTTGGGTCATTGTCCTGTTGCAGCACCCAAGATCGCTTCAGCTTGAGTTGACGAACAGATGGCCGGACATTCTCCTTCAGGATTTTTTGGTAGACAGTAGAATTCATGGTTCCATCTATCACAGCAAGCCTTCCAGGTCCTTAAGCAGCAAAACAACCCCAGACCATCACACTACCACCACCATATTTTACTGTTGGTATGATGTTCTTTTTCTGAAATGCTGTGTTCCTTTTACGCCAGATGTAACGGGACATTTGCCTTCCAAAAAGTTCAACTTTTGTCTCATCAGTTCACAAGGTATTTTCCCAAAAGTCTTGGCAATCATTGAGATGTTTCTTAGCAAAATTGAGACGAGCCCTAATGTTCTTTTGCTTAACAGTGGTTTGTGTCTTGGAAATCTGCCATGCAGGCCGTTTTTGCCCACTCTTTCTTATGGTGGAGTCGTGAACACTGACCTTAATTGAGGCAAGTGAGGCCTGCAGTTCTTTAGACGTTGTCCTGGGGTCTTTGTGACCTCTCGGATGAGTCGTCTCTCGCTCTTGGGGTAATTTTGGTCTGCCGGCCACTCCTGGAAAGGTTCACCACTGTTCCATGTTTTTGCCATTTGTGGATAATGGCTCTCACTGTGGTTCGCTGGAGTCCCAAAGCTTTAGAAATGGCTTTATAACCTTTACCAGACTGATAGATCTCAATTACTTCTGTTCTCATTTGTTCCTAAATTTCTTTGGATCTTGGCATGATGTCGAGCTTTTGAGGTGCTTTTGGTCTACTTCTCTGTGTCAGGCAGCTCCTATTAAAGTGATCTCTTGATTGAAACAGGTGTGGCAGTAATCAGGCCTGGGGGTGACTACGGAAATTGAACTCAGGTGTGATACACCACAGTTAGGTGATTTTTGAACTAGGGGGCAATTACTTTTTCACACAGGGCCATGTAGGTTTGGATTTTTTTTCTCCCAAAATAATAAAAACCATAATTTAAAAACAGCATTTTGTGTTTACTTGTGTTACATTTGACTAATGGTTAAATGTGTTTGATGATCAGAAACATTTTGTGTGACAAACATGCAAAAGAATAAGAAATCAGGAAGGGGGCAAATAGTTTTTCACACCACTGTATATACAGTAAGAAGGGGGCAAAGTAGGTACTTTTTCCTTATGAGACTGTGTTCCTTTAATGTGGGAAGTGACATCCTTCACATCTTCTACAACCAGTGTGGTGTGTTGAGCTGGACTATATACTTCAGGAGAGGACCACCAAATCAACAAGCTAATTAACAGGACAGGCTCAGTTATGGGACACACTCTGGACCCCCTGGAGGTCGTAGTGGAGGAAAACAAAACCGAGTGCCATTATGAACCATGCTGCAGATCCTCTTTCTGACACACAAATGCTGAGGATTTTCAGCCAACAAATTTTTCAGCAGAAGTGTGCCAGGAAAAACAATGGGGTCTCCTCTATCTATCTATCTATCTATCTATCTATCTATCTATCTATCTATCTATCATATAGTGCCTTTCATATCTATCTATCTATCTATCTATTTATCATATAGTGCCTTTCATATCTATCTATCTATCTGTTATATAGCACTTTTCACTTCTATCTTTTCAAACCTACTGAGTAAATTGTTCAAGATGTTGACTCCAGTGGTGGGCTTTACTGTTTGTATTAGGTTTATGCTTCATAGTCCATTATACAAGCAAACTTACAAGGTGTTCTCCACTGGCAAGCTTGGAAATATCTATCAGCATCTAGAGTTCTACTTACACATTACTAATAAAATTTAAAAAGTAATCAAGTGACATAGGTGTATATATACTGGATATAAATAGATATTTATATATATAGATGATTACCAGTTTGTTTGTAGTAGATCCTGTCATAAATAGCAGGTTGTGGCCGGCCAGTCAAGGCATATCCTTGCGTCAGCAGAGCCTCTTTGGCCAACTTGTACCCGTTGACAATCACACATTTACTTCCTCCAAGTCGCAGACTGTAGATATCTCCATACTTTTCTGTAAGCTGAATAGAAATCAAAGGTAAACTCTTCGCTTACACACTATTCTGTTGCTTTCTGTATTTACTGTGTATTTCTATATATATAGGAGTACAATTCCCAGCCAGTCTGCCCTGAGGATGTCCCACCAGTGCGATGCTGCCGCCATGTGTGTGGTGGAATGGAGGGATGGGATGAATATGACTTTGGACAGCAGTCACCCCCTGTCCTTCCATTGTGGCATCCCATTCTAGCCAGAAACCCACCTCCATTCTGGCCAGGACACCTGAACATCCAACATGGCACTCACAATATATATTAACATGTCATGAATAAGCACTAGCTGATTGTCACCTGTTGCGGGTGACATATGCCAGGGTTTCAACATGTCAGCCAACTGCAAGTCTCAGACTGAGGGTAGTCATTGCACATACCTTGATTTCCCATTCCCATTGGTCAATTTTAAGATAGAACAAAACATGCAGTCATGATGAGTTTGTTAACAACTTATTATTATCTGTAGAATCCTCAGGTTAGCCACGTCA
Source organism: Polypterus senegalus (assembly GCF_016835505.1). Taxonomy (NCBI): domain Eukaryota; kingdom Metazoa; phylum Chordata; class Cladistia; order Polypteriformes; family Polypteridae; genus Polypterus; species Polypterus senegalus. The sequence continues at coordinate 140,184,035 of NC_053167.1, read as the reverse complement.
ATAGTCTTGGTTGTGTAGTTTCCGGTCTGGGTAAAGGAGTCGGCCATTACAACTGACGATGGTATTTCGATTGGCAGAATGTTGGCGCGCAACTCTTTACGGCTCACCCAGTCTCTCTCAGCGAGTTCCTGCACTGCTATCATTCTATATGGATGGAAATGAAGGTCCTCATGTAGAATCCTCCTCAAAGATGTGTTGGAAATGCCAAAGGCAGAAGTGCACTGAACATCTAGGAGACTACAAAATGGATGCCCTTACAGCTTGAATGTTTTCAGGCATTCGTGCAGTCCAAGGACAGCCTGGAAATTTTCTGTTCAATGTTATACCCGTCTGTCTAAATTTAGCCACCCACTGAAGAATTGTTTTCCGATTTGGGACGTCACCATTAGGAGGAATGCTGAGGTGCATTCGGAAGGCGGGTTGCATAGTGATGATGGATTCGTTGTTTTTGAAGAACGCTTCAACCGCGAAAGTTCAGTGCGCACCAGACCAAGGCATGCGGCCGACTGAAAACTACAAGGGATCACATCACTACCACACACAATGACTTTGAGTAATGTGGTACTTAATTTTGGCTCACCCTGGTATATTCTGAAGGATCCCCAAACCTTAATATACTTGGAAAGACTGTTAAACACTTATAATAAAAGATTTTTCTCCAAGTGCCACCAATTTTGTCGGGGTGTGGAAGTCAATTTATGATACTTTCACCCCTTGCATCTGTTATGGTGTGAAATGTTGCACACAAGTTGATAAATATTTTGTATGTCTTTATTTGTAACTTAGACAAATCAATGCAATATTAGTATTTCATTTGTGAGAAGCATTCATGTTTACCCACTAGGACTAAGTCAGGACAGTGAATTTTAGGAAAGGATTGGGGGAACTGCCTCAAACAAGTTTGGCCAATATTTCTCTTCTTGAGTCTCTCAGTCAACCCCCACAGGAAAGCCAGACTGCCTAACTGCCAAGCTTTACCTTAACACATGGTTTGCAGGGCAGGTGTGAAGGTATTCCGTCCCCCCATTGGTCTGAAGTATGGCTGTTTGGAACTGTCTTGTATCAGAAGCCTTTAAGTACTGTGATGCCCTATTGGCTCTAGGGGTTGGACAGAACATCTAAAAATTTGCTTGATTTGCCTTGCCCTCTATCTCTTACCAAACTGATGAAAGACCATCTCACACACCATGAACTGAAAAGGACAACACAACACAATGAAGAGCACAACTCGGCAGCCATATTGAGACTGGCATGCGGCCTGCTCTGAAGAAAGCTGACTACAAATGAGGCCTTAACGAGAGACATGTTAAGTAACTAACAAGTCTGTGTGCCGCCTGAAACTACACATCAGCATTTATCAGGCTGTATGGTTGGTAATATTCAAATGTACTTTGCATATTGTTAGTATTTATGAATATTATCAATAATAAATTGTTTAAAGTGTAACTTAACTCCTGCTTGTCTTTTACTACTCCTAATTGTCTGAGATTATAAATGTAGAAGGAAAGGTGGGGAGAAGTTATCTTCTCATATAATATGCTACCCTGGCTGTTCGATTGTTTGTCCAGGATTTTAAATCATCTGTAGCTCGCAAACCGTTTCACCTATTGACTTGAAATTTGGTACACATATACTATGTGACCTCTACTATCCGCTTTCTGGGTGATGATATTTATTACTCTTTTAATTTTTATTTTATTGTAGAATCAACTCTCGGCAGCGCGGAGCAGGGCTGCTGTGCAGCGCATGCGTATGGGCGCCGTTCTCATTCCCTACCACCTTCGCGGTCACTTCCTCTACCTCTTCATGTCTTTAATCATTCTTGAGGCAGATTATGGCGCTTAAGTGAAAAATTAAGAAAAACGTACTAAGTAATTGCAACACAAAAACTAACTTAATCAGTTTTAACGTGAAAAGATGCCGACGAAAGAAGAGAAGCAGTGGGCCGCTAGGGTGGAGAAAGGAAGAGCTGCTCAAGAAACAACAAGCGCATTAACCTCTGAGCAAACGAATGCTGAAAGTACAGAGAAAAAGGATGAAAACTACAAGTCAAGTGTATTCACTGCACGATATCGTGCAGTTTTCCGTTACTGGTATACTATAATATGTGGGGTACAGCCCGGACACAGACAGGTAGACATGATGTTGATCACCACACACACGTTTATTTACAATTATTATATACAATAAGTGCACAACCCAGTGCCTCAGCACCAATCACCCCTTAAGTCCTGGCCTCACAGTCAATGCCTTTCACTTCTCTGGTCCACCTCCACTCCTCTCCTCCGAGCTCTGTCCTCTTCCACCCAACTCCTGCCATCAAATGGAGGGAGGCGGCCCCTTTTATGCAAGCCCGGATGGGCTCCAGGCGCTTCCCGACACTCCTCTGCGGACATTCCCCTGTGTGGCGGAAGTGCCGGCAGTGCACCTGGAAGCACTCTGGGTGTCCCCAGTCTTCTTCACCCCAGCACTTCCGGGTGTGGCGGAAGTGCTGAAGTCCAGGACTCCAAAGGCATAGGGGCGACCCCTGGCGGTGACCATAGGCCCCTACAGGGTGGAGCTTCAAAGCTCTGTACCCGTGGCCCCCAAAGGTACCAGGGTGGTCGCCCCCACATAGTCTGGGGGAGGTTCAAGCCCTCCTCCAGTCCTCCTGGGCGTCCCCGGCTGGGTTGCCTCCCCAGCCGTCTCTGACAAATACCTTATAAACAGTGGTAAGTCTGTGAGATTTGAGGCATTTTGACAAAGGCTACGTATTATTAATGGAAAAGGGGAAAGGAGAGTAAAATATTACTCTACCAAGATAAAACAGCATCTTTTTCATTCTTTCAAATTAGAGCAAAGTAATTCATGTTAAGATTACATGAAAAATGCAATCAACCAGCTTATGTGGTAATAAAAGAAACTGCCACACACTTAACCAAACTTTTGTGTTCTGTACATTTGTTAAGTCAAACCTGTCTGCAATTTTCAGTCATGTAGTGAAAAAAGGTGAAGTTGGATTTTTCTGTCTCACTCCACGCTGTCCGCGGCCGCAGAGAGCTTAAACAACTCGGCACATCCACATAAAAACGACAAGGGGAGAGCGAGCTTTCTTGAAGGCTTTAACCGGATGTACCTCGTTGTAAACTGAAATATATACAAAAGAAACAACCAAAAACAATAAAGAATGATTTACAAAGCAATACATAGCAGAGAGTATACAGTGGTGTGAAAAACTATTTGCCCCCTTCCTGATTTCTTATTCTTTTGCATGTTTGCCACACAAAATGTTTCTGATCATCAAACACATTTAACCATTAGTCAAATATAACACAAGTAAACACAAAATGCAGTTTTTAAATGATGGTTTTTATTATTTGGGGAGAAAAACAATCCAAACCTACATGGCCCTGTGTGAAAAAGTAATTGCCCCCTGAACCTAATAACTGGTTGGGCCACCCTTAGCAGCAATAACTGCAATCAAGTGTTTGCGATAACTTGCAATGAGTCTTTTACTGCGCTCTGGAGGAATTTTGGCCCACTCATCTTTGCAGAATTGTTGTAATTCAGCTTTATTTGAGGGTTTTCTAGCATGAAGCGCCTTTTTAAGGTCATGCCATAGCATCTCAATTGGATTCAGGTCAGGACTTTGACTAGGCCACTCCAAAGTCTTCATTTTGTTTTTCTTCAGCCATTCAGAGGTGGATTTGCTGGTGTGTTTTGGGTCATTGTCCTGTTGCAGCACTCAAGATCACTTCAGCTTGAGTTGACGAACAGATGGCCGGACATTCTCCTTCAGGATTTTTTGGTAGACAGTAGAATTCATGGTTCCATCTATCACAGCAAGCCTTCCAGGTCCTGAAGCAGCAAAACAACCCCAGACCATCACACTACCACCACCATATTTTACTGTTGGTATGATGTTCTTTTTCTGAAATGCTGTGTTCCTTTTACGCCAGATGTAACGGGACATTTGCCTTCAAAAAAGTTCAACTTTTGTCTCATCAGTCCACAAGGTATTTTCCCAAAAGTCTTGGCAATCATTGAGATGTTTCTTAGCAAAATTGAGACGAGCCCTAATGTTCTTTTTGCTTAACAGTGGTTTGCGTCTTGGAAATCTGCCATGCAGGCCGTTTTGCCCAGTCTCTTTCTTATGGTGGAGTCGTGAACACTGACCTTAATTGAGTCAAGTGAGGCCTGCAGTTCTTTAGATGGTGTCCTGGGGTCTTTTGTGACCTCTCGGATGAGTCGTCTCTGCGCTCTTGGGGTAATTTTGGTCGGCCGGCCACTCCTGGGAAGGTTCACCACTGTTCCATGTTTTTGCCATTTGTGGATAATGGCTCTCACTGTGGTTCGCTGGAGTCCCAAAGCTTTAGAAATGGCTTTATAACCTTTACCAGACTGATAGATCTCAATTACTTCTGTTCTCATTTGTTCCTGAATTTCTTTGGATCTTGGCATGATGTCTAGCTTTTGAGGTGCTTTTGGTCTACTTCTCTGTGTCAGGCAGCTCCTATTGAAGTGATTTCTTGATTGAAACAGGTGTGGCAGTAATCAGGAAATTGAACTCAGGTGTGATACACCACAGTTAGGTTATTTTTGAACAAGGGGGCAATTACTTTTTCACACAGGGCCATGTAGGTTTGGATTTTTTTTCTCCCTAAATAATAAAAACCATCATTTAAAAACTGCATTTTGTGTTTACTTGTGTTATATTTGACTAATGGTTAAATGTGTTTGATGATCAGAAACATTTTGTGTGACAAACACGCAAAAGAATAAGAAATCAGGAAGGGGGCAAATAGTTTTTCACACCACTGTACATTAAACAATGAAGCTCTAAAAGACACTTACAAGGCGAGTGATTTCCACAGTTGGATCGAGACAAAGAGAAGCACTAGACAGAGGTTCAAATTGATGCAGACCACAACTAACCAGACCCAGGGGTTTATATACCTTAAAGGTACGCTTTGGACGTGACTGAAACAAGAGATTAAGAGGTGCCTACATGCGACACATGGGGTGTATTGTATTCAAATGTTTATTATGAGACCTACATGCTTTACGTGAGTTTCATAGACATTTATGGCACCACTGTGAGTGTGGGTCATGACTGACAGGTGTGTTAATAAATGACAAGATGAAGAGGGAGCACAGCTCAACAAGTTAACAAGATGTGGGGCAGAACATGGATTACGATTTAAGAAAAATACGCATCCTCACCAAAAATAAAAGTATGCAATTTAAGTTTAATGAACGGAACTCGATTAGTTTAACTCTACACAAAGAAATTCACTTCAATTCCCTAACGTTCTCCTGATAGAAAGTTTTATTTTTTATGGCAGGTCGTGCGGTGTGGTGGTTAAGACTTTTTACACTTCAAACAGACAGAAGAGCGCATCGCAGTCAAGTGAACAGCATTGGGGCTTAAGCCAGGCAAAAAGACGATACACAGGACATGAGGACTTTCTCCATCAGACCCACCGAGAGCTAGCTAATAAGTAAACACCCTGAAAATATTTACACTGCCTGCTATCAGATTCAGCATTTTGCCCATGGCCAAGAGAAGACATAGTCCAGCGAAAATGATTTTGATTAGTGTTTGAAGGGCACTAAAATATACTCAACAGCGACCAAACCACGCATTATGTTTAAATCCCCCAGACGAAATGGACAGACCCTGCAGGTAATATTAGGCTGTCAATATTTTTTAAACAGTCGTGGCCAAAAGTTTTGAGAGTGATACAAATATTAATTTTCACAAAGCTTGCTGCTTCAGTGTTTTTAAATCTCTGTCAGATGTTTCTCTGGTATACTGAAATAGAATTATAAGCAGGCTTTTATTGACAATGATATGACATTTTTGCAAAGACTCAATATTTTTTCACTTTGTTCAAACTGTTCTTTATTCAGCCTCCAGTTAATCCAAAATGCTGCTGCAAGAATTATTACAAGAACAAGAAAATACGAACACATAACTCCAGTTCTTAAATCCTTACACTGGCTCCCGGTTAAGTTTAGGGCAGATTTCAAAATCCTCCTTTTAACATATAAAGCATTAAATGGCGGAGGTCCGGTTTACTGGTCTGAACTTATCATGACTTACAAACCAGAGCGCACATTAAGATCTCAAGATGCCGGTCTGCTTCTGATTCCAAGGATTAATAAAATAACAGTGGGGGTTGAGCTTTTAGTTACAGGACCCCCTAAACTGTGGAGTGGTCTGCCTGCTACTATAAGAGATGCCCCTTCGATCACAGCTTTCAAATCCCGGCTGAAGACTCACCACTTCAGTTTAGGACACCCTGACTAGAGCTGCTGATTAACTGTGCAGACTGCATCTCTGTTGTTAGTCATTAGCACTAAAACATCAGTAACAAGATAGTTCTAATTTGTTAGTGACCCTCACCTATTCTGTTTCACTTCTCGGTTCTCAAATGTGGCACTTGGTGCCATTGCCCACCTGCCTGGACCTGGGTATCCATTAGAACAGGCCATTCAGCCCAACAAAGCTTGCCAGTCCTATCCACTTATTTCTTCTTAAAAAACATCAAGTTGAATTTTGAAAGTCCCTGAAGTCTTTCTGTCCTCAACACTACTTGGTCTCTTATTACAAGTGTCTATCGTTCTTTGTGTAAAGAAAAACTTCCTAATGTTTGTGTTAACTTTACCCTTAATAAGTTTCCAACGGTGTTCCCGTGTTCTTGATGAGCTCATTTTAAAATACAAGTCTCGATCCACTGTACTAATTCCTTCATAATTTTAAACACTTCAATCATGTCACCTCTTAATCTTCTTTTGCTTAAACTGTAAAGGCTCAGCTCTTTTAATCTTTCCTCATAATTCAACCCCTGTAGACCTGGAATCAGCCTAGTCGCTCTTCTCTGGACCTTTTCTAGTGCTGCTCTGTCCTTTTTGTAGCCTGGAGACCAAAACTGCACACAGTACTCAAGATGAGGCCTCACCAGTGCATTATAAAGGTTGAGCATAACCTCCTTGGACTTGTACTCCACAGATCGTGCTATATAACCTAACATTCTGTTAGCCTTCTTGATGGTAAGTTGATAGCTTAGAGTCCACTATGACTCCTAAATCCTTCTCATAAGGTGTACTCTCGATTTTCCGACCGCCCATTGTGTATTCAAACCTAATATTTTTACTTCCTATGTGTAATACTTTACATTTACTGACATTAAATTTCATCTGCCACAAATCTGCCCAAGCCTGTATGCTATCCAAGTCCTTCTGTAATGATATAACGGATTCCAAATTATCTGCTAATCCACCTATCTTGGTATCATCTGCAAACTTAACCAGCTTGTTACTTATATTCCTATCTAAATCATTTATATATATTAAAAATAGCAGCGGCCCTAGCACTGACCCCTGTGGAACACCACTCTTAACATCGCCAGTTCTGATGAGGTTCCTCGCACCATCACCCTCTGCTTCCTGTGTCTGAGCCAATTCTGCACCCATCTAAAAACATCACCCTGAACTCCCACTTCTTTTAACTTGATGCCCAACCTCTCATGTGGCACCTTATCAAATGCTTTCTGAAAGTCCAGATAAATAATATCATAAGCTCCACTTTGATCGTATCCTTTTGTTGCCTCCTCATAGAATTCCAACATGTTAGTAAAACACGACCTCCCTCTTCTGAACCCATGCTGACTGTTCAGAATAACTCCTGTCCTTGTCATGTGTTGCTCAATCTTATCCTTAATAATTCCTTCCATTAATTTTCCTGTGATGCTTGTTAAGCTTACTGGCCTATAGTTGCTTGGATCTGCCCTGTCACCCTTTTTATATAATGGGATGATATTTGCCATTTTCCAGTCCTTTGGAATCTCTCCAGTGCACAGTGACTTCCTAAAAATATGTGTCAAGGGTTTATATATGTACTCACTAGCCTCCTTAAGAACACGAGGATAAATATTATCTGGGCCTGGTGATTTGTTTGATTTCATCTTATTTAATCTGAGCAGCACTTCTCCCTCTACAATTTCCAAATCCCTCAGTACCTCCTTAGTAGTTGTTTACCTCTGGCAGGTTATCCACTTGCTCACTTGTAAACACCTCAGAAAAATGTAAGTTTAGGGCATCTGCTATTTCATTGTCTGTATCTTTTAATTCCCTTTACTATTCCTGATGAACTTGACCTCCTCCTTAACTGTTCTTTTACTACTAAAATACTGAAAGAATCTCTTGGGGTCTTCTTTCGCCTTATCTGCTATATTCCTCTCCAACTGTCTTTTAGCCTCTCTGATATCCTTCTTAATGGTTGCCCTCATGTTCTCATACGCCACGGTTCTCTTTGCAGTCATTAGTCTTATATGCCTTATACAGCAGTTTTTCCTTTGCAACTTCTTTTTAAATCTTTATTAATCCATCGTGGAGTTTTTTAGTTTCCTATTACTTCCAAATTTAGGTATGTATCTGTCCTGCATTACATGTTTTTAAACCTGTTCCACTGCTCCTCGACTGTCTCCACATTTAAAAGCTTATCCCAGTCTATCCTACTTAGACTTTGTGCATCTGCTCAAAATTAGCCCTACTAAAGTTCAACTTAACAATTTTAGTCTTTGCATCTGTACTCTTACAAAATACTGAGAATTGTATTACATTATGGTCACTTGACCCTAGTGGTTCAATCACCTCTACACCCTCAATTCTATCCTGATTATTACAGAATACTAAATCCAGACAGGCTTCACCCCTTGTTGGTGCTTTAACATGCTGTGTTAAAAACAGTCGCTGATTACTTCTAAAACTCCTGCTCTTGTGCTCCTCCATCTGTAAGGTTATCCCAGTTAATATTTGGATAATTAAAGTCCCCATGACTATAATATCCCCTGTAAACTTGCCTTTTGATATTACTAAAAGATGTGTGTTGAAATTACTGTCTGAATTGGGTGGTCTATAACACACTCCTAAAATGAGACCTTTTCCCTAATATTTTCCAGGCGAAGCCACATGTCCTCACTAAGATGGGGCTCATCATCCAACTGAAGATGACTTACATTTAATTCCTGTTTGGCATAAACAGCAACCCCACCTCCTTTTCTGTTCTGTCTATCCTTCCTGAAAAATGTGTATCCCTCTATGTTACACTCATCCCCATCTTTGTTATTTAGCCAGGTTTCCGTTATTGCTATAATATCATAATTGTGCTCTGCTACATACAACTCCAACTCACTTACCTTATTTTTGATACTTCTAGCATTAAGGCAAGCTATTTTTAATGTGTTAATCCTTCTATCTTTACGTGTTTGCTTAAAATTTACATTACTATGCATTTTTATTTCTACACCATTGTTTGTTCTTCCATGTATAGATCTAAATCTGGCCTGTCCTAAACTCCCTGCCCCATTCCCCAGTTTAAACAATCCTCGACTAGCCTACACATACGCCTCCCCAATACATTGGTGCCCCTCCGGTTCAGATGTAACCCGTCACGGGAACAGGTCCCATCTGTTCCAAAAGGAGTCCCAATGCCCCATAAACCTATACCCTTCTACCCTGCACCAAGATTTGAGCCAGCGTTAAGCCTTCTAATCTCCTCAATCTTACCTGGACTGGCGTGGCACAGGCAGAACTTCGGAGAAGACTACCTTGTCAGTTCTGCTCCTCAGCTTGGTACCTAACTCTTTGAATTTGGATCGCAGAACTGACAGACTACCCTTATGTATGTCATTTGTTCCAACGTGGACAATGACAACTGGATCCACCCCGCTCTGGCCAAGAGCCTATCCACCCTTCCAGGAGGTCTCCCACCTGTGCTCCCGGAAGGCAACACACCGTGCGAGACTCTCTCTCTCTGGAGCACACCTGCGCTTCAATCCCCCTAATGATTGAGTCCCCAACTATCACTACCTCTCTCTTTTTGGGAACTGGTTTTGAGGTGGCCCGTTGGGGCTCCTCAACCCTGCCTACCACCTCAGAATTATCAGAGTCACCGTCCAGCTCCGCCAGGACATGATAACGGTTAGACACTTCTAATTCTGGGGTTGATGCCGGACAGTGTGCACCCTTTACCTTACGCCTTGTGACCGTGACCCACCTATTCCTACCTGTCTGGTCTGGAATCTCCTCCCGCACCACCTTAGGGGTGCACACTATCTCTAAAGGACACCTGGGCCAAGTCCGCCAATTCTCTATTACAACGCAGGTCAGCCAACTCCTCCTCCAGTTCAGCGACCCTGAGCTCGAGGTGCTGGATCAGCCGGCACCTCTTGCAGATGTAGCCCTCATAGACAACTGGCTCTTCCAAACCATCATCTAAAAAGTCCAACATCCAACAGGACTTGCATTGCACTGGCCTCATTATTAAAATTTGACTTGGGATTACTAAACTGCCTTAACTATATATTTTTTTTTCTTAAAATTAAATTTCTTCTTCTTTCAGCTGCTCCTTAACTTAAATGGTAACACTAAGATCTGCTACAGATATTTTACACCTTTTCCCCTTAAGCTCCTGTACTGTTCTCCCTCTCAGCTGCCTGCTATTTGCCTTTCTATGAGGTTAACTTTACTTTTCTCTGTCTCTTCTCCTAACTTTGCACTCCTTCACTCGCACTGTTTGTATTCCCCCGTATTAATGAACCAATACGCTGTCGCCCACATAACTGTTCTAACTCTGGACCGCTAAGGACTGTTTAATCTAAAACAAACAAATCAATAAAACTTTAGGGCGGCATGGTGGCGCAGTGGGTAGCGCTGCTGCCTCTCAGTTAGGAGACCTGGGTTCGCTTCCCGGGTCCTCCCTGCGTGGAGTTTGCATGTTCTCCCCGTGTCTGCGTGGGTTTCCTCCCACAGTCCAAAGACATGCCGGTTAGGTGGATTGGCGATTCTAAATTGGCCCTGGTGTGTGCTTGGTTTGTGTGTGTCCTGTGGTGGGTTGGCACCTTGCCCAGGATTGGTTCCTGCCTTGTGCCCCGTGTTGGCTGGGATTGGCTCCAGCAGACCCCCGTGACCCTGTGTTTGGATTCAGTGGGTTGGAAGACGGATGGATAAAACTTTACTACCTTATTTGCTCCGACTGCTCCTTGTGCCTGATCGGCGTCTTAACGCAGGCCGCTTACCTGCCCACTGCTGAGCCTTCAACTTTTACTGCTTTGAAGTCCGCCGCGGTCTTTTTTTCTCTTCCTTTAAACTAAGGACTCGCAGTTACGACGACGCAGTTATTTACTTACAAATGCCGATATCAGTTACTGCTGCTTTCTACCCTGCCTCCTCAATACTAATTCAAATACAGATAACAAGAACAGGTACAAGGGCAAAAAACTTATGCAAGCGCACCTCCAAACACCCAGCTACTTTTACTTTTGTGCGGGCGAAAAAAAAAGCAAAAAAAACCTTCTAAAGGGAAAAAAAACTTTAAAAATTCCCACACGGTTCCTTAGCGGCAACCAAAATCCAAGTTCCATCCATCCATCCATTTTCTAACCCGCTGAATCCGAACACAGGGTCACGGGGGTCTGCTGGAGCCAATCCCAGCCAACACAGGGCACAAGGCAGGAACCAATCCTGGGCAGGGTGCCAACCCACCACAGGACACACACAAACACACCCACACACCACTAGGGCCAATTTAGAATCGCCAATCCACCCAACCTGCATGTCTCTGGATTGTGGGAGGAAACCGGAGCGCCCGGAGGAAACCCACACAGACACGGGGAGAACATGCAAACTCCAAGCACGGAGGACCCGGGAAGCGAACCCAGGTCTCCTAACTGCGAGTCAGCAGCGCTACCACTGCGCCACCGTGCCGCCCAAAAACCAAGTTTTTAATGTATATATATTTTTTAGATCTGGTGGTTGCATCCAGTCCAAAGATCCATCCATCCATCCATTATCCAACCCGCTATATCCTAACTACAGGATCACGGGGGTCTGCTGGAGCCAATCCCAGCCGACACAGGGTGCAAGGCAGGAAACAACAACAACATTTATTTCTATAGCACATTTTCATACAAACAGTAGCTCAAAGTGCTTTACATAATAAAGAATAGAAGAATAAAAGACACAGAAAGAAAATAAAATAAGTCAACATTAATTAACATAGAATAGGAGTAAGGTCCGATGGCCAGGGTGGACAGAAAAAAAAAAAACTCCAGACGGCTGGAGAAAACATTAAAATCTGCTGGGATTCCAGACCAAGAGACCACCCAGTCCCCTCTGGACATTCTACCTAACATAAATGAAACAGTCCTCTTTGGATTTAGGGTTCTCACGGAAGGACTTGTTGATGATGATGGTCACATAGACTTCTGGCTTTTAGTTCATCAATGCTGGAGCATCAGGATGCTTTGAGTAGGTGGTGGTGGCGCAGGCCGCCACCACAAAGAAACCGGAAAAAGAAACAGAAGAGAGAGTAGGGGTCAAACAAACAAACAAACAAACAAACCCCAGGCAGGGTGCCAGCCCACCGCAGCCAATCCAAAGAGTGTTTCGAAAATAAGTTTAATTTAAATGATTACAGCGCATTCTCAGTGAAGCACTATGACTTCTAAAACGCTTCAAGCGCTCACACCGGGCCTGACCAGGCCCCGTGCAGCAAAAAGATGACTTTTCCCTTGAAAACATTACGAAAACTCGACTTATTGCTTCTTGGACCCGACAGCAGCGGCAAGCAGCAATAGATCACCACACTGAATACATTAAATGTCTGATATTCCTACTCTCTACAAATTTAGAATCTTTAGATTTATACTTGATATCACTTTTATAATGAAATGCATCAAAGTATGTATGTTACGTTTTACAGATAAATCGTTAATTTCGTTTAAATACTGTTAATAATTACACACACGGGGGTGACACGGTGGCGCCGCTGTCTCGCAGGGAGTCACGTCGCTGGTATTCTCTGCCTGGCGTTTGCACAGTCCAAAGACGTGTAAGTTAAGACAGTGCCCCCGGGGTGTGTGTGTGTGCCCTACAGTGGGCTGGTGTCCTGCTTGGGGTTTGTTCCTGCCTTGCACCCTGTGCTGGCTGGGATTGGCTCCTGTGACCCAGTGTTAGGATATAGCGGGTTGGTTAATGACTGACTGACATTTGTAATGTAAGCTTTAATTGTGTTTACACTAAAGTTTTTTTTTATAATCCCATATTTTTTTTTCTGCTTTTTGCTATCTTGTGTACAGGAGGTGTTGCATGTGAAAGGAGGAAATTGTAGACAAAAAATGTGTGGAAAAAAATTACAATGTTGCATAAAAGACTTTCATAAAGCTTGTTGTGGTCATAATGTTTGCTTATATGAGTGCTGGTCAATTAATGAATGCCAAAAACAATATTTAATAGTAACATAAAATGTAAAAGCATATAGCGGCTGAAGGGCGGGCTTCTGTCGGCAAGTGCTCTCCTGCCACCCGAGAACCGACTAGCCGGCCGCCACTAATGGGCCGCCAGGGGGCCACTCAAAATCCGATGTGCAAAATTCCAGCGGACATGGACCACTGATTTGGCCGCTAGCAGCCCACTTAGTGGCCCGCTGGTCCTTCGCTATGAGGGTAAATAAAAGTTGTTTCCGGAACCTTCACAAAGATGGCTCATTAGAGATCCAAATTCAGTTTCTCTGTAGCATCGTCCCGAATATCCACTTTTGGTCCTAACTGTCTGCCGTCTTTATTTTTTTGGAGTTCGGAGTTCAGACTCACCTTTGACATGTTGACATGCGGCTCATCTGAAGTCATACTGAACAAGTCGCCCACAAACGGCACCCAAAAAGGACTCGGTGGGAAGTTTTTGCCATCCCTGTGCTTCAGATAATCGGACACAAGCAACAGCACCACGATGAAGATGATGGCGCTCCGGGTGTCCAACTGTTCCCACAGCCACAAGATCGACATTGCGGACTGAAATGCGCACCGCTCGGCTGTCTGACTGCGTTTAACTAGAAGAGGACGGACTTTGTGCTGCAGACCTAGAATGTGACGTCATGTTAATCTGGGGCCCAGTAGTAGGTGGGGTGGAGAAAACCGTGGGGCTCCTGAAAAGGCGTAACATGATTTCAGTCCGGGCTCTGTCTGCTCGGGCAAATCCTGACCGCTAATTAGATTACAAGTAACCGAACTGCGCGGCGTCCCGTCCAGGGCTTCACACGCGCGCTCTACATTCAGGCAAGATCATGAAGCAGCGCGTATGTCAGAGAGCAGCAAATAAGTGAAGTCGACTTATCCGTTACAAGGCCATTAAGCCAGTGTCGCGAGTGCCGCGGGCACAAAGCCACAGTTTGTTTATTCGCCGCAGCGCGGAGCTCCAGACACATGCGTCTCTCCAGTCTAATCGGCCAATGATTAATACCGAAGACGGATCGTAAAACAAGGAGGAGGAGGAGGTTGCGAGCATGCGCACCCACCACACGACGAGCCTCCTCAATTGGGACCCGAACGCACCTCAGCAGCACACTGAACATTGTGAGGTTTTTTTTTTTAACAATGACAGGAGTGCCAATCCTGCCGCCGACCCCTGAGTGTTCCCTGCAAGATGGAGGACCTGCAGAACAAGCAACATTGCTAAAGCCTCTTAAAAGGCAGCTTCACGACTGTTGGTGGTCTGCTCAACCCCGAACAGTATTTAGAGCAGATGCAACTGCTGACACGGCATATGCCAGAGTCAGCCCCCACAAAAAAAAAAGTAATTTTGAATTACTTTTCACTTTGCATGAGTGAAATACGTTTTAAAAATGCGTTATTTGTTTACTCAAGTGTCCTTTATTAAAACTATTAGATTTAGGCTTAAAAACATATAAAAATAGGAAGAAATCAGAAATAAACTTCAAAATATCTGATATAAAAAAGGCACTTCACTGCACTGTGTGCTCCCTCGTTGTAAGAAAGGCTCCTGTGCCTGGGACTGGGAGGTCTCATAGTCTGGAATCCCTGCAGATTTTTTTTTTTTTTCTCCAGCCTTCTGGGGTTTTTTTGTTTGTTTGTTTGTTTTTTCTGTCCACCCTGGCCATCGGACCTTACTCTTATTCTATGTTAATGTTGACTTATTTAGTTTTCTTACTGTGTCTTTTATTCTTCTATTCTTTATTATGTAAAGCACTTTGAGCTACTGTTTGTATGAAAATGTGCTATAGAAATAAATGTTGTTGTTGTTGAAGGCGCTGAAGCGTGATCACGTGTTAACCGTGGAGTGTGCAGGGAGCATGTGCGTTTGTGAGATGTGCCTCGTGAAAGCGGGAACTACAGGAGCCACTAGAGAAAGTTTACGTTTGTGCGTTGTTGACAAAATGTAAGTTCTTATGTACATAGTTAGAAGTTAAGTGTTAAAAGTTAGAGAGAAAACTGTTCTGAAATAGTAGTTAGGTTAATATTTTACGTTACCACATTGAAATTGTAATTGCAAACGCCTTACGTTGAAAGTGTGAAGCTATAGTGCCACCTATTGGACATCTGTGTATAGCATAGTGAGATAACACGTACACTCACCTAAAAGATTATTAGGAACAGCTGTTCAATTTCTCATTAATGCAATTATCTAATCAACCAATCACACGGCAGTTGCTTCAATGCATTTAGGGGTGTGGTCCTGGTCAAGACAATCTCCTGAACTCCAAACTGAATGTCAGAATGGCAAAGAAAGGTGATTTAAGCAATTCTGAGCGTGGCATGGTTGTTGGTGCAGACGGGCCGGTCTGAGTATTTCACAATCTGCTCAGTTACTGGGATTTTCACGCACAACCATTTCTAGGGTTTACAAAGAATGGTGTGAAAAGGGAAAAACATCCAGTATGCGGCAGTCCTGTGGGCGAAAATACCTTGTTGATGCTAGAGGTCAGAGGAGAATGAATGGGCCGACTGATTCAAGCTGATAGAAGAGCAACTTTGACTGAAATAACCACTCGTTACAACCGAGGTATGCAGCAAAGCATTTGTGAAGCCACAACACGCACAACCTTGAGGCGGATGGGCTACAACAGCAGAAGACCCCACCGGGTACCACTCATCTCCACTACAAATAGGAAACAGAGGCTACAATTTGCACGAGCTCACCAAAATTGGACAGTTGAAGAGTGGAAAAATGTTGCCTGGTCTGATGAGTCTCGATTTCTGTTGAGACATTCAAATGGCGTAAACAGAATGAGAACATGGATCCATCATGCCTTGTTACCACTGTGCAAGCTGGTGGTGGGGGTGTAATGGTGTGGGGGATGTTTTCTTGGCACACTTTAGGCCAATAGGGCATTGTTTAAATGCCACGGGCTACCTGAGCATGTCCATCCCTTCATGACCACCATGTACCCATCCTCTGATGGCTACTTCCAGCAGGATAATGCACCATGTCACAAAGCTCGAATCATTTCAAATTGGTTTCTTGAACATGCCAATGAGTTCACGGTACTAAAATGGCCCCCACAGTCACCAGATCTCAACCCAGTAGAGCATCTTTGGGATGTGGTGGAACGGGAGCTTCGTGCCCTGGATGTGCATCCCACAAATCTCCATCAACTGCACGATGCTATCCTATCAATATGGGCCAACATTTCTAAAGAATGCTTTCAGCACCTTGTTGAATCAATGCCACGTAGAATTAAGGCAGTTCTGAAGGCGAAAGGGGGTCAAACACCGTATTAGTATGGTGGTCCTAATAATCCTTCAGGTGAGTGTATATACTGTATGTACTAAATGTCTTATTTTGTTGTTTGCCTGGTAGAACCACACATACACCTGCTCACCTACCTGTCCAGTTGTTCTACTTCATGTGACATTTTGGCATCTCAACATTAAAGCGATGTTCCTGAAATGGTTGGATTAGTTCCTGTGTTCTAACCCGACGCACCACCGTGACTACAGCGTATTGCAAGTCTGCCTTCTCAAAATTTCTTCACAACACTCATCGAGAGCCTTTCCTTCATAAAGAATCCTTTTATTGCGTGAAGGGCTCCTTGAAAATGAAGTTGTCTGTTTCGAGTTTTGAAAAAGCAACTGATAATGTGGAGAAAGCAGAAATCTTTATAAGGTGGTCGGCAGGATGCTAAGATTAACAAAACCTGAGCCCGGCCGCCGTTTCAGTATGTATTGAGGGTCAAGGGCAGACTGGCCATTAGGGCATTTAGGCAATGCCCGGTGCATGGGCTGCGGACTCTGGTCTGGTCATGGGCCGGCCATTTCATGAAATAAATGTTATGTACTGGTTACTGTCAGTCATTCTCCAACCTGTTATATCATAACACAGGGTCACGGGGGCCTGCTGGAGCCAATCCCAGCCAGCACAGGGTGCAAGGCAGGAACAAATCCCACTGGTTACTCTTTGACATTACAATTAATGTCATTACAATTCTAAACTACAAAACATTATCTATCCGGTACTGCGATTTATATAGTCATATATATAATATTCCGTATTACAACATCAAGTTGTTTTAGAGGGTGGCACGGTGGGGCAGTGGGTAGCACTGCTGCCTTGCAGTTAGGAGACCCGGGTTCGCTTCCTGGGCCCTCTCTGCGTGGGTTTCCTCCCACAGTCCAAAGACATGCAGGTTAGGTGCATTGGTGATTCTAAAATTGTCCCAACAATGATGGATGGATTAAAAGGCAGAAGTCTACGTGACCATCATCATCATCATCAAGCCCTTCCGTGAGAGTCCTAAATCCAAAGAGGACTGTTTCATTTATGTTAGGTAGAATGCCCAGAGGGGACTGGTCAGGCGGTCTCATGGTCTGGAATCCCTACAGATTTTATTTTTTTCTCCAGCCATCTGGAGTTTTTGTTTTTTCTGTCCCCCCTGGCCATTGAACCTTACTCTTATTTGATGTTAATGTTGATTTATTTTGTTTTCTTATTGTGTCTTTCATTTTTCTATTCTTTAATATGTAAAGCACTTTGAGCTACTGTTTGTATGAAAATGTGCTATAGAAATAAATGTTGTTGTTGTTGTTGTTGTCCCGTGTGTGTGTGTGTGCCCTGTGGTGGGCTGGCGCCCTGCCCAGGGTTTGTTTCCTGCCTTGCACCCTGCGTTGGCTGGGATTGGCTCCAGAACACCCCCGTGACCCTGTGGTTTGGATGTAGCGGGTTGGATAATGGAATTAATGGAAGTTGTTTTAGTTGTCAGTACACAACGTTGCAGTGAAAAATTTTGTCAAAACTGCCTTTTGCCGATTTCTGTTTCGATACCACTACATTTCGGTTAGCATTTTGTTTTATCTCATATCTAGTATTTCAATTCTTAATTAGTTTAGATTATGTATTATGCATGTTATTGTTCTCTGGTCATCGACGTGAGCGATAATTAGTTTAGTGCAGATTTTCAAAATCCTCCTTTTAACATATAAAGCATTAAATGGCCGAGGTCCGGCTTACTTGTCTGAACTTATCATGACTTACAAACCTGAGCGCACATTAAGATCTCAAGATGCCGTTCTGCTTAGGATTGCAAGGATTAATAAAATAACAGTAGGAGGTCGAGCTTTTAGTTACAGTGGAGTGGTCTGCCTGCTGCTATAAGAGATGCCCCTTGAGTCTCAGGTTAAAGACTCACGACTTCAGTTTAGCACACCCTGACTAGAGCTGCTGATCAACTGTACAGACTGCATCTCTGTTGTCAGTCATTAGCACTAAAACATAAGTAACATGATAGTTAGAATTGGATACTCACCCTCACCTATTCTGTTTCTCTTCTCGGTACTCAAATGTGGCACTTGGTGCCCACTGCCCACCTGCCAAGTTGCTGTGCCTGCCTAAGGTAAAGTCATCCCTGATGGAGGATCACAGGAATCATCGGGTAGAGGGGTCCTTTCATCGGATTAGCTGGCCTAGCACTGTTTCAGCCATGGAATGGACAATTGGGGGAGGCAGCTTGATGGCTGAGGTCTCCAGGACTCTAAACAAATCCAAATCATATTATGGGATGTCATCTACTGTTAAATTCTGCTATGTACTTCTAAACCTTTTATTTTTATGCTGTATTGAGGATTTGTTCTGTTCTGTGTATTGTATTGTATTGTTTTGACCCCCCTCTTTCTTTTGACACCCACTACACGCCCAACCTACCTGGAAAGGGGTCTCTCTTTGAACTGCCATTCCCGAGGTTTCTTCCATTTCTGGGGGGAGTTGTTCCTTGTCTTCTTAGAGAGTTGAGGCAGGGCCTGTTAAAGCCCATTGCAGCACCCCTTGTGTGATTTTGGGCGACACAAAAATAAATTGTATTGTTTTGTATAATTAGTGGTTTGCAGCTGTGATTATTAGTATGATGAAATAAAGTTTTAAAGCTCAGGATAGGAATTTTTCATATTAGGACGGAACATTTGAAGAGCTGAGTTGCAAAATCAGCTAAGTACAGGAGACAACTTTTTGTGAAAAGGAGAAAAATTATTTTTAAGTATTTGAAATGATATTTTTAAAATTCTTTTTGCAGAATGTTGGTTGTTACATTACTGAAGGTCAATTGCTGGACATCTCAGAAATCTGAATATTTTACATTTTTGTAAAAAATAGAAAAAAAACATACTTAGCAGGTTTTGACGCTAAATCAATGCTATTCCATAAACCTATAAGTAGAAACTTTCATCAAAAGTGCTCTGGATCTTGAAATATTTTTATTATATAACAAAAGAAATTCAGAGCTTTTAGTCTCTAAACTATTTAGCTAAAAAGTAATGCTAAAAGTCATGACTTCCTGTTAAGCATTGTTGAAGTAGTAAATTATGATCTAGAATGTCAATATTCTACATCGTCTTCATCATATATTTCAGTATCGCTGTCTGCCATTGGTTTAGTGTTTTTGTTGGCTGTTCCAATGATTGGGAGGTAGAACTCTTTAACGTTTTCTGATTGCGGATTGTCCATATTGACTCCCACTTTGCTAAGCAACATTTCGACATCCTTTGCTTTTACTGGATTAACACAACAATTCAGTGGAGTAGGTCAGCTGACATATTTTTTATTTTGCTGCCACGTTTCACAATACTGTGACTGCAAAAGTCGCCCGAATACGTGGTCTTAATGTTTATGTTAGTTCTCGTTATTTCCACCACTCGAACGTTTGTCAAGTGAAATGGGAGCTTTTTTTTTGCAGACTTTTGCAGTTGCTAACTTGTAGTTAAGCACCTGCCAGTCTGTTCCTAAAACTCTGAGTATGGCATTTTGAGATGATTGGCTGGTGTACTTAGCAGCTTTTGGAACTAAGCTGGTTCATGTATTTAACAGGTTTTGGAACTCACATCAAAATTTATAGCACTATATTTTGGTACTTAGCAGGTTTTGAAGCCCACTTCAACTCCAAGCACATAGCCGACCCTTTGATGAGTCAGAACCATGCTTCACCTAAAGTTCGCCAAAAAATGTACTTAGCAGGTTTTGGAACTCACCCCTTCATTTATAGTTTATCGTTAAGTTAATGGAACATTTCAAACGCTGTTGAACAACTACGAACCGAAAAGCAAAGCTTTGGACAGCAGTGGTCAACTCTTCAACAATCAGTAGCAGACGCTTATACTGTGGACGATGACAATGACAGTGACCGTGAACAAGATGGGACAACTGTGTCAACTTGCAGGTCTTGTAAAGACTCTCCTCTCTGCTGCTACAAGGTGCTAATCTGGTTGAACCTCATACAGTAACTGATGCTTACAAGAGCACTGGGCTGGCCTACAAGCTCCTGCTAACGCTGCCTGTGTGGCAAGTGCGGCGTGAAGGATCAGTCTCTGCGTCGAAGAGAATCGAAAGCCGCCTGAGAAGCCTAACGACGCAAGGACATCTTGAGGCTTTCATGTGGACGTCGGTGGAGAAAAGCATCCGAGCAAAACTTGACACTGACAGTATTGGTGGTGATGTGGCTGCTAAAAGCAGCAGACTGCGTAAGCTACTAGCCTACTAGGGTACCGGCACTTGGACGTGACATTGACATCTGACGTGTACTCTAATAACGTGTAAGCTGCGTTACTACATTTTTATTTTTTATAAAATTTTATTTCTAAGCATGTCGTCAAATTTTAAGTTGTGTACAGATTAAGTTTGGCAACAGTTTAGATAAGAGTTCATATCATAGGCTCATAGCGAGTAGCGAGCCACGTACTCGTCACAAATTACAATGAATAACGGGCCGAGTGGGTCGACCTCGTCACCTCACTCGTTGAAGCAGCCGCGGGCCGGTTTGGAGGTCCAGTCCGCTCCTGCCGAGGGTCCTTCACAAACCAGCAGCCCACTGAAATCCCACAAATCTGTTAGCCTCTGTGTATGGGTAGTTACGGAGCCTGTTAGAGCCGAGCTTTATATTAACACTTTATGTTCAGTTAACTTGAAGATATGTTACATAAACTAGTCTTGAACTATGAAATAAATGTATTAAGAACAGGGAGAGATAACATTTCAGGTTTAATGAGCGATTGGGTCTGAACTCTTTGAGGGCCAAAAATGTCAGTTTTCTGAAAAGCACACAAAGCAATGGTTTCACACATAAGTCAACATAAAATGTCTGTTGCTATTTGCTGTGGCGGCTGTTGGCGCCTGTTCGGCATACCAGTGGCTGTGCAGGGGTGCCTCGATAGTCAGTAGGAATGCACGATGGGATGGCAGCCTGACTGTCTTCACGCAGCAGGTGAGTGGCGGTCGCAGAGTGATGCAATATGGTTTGTACCTCTTGTCATCATAAGTGGTGGTCCTCCCAGGCGAACGCTGCTGCAGGCGCATCAGCTACACGAAAGTGTTCAGCACCGTGATCAGCTGGGGACCGATCAGATAAAACTGGTACCTCACTTTCGTTTTCGATATCCATCTCCAGATCACTTGCATCAAACTCAGAGTCCGACAAGTCAGAGTCCTATTCAACGGAATTACATAAAACATCCATGGAGTATTTTGCTTTGAACATTCGCTTTGGTCTCTCGCCAGATGTTGATGCCATTTTAGAGGTTGTTTGTTCTTCGCTACTCATGAATGCGTAGGGAATGGAAGAAAAATCAACAAAGCTACTGTATGCAACTGTCCTTCTAGCAAAGAGAGTTGAACTAAAACGTAAGGACAAGTTTTGTCGCAGTTTACCCCTGAATTTTGACAAAAGTCGACATCAGCCCTGAAAGAGTTAAGAAGGGGTGCTTTGTTGCAGGGGTTAATGGGAACGAGGAAGTTATTTTCAGTTTGCCACAATCCAAGCGATCACCCTTCCCTTTCCAGATAAGGACGACGAGTCACGTTTTCCAGTCAGTTGAGATGACGCCCGTCTCCCAAATGGAAGCAAAGATTGCTTGCAATGCCTGCAGGAAGTGTAGCAAGAACACACCGCTGATGACTCCTCCGGCTCCTGGTTGTATCAATCAATCAATCAATCAATCAATCAATCAATCAATCAATCAATCAACATTTATTTATATAGCACATATTCATACAAAAAAAATGTAGCTCAAAGTGCTTTACAAAATGAATAGAGAAATAGAAGACACAATAAAAGATAAACATAAGTCAACATTAATTAACATAGAATAAGAGTAAGGTCCGGTGGCCAGGGTGGACAGAAAAAACAAAAAAAAACTCCAAAGGCTGGAGAAAAAAATAAAATCTGTAGGGGTTCCAGACCAAGAGACCGCCCAGTCCCCTCTGGACAATCTACCTAACATTAGTCAAACAGTCCTCTTTGTATTTAGGGTTTTCATGGAAGGACCTGATGATGCTGGTCACGTAGACTTCTGGCTTTCAGTCCATCAATGTTGGAGCATCAGGATGCTTTGAGTAGGTGGTGGTGGTGGCGCAGGCCGCCACCACAAAGAAACCGGAAAAAGAAACAGAAGAGAGAGTAGGGGTCAGTATGGATTTTAGAGCCACCATGAATAGTTATTATGAAGAATTGAACATACAGAGTATCAGGATTAAGTTAAAGTGAAGTTATAAAAAGGCCACAATGATATTACAGAGTCACCAGTAAAGCAACAAAGGTGGCCTACACTGCCAGCCTCAAAGCATTCCCATCTTCAAGGGAGACCCTCTGGAATATGGACTGTTGGTCTGCGCATTTGACCACGGCATAGAAAGTAAGCAAGACAACAGCAGCAGGGATCGGCTGGACTTTATGGGGCAGGACACCAGTGGCCGGCCCAGGGATTTAGTGAAAGTTGTCTTCACTTGGACCCCCTAGCAGAGTTACTGTGAGGCCAAGAGACTCCTGAAAGAGCCATTTTGGAGATGAATTGCATACACAGTGTCAGGGATGCCAGGGGCCACGACCCGGCCGCGACACCATGAGGGACCGGATGTGGGTCTGCGTCCACCCTGGATCACATGGGGGCCGCCTTCTTGGTTGCTTTGGGGGTCACGGGTTGAGGGCATGGAAGCCCCACCCTGTAGGGGCCCGTGGTCACCGCCAGGAGGCTCCCCAATGCCTTGGGGACCTGTTACCTCAGCACTTCCGCCACACCCGGAAGTGCTGGGGGGAAGATTTTAGCAGGAGCTTCCAGGAGAACAGCCGGCACTTCCGCGACACTGGGGCATGGCCAACGGGGGAGTGTTCGGAACACCTGAAGCTCATCCGGGGCTGTTATAAAAGGGGCCGCCTCCCTTCTTTCAGGGCTGGAGTCGGGTGGAAGGAGGACAAGGCACGAGAGGAGTGTGGAGGCGGCCCGAAGAAAGGCATTGAGTGGCCAGGACTGTGTGTTGGGGTTTGTGCACTGATTTTGGACTGGGTCTGAGTGACCATATCTGTAAATATTGTAAATAATAAAACGTGTGGTCAGTGCCGGATTTAGACTTGATAAGGCCCTAAGCTATTTGAGACATGGGGCCCTTTATAAGTATATATGACAACTGCTCACTCGGACAATTTGTTTTGGGGGCCCCCAAGAAGGTGGGGGCCCTAAGCTATAGCTTGTATAGCTTATACGTAAATCCTGCACTGCGTGTGGTGGTGACAAACAACATGTCCGCCTGTCTGTGTCCGGGTCAAGTCCACAACAGATAAAGCTTTAAACTGGCCTACCATTAAAGCAGAAGACAGCGCTGTACTTAATTCCTATGTCCTTTTTCTAACTGGTTGCAGTCATGAGGCTGAAAATTAAAGTGTGTGCTTTAAGGTCATTGTGAGTCGGTGTCTGTCTGATCTTTCCACTGAATATTTATAAGAGATGGACGATGCTGCTAATTGTTGTGTCTTACAATATTCTACCTTATATAAAATAGACCAACGATGTGAGGTAACCGCTTTCTATGTTTTTCTTTTTGTTGTATTCATGAGATAACTTATATCAATGTGCATACACACACATACTGTAATGGTTAACGGTATACATTTCTCACAAAAAGTAGATCCATTAACAATATACGTGACACTAATATGCGTGCAAGTGTTTCTAAGCTGCCATATAAGTTGAGGGAGAAGGGGAGGAATGTGGTCAGCGATATTCAAGAGAAACAAAAGCACAGGACTAAATCTGAAGACATTGTGGAGTTTGTTAACAAACAGTCTGAAATTACATCACATCCTTTGTTTGGGGATTAAAACAAAGAACAAAAAAAAAGTCTCCGTTAGAATCCAGTCAGAGAAAACAGGGAATTAAAGAAACTTTATCACCGCAGCAACGCAAGTGAGCGGCCACAAGGTTGTCGGGACAGATTTACGCTCAAGCAGAAGAGGGCAGATCACCCCAATCGTTGTATTTAATAAGCCTTGCCTTTTTACGTCCGTATAATGGATCAGTGTAACAAACTTAAGTAGTCAGCTCATAAAGAAACGCTGGACATTCTCCGAGGGCCTGTGCTTTAGTGGCTTGGAGTAAATTCCTGCAGTGAGAAATTATGTTGGCCAGCCTGTTCATTGATACGCCCCACACTGCTGCACATGAAAACTAAAAATAAAGCAACACATAAGGAAGGGGGTCCAGAGGAAACTAACCCAGCAGTGATCAGTGGATTTGTGGACACAAAGAATCAAGAAGGGCCGGAGACACAGACAACAACAACAGCAACATTTATTTCTATAGCACATTTTCATACACATAATGGAGCTCAAAGTGCTTTACATGATGCAGAAAGAGAAAAGAATTAAAATAAGAGAACACGAATTAACATAGAATAAAAGTAAGGTCCGATGGCCGGGGAGGACAGAAAAAAACAAAAAAAAAAAACTCCAGACGGCTGGAGAAAAAAAATAAAATCTGCAGGGGGTCTGAAGCCACGAGACCAGCCAGCCCCCTCCAGGCATTCTTCGTAATGTAAATGACTTCAGTCAGTCCTCATTGTATTCAGGGGTCTCATGGAAGGACTTGATGATGACGGTCATGCAGACTTCTGGCCTTTAATCCATCAGTGTAGGGACATCACGGTGCTTTGATTAGGTGGTGATGGCGCAGGTCGCCACCACAGAAAACCGGAAAAAGAAACAGAAGCGAGAGTAGGGGTCAGTACGGATTTTGGAGCCACCACGAATAGTAATGATAATTAATTGAATATGCAGAGCATCCATCCATCCATCCATTTTCCAACCCGCTGAATCCGAACACAGGGTCACGGGGGTCTGCTGGAGCCAACACAGGGCACAAGGCAAGAACCAATCCCGGGCAGGGTGCCAACCCACCGCAGGCACAGCATCAGGATTAAACTAAAATGAAGTTATGGCAAATTCCTATCAGTCAGCTATTCTAGATTTGAGGTGCATAGCAGCAGAAGGCCACCCGCCCGCCTCACCACTTCTTTTTAAGTTTAATTCTAAGCAGACCCTCATTTGAAGATCTAAGGTTACGATTTGGAATGTAAGGTGTAAGACACTCCAATATATAAATTGGAGCAGATTATATAGTCTCTTATTATCTTATAAACCATAAGCAGTATTTTAAAGTCAATTCTAAATGACAAAGGTAACCCATGGAGTGACATCAAAACTGGAGAAATGTGCTCGGATTGTCTTTTCCTAGTTAGGATTCTAGCAGCTGCATTCTGTACTTGTCTTATTTGGGTGGTCCTGAGACGGGGAGTGTGTTACAGTAATCTAGTCGACTGAAAACAAAGCACACAGAGTCCTTGCCATTGTACCAGCACAAGTAAAGTTAAAGGCAAATGTCATATTGATTATTGCAATTCTATCCTTTCTGGCCTTCCTCATAAACTCCTTTACAAACTTCAATTGGGGGCCCATGCCCAGCCTGGTCAGGACAGTACCTCCCCCGGAACACTAGATGGCAGCCCCCCTGGGTTTTAGAGGTGCCTGGGACTCCCGCAGGGCTTCATGGGAGTTGGAGTTTGGTGCAGCCCTCTTGGGATCTGTGGGCCCCTCCAGTGGGGGATGATCTGTAGCTGCTGCTGAGCCCTACAGAGCAGTTCTTCTGCCACACCCGGTCATCAAACACCTGGCACACTTCTGGGTGGGCTATAAAAGGAGCCAGCAGTCACTACTCCGGGAGCCAGAAGACGAAGCTTGCCGGAGGGAGAGTGGAGGAGCAAGAAAGAGAAAGTTAAGGAATTGCTATTGTGATTGTGTTTGTGCTTGGACTGTGTTGTGGGCTCATGGGAATGAGGAAGACGTTCTCCATGAGGGAAGAAAATTAAAAGCTTGTGCTTTAATGAATGAATGTACCTCCTGCATCTGTCTGAGTCGGGTTAAGTGCTAGTATAGCGTCATCGTCACATTTGAAATGCTGCTGCCGCTTGTATTATTACCAGAGCCCCTTCCATAGAACACATCACTCTTGTCCTTCCCTATTTAAATCCATCCATCCATTATTCAACCCGCTATATCCTAACTCTTGGGTCACGGGGGACTGCCGGAGCAAATCCCAGCCAACACAGGGCATAAGGCAGGAAACAAACCCCGGGCAGGGCACACACACCCACACACCAAGCACACACTAGGGACAATTTAGAATCGCCAATGCACCTAACCTGCATGCCATGTCTTTGGACTGTGGGAGAAAACCGGAGAACCCGGAGGAAACCCACGCAGACACGGGGAGAACATGCAAACTCCACGCAGGGAGGACGCGGGAAGCGAGGCAGCAGCGCTATTTAAATATCACCTTAAATTTTTGATTCTGCGTATTACTTACAAGGCCCTCCATAATCTGACATCTCCTTATCTTTCTGATCTTCTTCACATATCCAATCTTTCTCGTATCCTTAGATCTTCTTCCTCTAGCAATCTTATTATGCCTCCATGGGGTTAAGAGCTTTCAGTCGAGTGGCCCCTCACCTCTGGGAGTCTCTCTCACAAGACATTCGGAATATTGACTCTCTTCCTCCTTTTTAAATCTCATCTTAAAACACATCTTTTTTAAGATGGCTTATTCTGTCTGATAATTTTAGCTGATAAATTGAAATTCAATTTTATTATTGTATTCTGATTTTGTTGCACTGTAATACTGTATGTTATTAATTTTAGATTGTGACTGTTGTTATTAATGTGCTTTGTAAGGTGTCCTTGTGTACCTTAAAAGGCACCAGTTAATTAAAATAAATTATTATTTAAAGAAGGGCAATATGGTGGTTACGTCATATGGCATTCTTAGATCCAGCCAGTGATGCCTTTTTCTGCACAGAAGAGCTTATGAAGGAGCTAAACATTTGGTGGACAAAAAGTTTAAATTCTTTTGACCACCATGGTTGTTCTGAGTAGCATAGTACCAGATCTGGAGGCGAGCAGTCTGAATGGTAACAACTTCTCTCCAACTGGGACAAGGATACTAAGGATAGAGCTGTCAGGCAAGAGGAGAGGAGGAAGGCCTAAGAGATGGTTTATGGATGTTGTGAGAGAAGACATGCAGGTGATGGGTGTTTTGACTTTAAAATACTGCTTATGATTTATAAAGCCTTAAATAATCGCACTCCATCTTATATATCGGAATGCCTGACACCTTATATTCCAAATCGTAACCTTAGATCCTCAAATGAGGGTCTCCTTATAATTCCAAAAGCTAAACTTAAAAGAAGTGGTGAGGCGGCCTTCTGCTGTTATGCACCTAAAATCTGGAATAGCCTGCCAATAGGAATTCACCAGGCTGATACAGTAGAGCACTTTAAAACACTGCTGACAACACATGACTTTAACATGGCCTTTTTATAACTTCATTTTAATCTTAATTTAACTTAATCCTGATACTCTGTATGTTCAATTCTTCATAATAACTATTCATAGTGGCTCTAAAATCCGTACTGACCCCAACTCTCTCTTCTGTTTCTTTTTCCGGTTTCTTTGTGGTGGCGACCTGCGCCACCACCACCTACTCAAAGCTTCATGATGCTCCAACAATGATGGACGGATTAAAAGGAAGAAGTCTACGTGACCATCATCATCAGGTCCTTCCATGAAAACCCTAAATACAAAGAGGACTGTTTGACTTATGTTAGGTAGATTGTCCAGAGGGGACTGGGTGGTCTCGTGGTCTGGAACCCCTACAGATTTTATTTTTTTTCTCCAGCCTTTGGAGTTTTTTTTTTGTTTTTTCTGTCCACCCTGGCCATCGGACCTCACTTATTCTATGTTAATTAATGTTGACTTATGTTTATCTTTTATTGTGTCTTCTATTTTTCTATTCATTTTGTAAAGCACTTTGAGCTACATTTTTTTGTATGAATATGTGCTATATAAATAAATGTTGATTGATTGATTGACGGAGCAAGATGACGAGGACAGGAGGACATGGAACAAGATGAGCTGCTGTGGTGACCCCTAATGGGAGCAGCTGAGAGAAGAAGAGAGGACTCGTGATTATTATGTATTCAAGAAGAAGCATGAGCACCTAAAAAGTTGTTATTTTTTATTGAGCACTAGCACTGTAAGGGTTAAACGGGAAGAGGCTTATATCTGCATATTTTTAGGTATCTGAATAAGCGACAAACCAACTATATATTACAAGTCAAAGGTCAGGTGTGCACAGAAGGGTTGAGAGGGGAAAATCATCTCTTTTCCGGATGGGGAATGTGAACCTGCGGTTGGAAACATTGGTGGGAAGCACTGGACCAGTACTAGGGCCTATCAAGCGATCTTGAGTTAATTATCAGCAAAAAACGGTCACTAATTAAGAAAAGGGTTAGAATGAAAACCTGCAGCCACTGCGGGAAGAGGATGGATGGATGGATGGTAATGTAATCAATCAGCAAGAAAAGCAACATTGTAACAATGCACGGAACGAACCAACACGCAATCGCCCGTGACTGAAAACTGGCGGACTGCAATCGCGCCTTCTCTTGCCAGACGGAGGGATTGGGGGTGCAACGGCGCGGAGTGTGGAATGGGAGGAAAGGAGAAGGACGTCCATTCAGCTCCCTCCGTCATGCTAGTCTGCTGAATTCTCGTTCAGTATGCACTGCCCGCTCATGTGCCCACCCCCAACTCGTCACTTGAGTCGTTGGCTGCTTTTCTAAATATAATCCACCAAGACACCTGATCACGGTAGTAGCGAGGTGGGAGGGGGGTGTGCACAAAGGGTGGGAGTGGGAGCGTATGAGTCGCACTTAGTGGGAATTCCACGGCTTGCAGCCCGAATGGGGTTCAAGGGCTTACCCACGCCTCTCTGCGCCGGGTAGACACACGCTCAATGTCATGCATAATTATTTATTGAATGCTAAACACTTCTGGAAAGACACGGATGTCTAAAACGGGTTGGTGTGAGAATACAACAGTAAGTGAACGAAGAGATGGAACTCTGGAGAGAGCAAAATACAACACAATAGTGAAGCCGTGGCATAACAAACGCCGCGTGGCTCAGATGTGCATGTGGACTCTTAGCACAGACGAAAGGGACTAACTGGGTGGTCGGTGAGTTTTTGCATCCAGGCAAATGGGCAGGCAGTGTGAATGCCTAGAGAGCGAGGGTAGACACCGGCCAGTGAAAAAGGACTGTTGGTGGGCAGGGAAACATCTTCCGTGTTCCTGCAGGAGCATCTAAGAAGACGCATGTTTGTCACGGATGCGAATAGCTGTATGTAGCGTGTAAAACAGTTTGCTATGGTGCATGCAGTCGTGCGTCGTAACCGAAAACTCGTTTTTTAAAGACTGCTCACTTCCTTGTGTTTTAACCTCAGTTGTAAAGGATTGTTTTAAGGATCCCATGGGATACCCGTCGCAAACCGTTTTACACGCTGCATATGGCGATTCACCTCCGCGAGAAACATGCCTCTATGAACAGTCAATGTACATGACATTAACCTGACCTGCACTGCATGTGGCCTCTACGACAGACGAATATAAATGACGCCATTTTTTCTGTGTCCTTGCGTTCGAGTTGGTGGCCGTGGCCCTGCGAGTTGTCGTCATATCCAATGATCTTGGAATTGGTGGGCGTGGCTCCTTCCTGAGTGCGCCATAGGTGTCTCACTTGTTGGCGGCTTAGTGAATCCACGCCCCTTCCGGCTTGCTTTCCATGGATGTCTTGCCTTAATGAATTATATATATAGATTGGATTGTATTGTATTTATAGGGCGGAGGGCAGTGATTTGGCAGGTAGACCCACCTCTTGGGGGACTACACACAAAACACACGGAACATACTGACTTTTAAAAAACCAAAACCAAATAACAGAAAAAATATACATGCAAGACAAGTAAATATTCAAAATGACCAAAAAAAACAATTAAACACAAATCGTATACACATCAATATACAACAACAAGAGGTGAATAATTATGAGATCTTATTCTGTGTTTCATATTTGTAAATATTATAGACCACTCAGCGTGGACCAGTTTTCACTTTGATATTAACTACACACTCTTTTTTTCTGTTGCTCATTAATTGAAATTAAATGTTGCATGGGAATAAAATGTGAAAACGTCCAGGGGGTGAACACTTTTTATTGGTTTGTGACGGGTCAGGTCAGGTCAGTTGGGAGAATAAAGCTAATGATTTACTGCCTTATCTTTAAACGTGTACATAGTTTTACTTATTTACCTTTTGGCAGAGGTGGAGGTGCAGACGTTTCAGGCTCCGGTAAGCAGTGTGGTGCATACGTACCTAGGAGATGATAGATAGATAGATAGATAGATAGATAGATAGATAGATAGATAGATAGATAGATAGATAGATAGATAGATAGATAGATAGATAGATAGATAGATAGATAGATAGATAGATAGGCACTATATAATAGATAGATAGATAGATAGATAGATAGATAGATAGATAGATAGATATGAAAGGCACTCTATGATAGATAGATAGATAGATAGATAGATAGATAGATAGACAGATAGATAGATAGATAGATAGATAGATAGATAGATATGAAATGCACTATATAACAGATAGATAGATAGATAGATAGATAGATAGATAGATAGATAGATAGATAGATAGATAGATAGATGTGAAAGGCACTATATAATAGATAGACAGATAGATAGATAGATAGATAGATAGATAGATAGATAGATAGATAGATAGATAGATGTGAAAGGCACTATATACAGTAATAGATAGATAGATAGATAGATAGATAGATAGATAGATAGATAGATAGATAGATAGATAGATAGATAGATAGATACTTTATTAATCCCAAGGGGAAATTCACATAATCCAGCAGCAGTATACTGATACAAAGAAACAATATTAAATTAAATAGTAATAAAAATGAAAAAAATAAAAAAATAAAAAAATTAGACAATAACTTTGAGTAATGTTAGCATTTACTCCCCCGGGTGGAATTGAAGAGTCGCATAGTGTGGGGTCTCCTCAGTCTGTCAGTGGAGCAGGATGGTGACAGCAGTCTGTCGCTGAAGCTGCTCCTCTGTCTGGAGATGATCCTGTTCAGATATGCAGTGGATTCTTCAGGATTGACAGGAATTTGCTTAATACCCGTCGCTCTGCCACAGATGTCAAACTGTCCAACTTTAATCCTACAATAGAGCCTGCCTTCTTAACAAGTTTGTCCAGGCGTGAGACGTCTTTCATCTTTATGCTGCCTCCCCAGCACACCACCGCGTAGAAGAGGGCGCTCGCCACAACCGTCTGGTAGAACATCTGCAGCATCTTATTGCAGATGTTGAAGGATGCCAACCTTCTAATGAAGTATAGTCGGCTCTGACCTTTCTTACAACAGAGCATCAGTATTGGCAGTCCAGTCCAACTTATCATCCAGCTGCACACCCAGGTATTTATAGGTCTGCACCCTCTGCACAGTCACTTCTGGTGATCACGGGGTCCATGAGGGGCCTGGTCCTCCTAAAATCCACCACCAGCTCCTTGGTTTTGCTGGTGTTAAGATGTAAGTGAGCTCCGCTGGCTGTGCAGGTCTGACGCTGTGAATGAATAAAAGTTTATTAGTATGAGAAGAATCTGAAAGAAAGTAGAAGGACCCCGGTAAAAAGTTACAAGAGCGGAGTGAAACAGAGCGGAGTTTGCCCAACTGTGTACGTCCACACACAGTCATGTGAAACATAAAGTAGAACTTCTTTCAATTCTAAGGTTTTACATATCAAGGCATCATAAAAAGTGATCTGGTCCTTAGCAGGCCTTACAATGAGGTAACTAACAACCTCAGATGAACAACAACACATGACATATGACCAGAGGTGGGTAGATTAGCCAAAAGTTGTACTCAAGTAACAGTAGCGTTACTTCAAAATAATATGACTCAAGTAGAAGTAAAATGTAGTCATCCAAAAAATGGCTCAAGTAAGAGTAAAAAAGTATTTGGTGAAAAGACTACTCAAGTACTGAGTAACTGTTTGAACATAATAAATGATTTACTTTTTAGAAATGTTGTAATAAGACAGACAAAAAATATAAAATAATGTGCAAATTCTGCAATTTCCAAATAATAAAATAAAAAATGAGTAAAAATAAATAACATCTTTACAAAATAAAGAAGCACAAATAACACAAAGTTCCAAATCTCAGTTTTTCACAACAAAGCTTTTGAAGCCGATACCTCCAGTAGGTGACATGTGTGTCTGAACAGTGCAGACTACTTCGAGTGACGAGATCTCCTGACTGTACACTGACAGTCTAATACTGTATATTCACTTTGTGATGTAGCGGGTCCGCGGCTTCAAAAGAAAGGCCAGTTTCAGATCCATAAAGCCATGTCGCTCTCTGTGGGCACAATTACACGAGTTAATGAGGTAGTTGGTGTGACGTGCAGGTGGGATCGTTCTCAATTGCTTCTCTGGCTTCCTGCGGCGTGTCATTAAGGCCCACAGAGACGGGAGTGTTTATATACATTATATATATTCAGTGGACCCTTGACTAACGAACTCAATTTGTTCGCGAGGGCTGGTTGTAACTCAAGTTGGTTGTAATTTTTACCATAAGAAATAATGGAAATACCCATAATACATTTCCAACCTCCCACAGCAACACTTACTTAACCTTTTCATAATAAAAAAGGGTTGTATAATGTGCATAATTTACCAAAACACCAATAATTTTTCTAATGTACTAACCAAAAAGTTATAAAAAGTGCCTAGCCTACCAGAAACAACAATTTCATACTGTACTCACCATTTAATTTGACATCTTTGGGTTGCACGAAGGGAAGAAGAAGGAGAATGAAATGGAAGGTGGTTATTGTTTGGAAGGAGCATCCTTATTCAAATCGTTTCTTTGTAAAATTGTCGAGATGGTGGATTTCAACATGCTGTACATATTAGTGAAATTGGTCACATGAACGCCACTCTCATATTTCCTTCTTTGTTTCGATTGTGATCGCTTTCTTTACCTTCGTTACCTTCTCTTCCTTCCTTAGCAATTATCTGAATAAATTATATAAATCACTGCACTGACCAAAATTACGTCCACAAACACGTGTATCTGGGCTCCAACTGACGCATACGAACGCTCTCGGCTCTTTGCTTACAATCGCATAGATCGGTCGTAACGCAAGACGTTGGTCGTGATTCAAAACAAAAAGTTTGGTCGTAAACCAAGTTGTTCGTACATCAAGGGTTGACTGTATATGGGTCAGCACAAAAAAAGAAGGGGGAATCAAAGAAAAGGAGAAAAGAAAAGAGGTTGAAGGACATAAAAGGCAGGCTTGGGAACGACGATCTGGTCACCTGGAAGGAGGAAGCAGTGCGAGCTGGGACCCCATGAAAGAGCGTTAGCTGTGGCGCTCTAGGGGCTATTTCGCCCCCACTGAACGTTCAGGTGGAGTGTGGCGAGCAAGGCAGGTGCCCTCCCTCTCTAGGCTTCCGAGGTGCGACAATGTGAGTGCGAAGGAAGAAGGGAGGAGAGCCGACCTCGAACGGTCTGGCTGCGATGTCTGGAATAGCCTGCCAATAGAATTCGCCAGGCTGATACAGTAGAGCAGTTTAAAACACTGCTGAAAACACATTACTTTAACATGGCCTTCTCCTAACTTCACTTTAACTTAATCCTGATACTCTGTATGTTCAATTCATCACAATAACTATTCATAGTGGCTCCAAAATCCGTACTGACCCCAACTCTCTCTTCTGTTTCTTTTTCCGGTTTCTTTGTGGTGGCGGCCTGCGCCACCACCACCTACTCAAAGCATCCTGATGCTCCAACATTGATGGACTGAAAGCCAGAAGTCTACGTGACCATCATCATCAGGTCCTTCCATGAAAACCCTAAATACAAAGAGGACTGTTTGACTTATGTTAGGTAGATTGCCCAGAGGGGACTGGGTGGTCTCGTGGTCTGGAACCCCTACAGATTTTATTTTTTTCTCCAGCCTTTGGAGTTTTTTTTTTTGTTTTTTCTGTCCACCCTGGCCATCGGACCTTACTTATTCTATGTTAATTAATGTTGACTTATGTTTTTTTTTTATTGTGTCTTCTATTTTTCTATTCATTTTGTAAAGCACTTTGAGCTACATTTTTTTGTATGAATACAGTGGTGTGAAAAACTATTTGCCCCCTTCCTGATTTCTTATTCCTTTGCATGTTTGTCACACAAAATGTTTCTGATCATCCAACACATTTAACCATTAGTCAAATATAACACAAGTAAACACAAAATGCAGTTTTTAAATGATGGTTTTTATTATTTAGGGAGAAAAAATCCAAACCTACATGGCCCTGTGTGAAAAGTAATTGCCCCTGAACCTAATAACTGGTTGGGCCACCCTTAGCAGCAATAACTGCAATCAAGCGTTTGCGATAACTTGCAATGAGTCTTTTACAGCGCTCTGGAGGAATTTTGGCCCACTCATCGTTGCAGAATTGTTGTAATTCAGCTTTATTTGAGGGTTTTCTAGCATGAAGCGCGCTTTTAAGGTCATGCCATAGCATCTCAATTGGATTCAGGTCAGGACTTTGACTAGGCCACTCCAAAGTCTTCATTTTGTTTTTCTTCAGCCATTCAGAGGTGGATTTGCTGGTGTGTTTTGGGTCATTGTCCTGTTGCAGCACCCAAGATCGCTTCAGCTTGAGTTGACGAACAGATGGCCGGACATTCTCCTTCTGGATTTTTTGGTAGACAGTAGAATTCATGGTTCCATCTATCACAGCAAGCCTTTCAGGTCCTGAAGCAGCAAAACAACCCCAGACCACCACACTACCACCACCATATTTTACTGTTGGTATGATGTTATTTTCCTGAAATGCTGTGTTCCTTTTACGCCAGATGTAACGGGACATTTGCCTTCCAAAAAGTTCAACTTTTGTCTCATCAGTCCATAAGGTATTTTCCCAAAAGTCTTGGCAATCATTGAGATGTTTCTTAGCAAAATTGAGACGAGCCCAAATGTTCTTTTTGCTTAACAGTGGTTTGTGTCTTGGAAATCTGCCATGCAGGCCGTTTTGCCCAGTCTCTTTCTTATGGTGGAGTCGTGAACACTGACCTTAATTGAGGCAAGTGAGGCCTGCAGTTCTTTAGACGTTGTCCTGGGGTCTTTTGTGACCTCTCGGATGAGTCGTCTCTGCGCTCTTGGAGTAATTTTGGTCGGCCGGCCACTCCTGGGAAGGTTCACCACTGTTCCATGTTTTTGCCATTTGTGGATAATGGCTCTCACTGTGGTTCGCTGGAGTCCCAAAGCTTTAGAAATGGCTTTATAACCTTTACCAGACTGATAGATCTCAATGACTTCTGTTCTCATTTGTTCCTGAATTTCTTTGGATCTTGGCATGATGTCGAGCTTTTGAGGCGCTTTTGGTCTACTTCTCTGTGTCAGGCAGCTCCTATTGAAGTGATTTCTTGATTGAAACAGGTGTGGCAGTAATCAGGCCTGGGGTGGCTACGGAAATTGAACTCAGGTGTGATACACCACAGTTAGGTGATTTTTGAACAAGGGGGCAATTACTTTGTCACACAGGGCTATGTAGGTTTGGATTTTTTTCATCTCCCTAAATAATAAAAACCATCATTTAAAAACTGCATTTTGTGTTTACTTGTGTTATATTTGACTAATGGTTAAATGTGTTTGATGATCAGAAACATTTTGTGTGACAAACATGCAAAAGAATAAGAAATCAGGAAGGGGGCAAATAGTTTTTCACACCACTGTATGTGCCATATAAATAAATGTTGATTGATTTATTAATTGACTGAGTCTCCGCCGGCTACGTGAGCAGTGGGTGAGCCAGGAAAATGAGAAGGAGGTGGGCTGAGATCAGGAGTCTGCATTTTAACCTCGGATTTTTAACGGATTTATTTATTGATTTTTTTATCCTTACTTTTCACAATGATTTTTTACGGATTTATATAAGTACTGTTTTTTTTGAACACTGCACCATTGACACTTGTTGATTTAACTTTTGTGTTGAATGGTTTTTAATAAAAACATTTGAGCACTTTTTCCACCATCCGCTGGCCTCATCAGTGAATTATCCTCATATGTCAGCTCATCTCGGTCATAACTATCGACGGTGTGGGTTCAGGAGGGAGTCTGTAGGGGACTGGCATCGTCACACACGTGCCCTCCAAATAACACAACTGATAGAAAATAACATTATAACAAGGCAGCTTGTGCACGTACTGTGCGGTCTGTGAAGTAAAAAGCCCAGATGAAAACTTGAAAATCTCTACTGGTGACAGAAGATTTGAACCCTTAATGAGAAGCGTGGGTATCACCCTTGAAATTTGAATGTGACCTCAGAGGTAACCCAGTGACTTGCATTTTGGAAAGTAGTGCTGACATCTTCCGAAGGGAGGATTGAAACCTACTGTCCACAAAATAACTGTTTGCATTGATGTGATAAAATTATGAGACCACAGCTGGGTGTAAATATGGGCAGCTTTATAAATGAAAGTGTTAGGATGTGAGCATGGTGAGGCGTATGAGGACTTTATCTCTGATCATTATTGTGCACATCAGTGGCAACATAAACCGGGGAAATTTGGAGTTTTTTAAGATAAACATTTGTGCTATCTGTGTTGCCACCAACAGCATTATTAACAGGTCTGATTGTAGATGAACACACAGAGCTAGGTATATTAAATAGTTATTTCACCAAATTTAGGAACTGGGACAATTCTGACATTATGTGTTTAGTGTAAAGTCATCTTAGAAACAAAGGTAAGAGCAGTACAGTTAGTACTGGCTTCATTTGAACCTAGGAACATGGGGAGCTATGTTTGCCGCAGCAGGAATTACTCTCTTGTTTGCATCGTTGTGTCCTTGAATGGTATTTTGCTGCTTATTTCCGGTTTTCAAATCAATTGTTGCCAAAATTGCTATCAAACAGATGTACAATAATCCCTCCTCGATCGCGGGGGTTGCGTTCCAGAACCCCCCGCGATAGGTGAAAATCTCCAAAGTAGAAGCCATATGTTTGTATGGTTAATTTTATATATTTTAAGCCCTTAGAAACTCTCCCACACTGTTTATAAATATTCTCCGCACAGTTATACAGTAAGCCCTTGTTTATCGCGGTTAATCCGCTCCAAACCGAATAATGAATTTCCACGAAGTAGGATTCTTTATTTATAAATCGAATATTTTCGCAGTTAGAGCATAGAAAACCTGTTTGAGACCTTCTAAATACGTTGGAGCCCTCTAGACATGAAATAACGCCCTTTACTCAAAAGTTTAAACTGTGCTCCATGACAAGACAGAGATGACAGTTCTTTCTCACAATTAAAAGAATGCAAACATATCTTCCTCTTCAAAGGAGTGCCGTCAGGAGCAGAGAATGTCAGAGAGACAGAGAGAGAAAAGCAAACAATCAAAAATCAATAGGGCTGTTGGGCTTTTAAGTATACGAAGCGCCCGCGATAAAGCGGCCACAATGAAGGGATCAATGTGAAGGTAGTCTTTCAGCATTTTTTACAGGAGCGTCCGTATCTTCTAAGCAAACAGCCTCTGTGCAAACAGCCCCTCCGTCAGGAGCAGAGAATGTCAGAGAGAGTGAGAGAGACAGAGAAAAGCAAACAATCAAAAATCAATACGGGCTGTTAGAGCTTTGAAGTGTGCGAAGCAGCGCGCGGGAAGCATATCGTATATCATTGAGGAGTTTTATTTCATACGTAATACGTTGAAGATTGGGTATCTTCTCAGCCCATCCGCCAATATTGTCCCTTGTATGAAATCAAATGGGCAAACAAACTAAATTAAAAGACCCATTGTCCACAAAAATCCGTGAACCAGCGTAAAATCCGTGATATATATTTAGATATGCTCACATTTAAAATCTGCGATGGAGTGAAGCCGCGAAAGTCGAAGCGCGATATAGCGAGGGATCACTGTACATCCAAGTTCTTGAACCATGGACATCTTCAACTACAGATTTTGATTCTCTTCTTGATGACAATGTGGATAATGAAATACTAAACCAAAAGTCTCCCTGGGTGAAGTGCTGCTAACCGCTCCCCAGGGAGGTGACCCTCTACGGTGCGCAAAGTACCTGGATTGAAGAAAAATGTCATTTCAGTGGAAACATATTTTCTCCAAAAGAAGGAAGAGCACTTATTATGGACAATTACTTTATGATTTCTTTATAAGCCTCATGTATGCATTAATCTCTTGTTACCTTAAAGCATTATGTTATGTTCCCATGTTATTCAATTTATATGGACTTGTGATTGATTATGCATATTTTTGACTGTTAGGATAGGGCCAGGAAGTCTTTTACTCCTCTCTGTTGATCGATGGGGGGAAATGTTTGGCTCCTGTGCCACCAGAGGAGAGGTACGGGTGTTGAAGATTGAGAAGAACTGTAAGGAGTCTGTATTGGGCTCCGAAGAAGATTTGAACTGATATCCCCTACCTTTCTTTTGGAATTTCAGGTTAGGTAGTGAGGCTTGAATAACCCTCAAAGGGAGGATTTATGGAAAATAAGAATTTATGTATTAGCATAAATAGACATGGGCGGCACGGTGGCGCAGTGGTAGCGCTGCTGCCTCACAGTTAGGAGACCCGGGTTCGCTTCCCGGGTCCTCCCTGCGTGGAGTTTGCATGTTCTCCCCGTGTCTGCGTGAGTTTCCTCCGGGCGCTCTGGTTTCCTCCCACAATCCAAAGACATGCAGGTTAGGTGGACTGGCGATTCTAAATTGGCCCTAGTGGTGTGTTTGTGTGTGTCCTGTGGTGGGTTGGCACCCTGCCCAGGATTGGTTCCTGCCTTGTGCCCTGTGTTGGCTGGGATTGGCTCCGGCAGACCCCCGTGACCCTGTATTCGGATTCAGCGGGTTAGAAAATGGATGGATGGATAAATAGACATAAAGTAATTAACATCTTCTGAAGCATCAGATTCAGCATAAATTAGACATGTCAAGCAAATAGTTAAATAAAGACATTAGTCATATTGCATTTTTTTAGTTAAGCTTGAAGCAAAATGACCAAAATTGGGAAACTTGAAAGGATAGAGCAGGAGGAGAATGACGTACAGAAACTACCCGAGGACAAAATGAAGGGGGAATAAGAACACCTGTTGTTTGAAGGCCAGGAAGCAAGGAATGCTACCAATGACGAAAAACAGAAAATGTTGATGGTCATGGTAGGTGCGTAAGAAACCAACTGCAGAAGGGAGTCAGAAGATGATAATGGTTCCCATGAAAACTTGGGAAGCCAGCTAACCAGGTACAGAAGTGAGTCAGAATGGACGGCAAAGGCATTGTTTCAAATCGAGGTCAAGATGATAAGAAATGATTATATAAACTGTGATTTTTGAACTGTTCAGGGCATAGCTCGATTTGGCTGAATTGGGTTGAGTCCGTGTTATCATTTTATTGCAATAAAGCTACTGTATATACTCTGTTTGCCTACCCTATGACTCCTAATAGCCTTCTTTTCAAGTAAAGCCTCGACAATTTTGCTTTGACAGTACAAGAAGTCTCACTTCACCTCGACTGTCTGCGTCTGTTTGCTTAACGCCTGCTTGTTCTTCACTCAGTCAAGTGATGGTTAAGCTTCAGCAGGAGTTGGCTCTCATTTTTCATGTATTCTTTCTTTCCCTGTCCGCTGTCTGTGAGAAGTTTGTGCCGCTATGCCGCCACTGTGTGTTTGCGGTCATGTGACTGCATGGCTACGTCTGATTTGTGAAACAGAGTCATGTGACTATTGTTGCTACGTCTGATTGGTGAAACAGTCATGCAGTAGATCCACTGGCGACTTCTCTCTGGCAAAAATATAACGTAGTATATAATGGAAAAAAAGTAACGAGTCGAGTATTGTCCAATGTGGCGGAGCAAGAGTAACGTTTCTTCTTCACAAATGTACTCAAGTAAAAGTAAAAAGTATGCTGCAGTAAAACTAATCTTATAAGTACAATTTTTTAAAAAAGTTACTCAAGTAAATGTAACCGAGTAAATGTAACTCGTTAGTACCCACCTCTGCACATGACACCGCTTCATTATTTATTTAACAAAAAATAACCCAAAATACAGGAGCAGTGTAAATCATAACAATTATTTATTTTATTCTGGTTGTTCTTGACACATTTACTGACATTTTATAGTATTTGGGGAGATTATTGACACACCTATGGAAATAAGAACTACTTTCAAAGTTTGTTTTTCGGTTAAAAATGTTCCTGAATTTTGCATCTTCATAATCGCATATAAGTTGGCTCTCGAAACTTGACAAATCAATCATAAAATCAGACCTCGAGTTATACACTCGCTCAAAAATACGACACTTATTTTCTTTTTTTTTTTTACACCTTCTTGCCTCCTCCAATCTCTCACCAGTTTCTCAGACTCAGCCGCACCACTTCAACGACTTTTAATTTAATTAAAACCAGCTTCATATTTTCTTTTGATCAAATGCTCTGTCGAAGATAACACTGAGCTTAAGGGCTGTTTATATTGATTTGCATATTCAAAGAGGTGTAATCCTCTTTGGGACAGCAGACGCGTACACTTGCGTTACTTTTCACACTGACTGGGATTTATGTAGCGGAAGAACGTAGAAGTTGGAGTACGCACAGATTACTGCATCGGGATTTTTCTTTGCGTAAGCACATTTTGGCTCTTGTGCTTCCGTCATGTTATAGTGCGAGTTCTATGCACGACGTTATGCATGAGGCCCCAGGTATGTAATACCCCTCTGAGATGAGAGGGGGTGCTATCATTAACACTGGCATCTCCCCGTTACCTCACATCACCCGGTGAAGGCATTTAACCCCGCCCCTTCTGGTCCAGCTGCCATTAATCCCCGCCCATCGTTACTGGCCAGAGTAACTCTCAGGACGGAGCATCAATAGAGCGACTACATCCTCACACGGCTGTGAATTCCCTCTTGAAGGGACAAAACATCAACGAGTTTTATTTTTATTCATTAACTTTTGATTCATTTTCTATTCTCCAGACAATAAAAAGGTCAACCCTTTTGACGCCTCAGCATTTCTTTACTGCAATCCGGAGCTGTCAGTCACACACCTGGCCATTATTAACTAGATGGCATGGACTTTGATTTTTGACTTTTTGATTGCATTTTTCTGTTTGTGCTCTGTAAATAAAGAAGTGGTATTTTTCATGCTGATTATTTTTAATTTGTGGTTCGTTCCCTTACACTGGTGGTCTCGGTTCATGAGCTGCTAGATGTCCGAGGTTAATCATTGCCGGGGCTAAGGTGGCACAGGGGCTTTACTGCAGTAAAGAAATAAAAGTTGAAAACAAAGCAACCAAAACCAGTCTGGCATGCAAATGAGCAGCAGGATGGGGTAGTCAGGGGATGGATGTGTTTATGTTGATTCATTTTGGGGTCAATCGCTGCAATACAAAGCAGAATTGCTTTTCCTGGAACCTGCTAACAACATGAAAGAAGCCTTGTGAGGGGGCTTTGAGGCCAGGACTGCATGTACAGTGCTAGTGCCATCTCTCGAGCCAGCCACTTTTTCCCGGGCACCGAGCCCAGAAGCCTAAATTGGATTCCAAGGCAACGTTTCTAAGAGACAATGAAGAGTTCTTTGTAAAGCTGTTCTGGACCATTCATTTTTGGAGAAGGAAGCCACTGCCAGAGTTAGCGGCTCACCCCTCAGAAGAGGATTTTAACATCTGTCCTCACTCCAGTTACGGTAGCGCCAGGGCTTGCTCTCATGCCTTATGTGAATTTTCCTTTCTATTGTTACTGTTTAACTTTTTTTTCATGCAATTTTATTATGATGTCATGTTTGTGAATATAATGAGCTGTAATAATAATAATACATTTTATTTATACACTTTGTGCACAATTATTAGGCAAGTTGTATTTTTGAGGATTCATTTTAATATGGAACAAACACAGTGCTTTCAGTCAATCCAAAATGTTAATAAACCTGAAACCTGAATGTTTCACAACGGAAATGTGAGTGTGAACATCATCAGGGGAATACATATGTGCGCACAATTATTAGGCAACTATTAGTGTGCAGATTTATTATGCAACTAAAGGAAAAATGAACATTTTCCCATCTCACTTGTTTCTTTTCATCTGTTATAGTGAGAATAATAAACAAACACCTCAAAATTTACAAAGAAACATCTCTGACATTTCAAAAAAATCAATCAATCAATCAATGACCAATATAGCCACCCTTCTTTCCAATAACAGTCATAAGCCTTTCCATTCATGGAGTCTGTCAGTTTCTTGATCTGTTGACGATCAGCTTTTTGTGGAGCAGTGACTACTGCCTCCCAGACACTCTTCAGAGAGGTGTATTGTTTTTCTCCCCCGTAAATCTAGCGTTTAAGAAGTGCCCACAAGTTCTCGATAGGGTTTAGGTCAGATGAGGAAGGGGGGCCATGTCATTATTCCTTCATCTTTAAGGCCTTTACTGGCTGGTCACGCAGTGGAGAACTTCGATGCAAGTGATGGAGCATTGGCCTGCATAAAAATCATGGTCTTCTTCCTGTATCACTGTTTGAGGAAAGTGTCTTCGAAAAACTGGCAGTAGGTTTGGGAGTTGATTTTGAGTTCATCTTCAATGCAAAAAGGTCCAACTAGCTCATCTTTAAAATACCAGCTCATACCAGTACCCCACCTCCACGTTGGAGTGGAGCTCTGTGCCCATTACTGATCCACAGGTCCATCCATCTGCTCCATCAAGAGTCACTCTCATCTCATCGGTCCATAAAACCTTTGAAAAAAATCTGTCTTCAGACATTTCTTGGCCCAGTTTTGACGTTTCAACTTATTTTTCTTGTTCAGTGGTGGTTGGGTTTCAGCCCTCCTTACCTTGGCCATGTCTTTGAGCACTGAACACCTTGTACTTCTGGGCACTCCAGGTAGGTTGCAGCTCTGGAATATGAAAGTACTGGAGGATAATGGGTTCCTGGTAGCTTCACGTTTGATTCTTCTCAAATCTTTGGCAGCTAATTTGCGTCTTTTGTTCTCAACACGTTTCTTGTGACCCTGTTGACTATTTGCAACAAAATGTTTGATGGTTCTGTGATCACACACCAATATCTTAGCAATTCCAAAAGTGCTGCATCCCTCTGAAAGACTTTTTACAATTTTTGACTTTTC
Source organism: Polypterus senegalus (assembly GCF_016835505.1). NCBI lineage: Eukaryota > Metazoa > Chordata > Cladistia > Polypteriformes > Polypteridae > Polypterus > Polypterus senegalus. The sequence goes on along the minus strand of NC_053167.1, from coordinate 140,140,350 downwards.
AGAGTCAGTTAAATCTCTTTTTTGGCCCATTTTGCCCGAGGAAAACTAGCTGCCTAATAATTCTGCACACCTTGATATAGGGTGTTGATCTCCTTAGGCCACACCCTCCCTCATTACACAAATACACATCACCTGACGTGCTGAAATCCAATAAGCATTCAAGTTAATACAGCTTGGAGTTGGAATATACGCATTAAAAATGATGATATGGTCAAAATACTCACTTGCCTAATAATTGTGCACACAGTGTATAGCGCCTTTCCCATGCTCAAGGCACTTACAGAATATAAGAAAGAATGGCAGGGTATACAGTATATAGCATTGTACAAACCAAATAAATAAATAGAGAAGAGTAAGACAGTAAATTCAGAGAAAGCCTAACAGACAACACAATTGATGGTCTGCACACACACACTCAGGTGACATTAGCATCTTGACATGGAGGTAAACTGAGAGAAGGGGAATGAAGTCAAGTAGAGCTAACAGCCTTCCTGAACAGATGAGTTTTAAAAGAATTCATGGAGTCAGCTGACCTGATTCATTTCGGCAGGTCATTCCAGAGTCTGGGCACTCGCTATACAGCTGAAGGCCCTGCTCTCACCCATTGTTGTGGTGTGAGATGTTGCATAAAACTTTATAAATGTTTTGTATGTCTTTATTTACTGTATAATTTAGGCAAACCAATGTAATTTAGTGTTACTTTGGTGAGAGGTATTCGTGTTTGCCCCCCCATTTACGACTAATTGGGGGGATGTGTCTTAAACCAGTTTGATGAGTATTTCACTGCTAAAGTCTTTCAACCCCCTGCAAGGAAGCCAGGATGTTCAACATATGGTTTTGGGGTCAGGTGTTAAGATGTTCTGTTTCACCCATTGGTCAGAGATATGGCTGTTTGGAATTGGCTTGTCTCAGAGGCCTTGAACTCTTTTAGGGTGGATGTCGACTTTTGTCGACAGGAGGGGTTGAGGGCGAATTTCGATTAAAGTCGACATCCAGGGATAGAGGGCGATAATCAGCTGTTAATGGCGACAAATCTCACTGTCACATCACAGGCATTCCCTCTGTGCTTGGAGGAATGTTAGACTCGTTGACTCGGCAGCTAATCCTAGCGTGTGCGTGAGTTGCGAAATGTAAACAATGGCAAGATGGCATCGACATGTGACAAGGGAGCGAAGTGAGTGCAGAAAAGAAAACACTCGGCAGACGATGTTTTGCGCATTATCGCGGAGTCGGACTCTGATTTTTCAGAATCGGATTTTATTGACAGTGATCAGGAGATCGAGCAAGAGAGTGAGAAGCTGGCATCACCTGATCAAACACCAGCCGATGCCACGCCAGCGGATCTGCTGCCAGTTGAGCGCTTCGCGCAGCCGATGTATCTACGGCAAGATTCGCGTGGGATAAATACACAGACATTGATCCGTTGAGAGCCGATCTGGCTATCGGACTTCACAAGACGGCATGGCTTGCTGTTGGACACGACAGATCACCAGCTGCTGTACTTCAGGCTGCTCTCTCCTGATGCTGCTTTTCAGCTACCGTCAGACGAGACAAACAGGTAGGCAGAGAAATTGTTTGAATCGCGGGCTGCGTTTGCATCGCATTCTCGTGAGTGTAAACTCACAACAAAAGACGAGATGAAGCGTGCTGTGGTATTACAAATAGAGATGGGACAGAACTGGTGATATAACTTCAGGGAGCATTGGTCCAAACGTGCTTTGTCCCCTGGTGGCTTTGGACAGGTTATGCAGCATGGTGATAGGTACGTGCTGCTGCTGCAAAGTTTTATTCACTTCTGTAATAAACAGAAGCAAATCCCATGGGGTGAGCCAGGCTATAATGCCATGCATAAAGTTCATAAAGTTTCAGAAGATGAAAAGAGGTGTCAATACGGTTTTCATGCGGGCAGAAAACTTGGTGGCAGTGGAATGGCACGATGGCAAAAGGGTGACTTGTCTTTCTACAATACACACTAACAATATATGTGAGAAAGTGCAGCAACAGACAATTGAAAAGTAGGTACCAAAGCAACACGTATTGTGAGCAGTGCAATGTGGCAGTGACTGAAATTGGCTGCTTTGAGCGAGATCAGAGTTTGCAGGACTTTGCTGTGTAAAATGTATGTGATATGAATGTGAAATCATAGAGTATTGCAGGCTCATACAACATGCAAGACAGGAACATTTGTCAAAAATAAATATTTTTTGTTGATTTGATATGTTAAACAATTGCTTTGTGTTCTTTTTTAAAAAATGTTAGTTTTTGGGAAAATATTCAGCCCTGGTAGATAAGAAAAAAAAAATTTGCCCTAAAAGAGTTAAGTACCATGATGTCCTATCAGTTCTAGGAATTGGAGAGAACATCTATAAATGTACGTGCTTAACCACACATTCTCTCTCTAACCAACATATGATGAAAGAAGCATCTCTCTTGCTAACAACTGAAGAAGACCATCACACCATGAACTGAAGACAACACAATGAAGAGCACAGCTTCAGCCATTTTGAATAGACATGTGGCTAAAAGCTGAGCACCAATGATGCTTTAACTAGAGACATTAAGTAACTACAAGTCTGTGTGCTACCTGAGTTACACATCACCATTTTATCAGGTTGTATGGTTGCCAATATTCAAATGTACTTTGGATTTTGTTATTATTTATGAATATTATCAGTAATACATTATTTTATGTAACTTAACTCCTGCTTGTCTTTTTACTACATCTAATTGCCTGAGGTTATAGATATAGAAGGGAAGGTGAGGAGAAGTTACATACAATAATACCTTATGAACAGTGGTAAGTCTGGGAGATTAGGCATTCTAAGGCTACATATTAATAATACAATTGGGGAAACTAGAACAATATATATATTACTCTACCAAGATAAAACACCCATGGAGTGTAGATTAGTGTGAAGCACAACAAGATTGACAGAATCAGAGGACCTTAGTGGGCGGGCAGGCACATAATGATAGAGAAGGTCACTGATGTAGTTTGGTGCGAGGTTATTTAAGGCTTTGTAGGTTATTAGTAGGATTTTATATTCAATTCTGTAAGACACAGGGAGCCAGTGAAGACGGAGCAGGATGGGTGTGATGTGCTTGCTGCTGCTCGTTCATGTCAGGACTCTTGCAACCGAGTTTTGAATAAGCCGGAGCTGTGATAGAAGATTAGAAGGGGCGCCGGCCAGCAGCGAGTTACAATAATCAATGTGGGATGTGATAAAAGAATGGAGAAGTTTCTCAGCATTAGAAAAGGAGAGGAAGGATTGAACACGGGATACATGATGGAGGTGAAAGTAAGAAAGTTTCTTAATGTGATTTATGTGGGCGGAATAAGAGAGGGAGGAATCAAAAATGACACCGAGATTCTTATAATGAGTTGTACGAGAGGGTGGACACTAAGGAGGGAGAAAAGAACCTGTGGGCTAGACAGAGAGACCAAGCTGGGAAAGATGAGCAGCAGGTTAGGGTGATAAAGGATAAAGATGGAAATGTACTGACAAGCAAGGAGTGTTAGTTGAGCAGATGGAAAGAGTACTGTGAGAGGCTGATGAATGAAGAGAACGAGAGAGAAAAGAGGTTGGATGATGTGGAGATAGTGAATCAGGAAGTGCAATGGATTAGCAAGGTAGGAAGTAAGAGACAGCGATGAAGAGGATGGAAAATGGAAAGGCCGTTGGTCCAGATGACACACCTGTGGAAAAATGGAGGTGTTTAGGAGAGGTGGCAGTGGAGTTTTTAATCAGATTGTTTAAAGGAATCTTGGAAAGTGATAGGATGCCTGAGGAGCAGAGAAGAAGTGTATTGGTGCCGTTATTTAAGAATTAGGGGGATGTGCAGGACTGCAGTAACTACAGGGGGATAAAACTGATGAGCCACAGCATGAAGTTATGGGAAAGAGTAGTGGTGGCTCAGTTAAGAAGTGAGGTGATGATCAGTGAGCAGCAGGATGGTTTCACACCAAGAAAGAGCACCACAGATTTGATGTTCACTCAGAGGATGTTGATGGAGAAGTTTAGAAAAGAACAGAAGGAGTTGCATTGCGTCTTTGTGGACCTGGAGAAAGCACATGACAGGGTGCCTGAGAGGAGCTGTGGTATTGTATGAGGAAGTCGGGAGTGGCAGAGAAGTACGTAAGTGTGGTACAGGATATGTACGAGGGAAGTGTGACAATGGTGAGGTCTGCAGTAGGAGTGACGGAGGTGGGATTACATCAGGGATCGGCTCTGAGCCCTTTCTTATCTGCAATGGTGATGGACAGGTTGACAGACGAGATTAGACAGGAGACCCAGTGTACTGTGATGTTTGCTGATGACATTGTGATCTGTAGCGATAGTAGGGAGCAGGTCGAGGAGACTCTGGAGAGGTGGAGATATGAGAGGAGAGGAATGAAGGTCAGTAGGAACAGAATACATGTGTGTGAATGAGAGGGAGGTCAGTGGAATGGTAAGGATGAAGGGAGTAGAGTTGGCGAGGGTGGATGAGTTTAAATACTTGGGATCAACAGTACAGAGTAATGGAGAGTGTGGAAGAGAAGTGAAAAAGCGGACTGGGTGGAGAAGAGTGTCAGGAGTGATTTGTGACATACGGGTATCAGCAAGAGTCTACAGGACGGTAGTGAGACCAGCTATGTTATATGGGCTGGAGACGGTGGCACAGGAGACAGAGCTGGAGGTGTCAGAGTTAAAGATGCTAAGATTTGCATTGGGCATGACAAGGATGGACAGGATTAGAAATGAGGACATTAAAGGGTCGTCAGCTCAAGTTGGACGGTTGGGAGACAAAGTCAGAGAGGTGAGATTGCGTTGGTTTGGACATGTGCAGAAGAGAGATGCTGGGTATATTGGGAGAAGGGTGCTAAGGATACTAAGGATAGAGCTTCCAGGGAAGAGTAAAAGAGGAAGGCCTAAGAGAAGGTTTATAGATGTGGTGAGAGAGGACATGCAGGTGATGGTGTAACAGAACAAGATGATGAGGACAGGAAGAAATGGAAAAAGATGATCCACTGTGGCAACCCCTAACATGAGCAGCCGAAAGAAAAAGAAGAAATTTGTGAATATTGCTTATTGTAAATATTGTTTAATTCTTACCTAAAATATAAGAGCATAAAAGAAATTGACAAATGATAGGAGACATCAGGCCTGTTTGATCCACTAATATCTAAGCTGTTTCAACAGCTCCTCCAGATCCTTCTTGAAGCTTTCCAGGATTCTGCTTCACCTCCATGTCTCGGTGTTTTGTTCAGATTCCCACAACTCTTGACATAAAGAAATGCTCCCTGGCTTCATTCCTAAGTGTGCTTCATTTTTATTTCCACTGGTGTTCTTAATTATGTGAATCACCACTAAGTTGTATCTACTTCATCAATACCTTTGAAGATTCTGAAGACATGAATGAGGTCCCCACGTCTCCTCTACTCCAGACTAAACAGGTTTAATTCTCGGAGTCTGTCAGAGTAGGACATGTCCTTAAGTCCCATAATGCCCCTGGTTGCTCTCCTCTGCCCACCCTCAAATACCTCTAAGTCTTTCTTTTACCTTGGTGACAAGGGGCATCATGCATAACAGCGTGCGTGGAACTCACACTAAAACACAGTGTATGGAGAAAAGTGGAAATGTGCATACACACAAAAAACCGTGCGTAAGCCAACTTCCACGCACTTCACCTCCATAAATCCCGGTCAGCGTGAAAAGTAACAAACGTGCACGCGCCTGCCGTCCCATCCCGACTCCTCCCAGAATTTTGCTTATTTTAATATGCAAATCAATATAAATACCACTTTTCCCATTCAGTTTTTGGTTAAAAGACAATGGCAAAAGCACATTAAAAAAACCATTCACTCAATACGAAGTGAAGGCAAAGGAAAAACGTACTATTTGTCGGCTTAAGTAGTGGTATAAGCAAAACAAGGAAGTCGATCGAGTGACACACTGTGGCGGAGATACTTGAAAGTTTGAGTTCAGAAAGTCGCACAGTGCCTGAAATAAAAAAGAAGGCGACAGGTATAAAAGTTGATGTGAAAAGGCGAGTCGTAGCCCACCATAGAGTGTCATACAGAAGTGTATTAGGGTACAGAGAAAAAAAAATAAAGGGACACAGTGGGAAAAAAAAGGTTGAATGTCCACTTTAATCTTGTCGTTTTTTTATCATTAAAGCAGAATGTCATAAGCTTCATTTTAAAATCAATGTTTAATTAATAGAGTTTCTCAGATCCCAAAGTCGCACATTAAATGCTTCATATTCTGTGTTCTCCTATGTACTCTATGTTTGTGTATCATTATGTGCCTCTTAAATGGGCTTTTGCTTACGCCGACAGGATACAGAATACATTATATTCATGATATTACAGCTCTCTGAACAATTTAAGTACTAAGATGTATACTTGATGTCATTTTCATGATGATAGAAATTGAAACATGTATTAAACATGAAGACACGATGGCTCAGTGGTAGTGACAAGCTGGCGCCCTGTCCACAGATTGTTCCTGCCTTCCACAAGATGCTTGTTGTGTCGTGTGTGACCCTCGATGAAATAATTTATTGCAACAGTACTGTCTCTGTCAACTGTACTAACCCCCAATTCTTGCACTTCCTTTTCTTTCTCCACATAACCAATTGCCACACAGTAAGCTCTTTAATAAACATCAAACCATCTGTAAGCTTAGAATGCCGATTCTTCATATCTTTTAAGGAACATTGAAATATCTTCGTAGCACATCTATCCATCCAGGGTCGCGCCAATCCCAGCAAGCATACGGTGCAAGGCAGAAACAATCCGTGAACGGGGTGCTAGAGCATCGCTCCAGCTATGCCACCATGCCCACATGTTTAATTATTAGCAGTTTACATTATTTAAATAAAGTTAAAAATGTTTCTGTATAATGCAATATACATACTTCACTGCATTTCATTTTAAAATGTTATCAAGAGCTCCAAGAAGATGGTGCTTGGAAATCTAAATCGAGAAGCCAGTCGTCATCATCTGTAAATATGCTCTCTTTTCTAATGAATTGAATTCCTTTATTGTTATTGTATGGTACAACGAGATTCAATATGCGAATCCTCCAAAAACGTATTTTCCTATAAAATAATGAAATAACAATAATAATACAATACAAAACAATGAAAAATATACAATATGGAAGCATAAGTACAATATACATGTGCATATAGTGCAGACAGTGCAAATGGTTCATAAAGTGGCTCAGGTTGTGCAGTATTACAGCTGAAATACAAGTTTGCAGTGAGGTGATTGCACTTATAAGCCCTACCAGTTCTACCGGGAGCACTTGATGGACTGATTGAGTGTATTTAGAACTCTTGGGATGAAACTGTCTCTGAAAAGTGAGGTTTGTGCAAGGAAAGGCTCTGAAGCATTTGCCGAAAGGGAGAAGTTCAAATAGACTGTGCATATGGCTGAGGCAGCGTTTGCTTAAAATTGTTGTCCTGATATCCTAATAATTCTCTGCACTCTCGACACAACCCGCCATAGAGCATTCTGATCAGCTGCTGTAGAGCTGTGATTCCACAGTCCGATACAGTGGGTTAAAATACTCTGATTGGTGCACTGAGAGTAACAACGCTAAAATAGTTATGGTATTTGGAATAGTTTGGCAATTCTGTGCACCTTTATATGGTTATGGGTTGATTACAATTTAGTACCTTAAATATGTAAGCAATATGCGATTAATTTCATTGTATTCGATAAAGCTGTGTCAGGGATGTGAATCTAAAAAATAAAGGGTCGTCTCCCTTAAACATTAGCACTGCTTTGAGGCTGGGAGCCGCCAGTTTACAAAACCGAGCCGAAAACTTGCGTACGCAATGATTTGTGCATGCCGTTACGCCAAGTTTATTTTTTACACATCTCGAAGTGAGCATGGAAATGGGCGTATGCACTGTTTATATACATGAGGGCCCAGGTGTGGTCTCACAAGTGCATTAAACAGTCTTAACATAATGTCCTACAATTTATATTCCACATTGTTTATGCTATAACCTAAAATCTTTTTTTTTTCCTTTTTAATCACTTTCGCACAATGCTTAGATGATGAAAACGTTCTGTCAATATACTTAAAGCCCAAATGCTTTTCAGAGGTTCTCTTTCTGTAACTCAGGGTCCCCCATCTTTTACTCATAATTGAAGTTCCTGTTGTCCATGTTGTAGCACTTTACACTTTCCTACGTTAAGGTTTATTTTCCAGGTGTTCACCCACTTCTAAGGCTTATCCAGGTCTTTCTGAATTATTTTGCTATTCCTCCAAGTTCAGTGTCATTTGCAGATTTCACAAGTTTACTAACTATAGCAGAATCTATATTATTAATATAAATCAGAAAAAGTAATGGAGGGTCCACGGATGGACCCCTGAGAGACTCCACTGATGACCCCACTCCACTCTCCTCTTATCTGTCCTCTTTGTCTCTTGCCAGTTAACCAACTTGTGGTCCAGTTTTGTAGGTCACCTCTGATGCCCAGAGCTTCTACTTTCAGAATTAATCTTTGGTGTTGGAGGACAGAGTCAAATCCTTTCTGAAAGTCAACATAAATTCTGTCGCATTCTTTGCTTTTGTCTACTATTACAGTTTCCTGTTTTAAAACATCTTGGCAGTAACGTCCTCTCATTCAGCCACGCTGGCTGCATATTGCTGCAGTTCTTCTGTTTTGTGGGTGGAACCCCCAAGAGGCGGGGCCACTGTGACATCACTGCTGAGTCTCCACCCTCATCCTTTATAATTCCGGCTTCTCAGAAGTTCACTCATTGTTGTAGTGTAAGGATTGTCTTCAATTTTAAGTAACATTTGGAATTTTCTCATTTTAGAGTTATGATTGTTACATTTTATTCATTTTTGTGCCTTTCTCTTTGCATTTTTTGATGTTCTAAGCAGCTAAAGGCCATCTCAAATTAGGTGACCTTTCCAGCAATTTTCTTTCGTAGTTTTCATTTCTATCATCTTGGCTTCTTCCCGTGAGTGGGAGTCGTGTAGTTTGGCATCCCCAGCAATTCACTCCAACTAGTCCACAACTCACCCCTAAATCAAGTTTGATTTTGTCTTTCATTGTAGTGGTGAGTCATGCTGTGATGATACGGGTTCGGCATTCTTTCTTGAACCTGACACCATCGGTAATGTAACCGGATGAGCTGTACAATGAGGACACCAATGAAGCAAGGGGAATGGTGCAAAGTGCACACGTGCTTTTATTACAAAACAGACAAAAGCAAAAAGTGTTCAAGACAAGTGCAGTGCTTCTAAAAGTCAACAAATCAATAATCCAGTGGTTCTCAAACTGTGGGGTGGGCATCCCTTGGGGGGGGCGCAAAGTAACAAAAAGGGGGGTGCGAAGATGTGAAAAAAAGAAAACAAAAAATATATCTATTGAAACCAAAACAAATTAACTTAAACTACATTCTTATACTAGAAAAATAAATATACCTGTAGAGTTAGATAAATGTCGATAAAAATTAAGTAGGTATAATAAAATATGCATCTATGCTATATCATTAATTATAAAAGAACAAATTGGTATTAGTGAGCTCCTTTCAAAAAAACGTTAGGGGGGCGCGATTAAAATTGTTATGAAAATTCGGGTCACAAATACTTAAAGGTTGAGAACCGCTGCAATAATCCATAAAAAACAGTGAAAATGTGGAGGTTAAAATCCAATAAATAAATCCTTTAAAAACAAGGTTAAAACAATAATAAGGGCTGGACACTGTCCTCTTTTAAAACCCGGTACCTCCTTTAGCTGGGAGCTCCCCTGCTTCTCCCATCCAGTGCTCTGCAACAGTTGCCCCACCTGCAGCTGACCTTCTCCACGTCCGGTTGCCTTCCGTCCTCTGGCTCCATATGGAAACTTTCCTGGACTGTGACTTGGGTTCCACCAACGTCCAGGGCACTCACTCTGGGGTTCCGATCCCAAATCTCCGACTCCCGCTGCCTTCCCGGGCTTATGTGGCAAGCCATCCTTGATCGTGATCACTTCTGCTGCTCTGCAAAACTCAGCAGGAGTGACCCAATCCGTCTGCCCCCGGGTGCCAGCCAAACACCCCGCTAGGGCTCACTTCCCAGCTGCCTTCCTTCTTACAGCGAGGCTGCGCTCGCTCACACCCACACTGGCTCTCAGCCTTCTCTAGCCTTTGTCTTTTCTTTTGATATTTTTTCCTTGCTCCGCACTTGTAGTTCTCCTGTTTATAATGGGGACGTGGCACAGGTCTGGCGATCAGCAGCTCTCGACATCAATTACGATTCCTCACCTGTGCACTTAAGTGTGGAAACGGCAACACCACATCGCATCCGAGAACCACTCTGGCCACACTGCCACGTCCCATCTTTAAGCCGCGAGTGCAGAGATTATCTCTCTATTATATCAAAAAATCCTGGGACGAAAGGAGACTTTTCAGAGACTTAATTTCAAGTCCCGCGAGAAGAGACTTTATGCCAAGGGATTTAACCAGGCCCACGGTCCACTCACCTCTCATTCATGTGAATGCAATTGTCAGACACACTTCCTGTACGCTCAGCTCTTACAACTTTTTATGTTTTCCTCATTTTAATACAAGGCATACAATCTATTTGTTTGCTTCGATGTAGTCCTTTTCTGGACAATAATTTTATACGTTCTAGATCAGGGGTCTCAAACTGTTTTTCCCCTGAGAGCTCCTCATGTTTTCTAACGTTTATTCTCAACGTTTATTTCAACCCAAACAAACTGAATAAGCTCGCTTTGACTGAACGTTTACAAAATGTGGGTGTCCACAACTCATATTTTGCATTAAAGCATCACAAAAAAATATTGAATTCACCTGCAAGTGCATATTGTAGATCTGTATGCATTTTCTCGTGTATTTCACACTATTGAGTTAAAACATGAATGCTGTCAAAATGAAACAATGCAATTCGAAACACACAGATCTGACGTCTTCATTTGTCATTTTGTCACATGTCACTTTATTCACATGTCCAGTCGCTTGTGTGATGTGTTTATTAGTTAGTCAAATGACTGGCACTGAGGTGTATGATGGAGTGGAGCCACTGAGGGTCACCCTTATGGAGTCGTTTAAATGTCCGTCTGTCAGTCTTGTTCTGAACTTTGACTTCATGACATTCACGTCAGAACCACTGAGGTATGGAGACCCAAACAAAGAAGACATTTTCAGAGCTGCTTGGTGAAGATTCTTATAGTTATCTGGCTCTACTAAGCTCCAGAAGTGCTGTTGAGACTTTAACTGCACATTATTTTGAAGGTTTACTAATATATAATATATTAAGTCATATGAAAAAGTTTGGGAAGCCCTCTTAATTCTTTGAATTTTTGTTTCTCATTGGCTGAGCTTTCAAAGTAGCAACTTCCTTTTAATATCTGACATGCCTTATGGACACAGGAGTATTTCAGCAGTGACATTAAGTTTGTTGGAGTAACAGAACATATGCAATTTACATCATAACAAAATTAGACAGGTGCATAAATGTGGGCACCCCAACAGAGATATGACGTCAATACTTAGTTGAGCCTCCTTTTGCTCCTTTGAGCCTCTAGATGCTGTCCTCCTATAGCCTGTGATGAGTGTCTGGATTCTGGATGGAGGTATTTCTGGCCATTCTTCATACAAAATCTCTCCAGTTCAGTTCAATTTGATGGACAGCCTGCTTCAGATCATCCCATAGATTGTTGATGATATTTAAGTCAGTGGACTGTGAACCAAAACATCTCCCTCTGCATGAATGCCTTTGTGTTTTGGGTCATCGTCTTGTTGGAATATCCAACCCCTGCGTAACTTCAACTTTGTGACTGATGCTTGAGCATTATCCTGAAGGATTTGTTGATATTGGGTTGAGTTCATCCAATCTTCAACTTTAACAAGGGCCCCAGTCCCTGAAATTGCCACACAGCCCCTCATCATGATGGAACCTCCACCACATTGAACAGTAGGTAGCAGGTGTTTTTCTTGGAATGCGTTATTCTTCTTCCGCTATGCAAAGTGTTTTTTGTTCTGACCAAATAACTCCATTTTTGTTTCATCAGTCCAAAGCACTTTGTTCCAAAATGAATCAGGCTTGTCTAAATGAGCATTGGCATACAACAAGCGACTCTGTTTGTGGCGTGAGTGCAGAAAAGGCTTTGTTCTTTGTGCAAATTGGGCTGAATTGTAAAATGATGTACAGATAGCCCATCTGCAGTGAGATGTTCTTGCAGGTCTTTGGAGGTGATACGTGGGTTGTCTGTAACCATTCTCACAATCCTGCCTCTGCATATCCCACTCCTGTATTTTTCTTGGCCTGCCAGACCTGCTGGGTTGGTTTAACATCAACTGTGCCTGTGGCCTTCCATTTCCTGATTCCATTCCTTACAGTTGAAACTGACAGTTTAGACCTCTGAGATGGCTTTTTGTAGTCTTCCCCTAAACCAGGAGACTCAACAATCTTTGTTTTCAGATCTTTTGAGAGTTGCTTTGAGGATCCCATGCTGTCTGTTCATCTTCAGAGGAGAGTCAAAGGGGAGCACAACTTGCAATTGACCAATTTACCTCTCGTGATTGGACACACCCGTCTGTGACGTTCAAGGCTTAACAAGCTCATCCAACCAAGTAATCAGCATTGAGCAGTGACAGGCATTCAAATCAGCACAATGACAAGGGGACCCACATTTCTGCACAGCCAGTTTTTCACATTTGATTTAATTTCATACAACTAAATACTGCTACATTAAAGATCTTTATTCGGAAAACACCCCATACTCCGATATTCCTAGGAAATGAAAGACATACCACTGTTATCCTTTTTGTGGAAAGGAGAGTCAATTATTATGCAGGCTGAGAAGGGTTCACAAACTTTTTCATATGACTGTAAAATCCAATGTCTCTCTCTCTGTCCGCTTTAAAATGGAGAACCACTTCACGGATTTAGATCAGGTTTTTTTCTATAATTTGCTTGAACATTCTGGTGGAATTTGTGACTTCTCTAATTTCGCTATGTATCATAGTTCGCCTGCGGTAACTGATTTATTTGTGTGAATCCAAGAAACACACAGCGGGCCGAGACGGGCTCACCTTACACACTCGCCAGTTTTGGTGCGTGTTCCTTAACTCCGCTTAGCTAGCAAATGAGAGAACGATTGAATTCAACTTTGTTTGATATCTATACTAATAAAAGGCAAAGCCCTCACTGACTGACTGACTCACTGACTCATCACTAATTCTCCAACTTCCCGTGTAGGTAGAAGGCTGAAATTTGACAGGCTTATTCCTTACAGCTTACTTACATTTAAAAATTTTACACGTAACAGTCATAAAGGTCGATAACGGTCGACAACGTCCGCCATGTTGAACTTTCTTATTTATGGCCCCATCTTCACGAAATTTGGTAGGTGGCTTCCCTGCGCTAACCAAAACGATGTACGTACATATTTCGATGGTATGACGCCACTGTCGGCCGCCATATTGAACTTTCCCACGTCACTAATTCTCCAACTTCCCGTGTAGGTAGAAGGCTGAAATTTGGCAGGCTCATTCCTTACAGCTTACTTACAAAAGTTAAGCAGGTTTCATTTCGAAATACTACACGTAACGGTCATAATGGTCAACAACGTCTGCCATGTTGAACTTTCTTATTCATGGCCCCATCTTCACGAAATTTGGTAGGCGGCTTCCCTGCGTTAACCGAAACCAAAGTACGTACTTATTTTGGTGGTACGACGCCACTGTCAGCCGCCATATTGAGCTTTCCAATGTCACTAATTCTCCAACTTCCCGTGTAGATAAAAGGCTGAAATTTGGTACTTATTTCGGTGGTATGAAGCCACTGTCGGCTGCCATATTGAACTTTTCAATGGTCTTTGTTACTTATCTTTGTTACATTTTCAAGAAATTGGGTATGCAGGTTCGCAACGCTAACTGAATCCTACTTACGTACATATATACGTCCATAGCCTGCAGCTCGGTCACCATGTGAGGCGGCGTTGGGTCCTCCATCCCAACTCCTCCCACGTTGTTGGCTGCCTGCCTATATAAGGCCGTCCGTCGCTCCAGTCGCTGACCACAATGCCAGACCTGCAGTTCCTGAGACGCACATACTGAGGTCTGTCTGTAAGATAGCCTACGATCCATGGCACCAAGTATGAATCTACTCCCATCTCTGTCAGCTTGTCCCTAAAGAGCAGAGGTTGGATGGTGTTGAAGGCTCTAGAGAAGTCCAGAAACACAATTCTTACAGCATTACTGCCTCTGTCCAAGTGGGAGAGGGATCGGTGTAGCATATAGATGATGGCATCCTCCGCTCCACTGGTATGCGAGGTGCAGAGGGTCGAGGGCGTGGTGGACCTTTGGCCTCAGGTGGTGAAGCAGCAGCCGCTCCATGGTCTTCATCACATGTGACATCAGTGCGACAGGCCAGAAGTCATTCAGCTCACCAGGACGTGATACCTGGGACTGGGGTGATGCAAGATGTGTTCCAAAGCCTCGGGACTCTCCCCTGTCCCAGACTCAGGTTGAAGATGCGCTGTATAGGACTCCACAGCTCCAGCACATAAGCCTTCATTAATATTTATGATCACGGAGAAGTGTTGCAACATAGAATCAAAAAAGTTAGATGATTGGACATACTAGAGAATCTATAGCCAATAATGGATACAAATCCATACGTCCAAAGGTTTCGCACTTTACACAAAATTTATCTGAAAAACATGGATAAAGAAGTTTTCTTGGATTTCTGTATGAATCCGAAAGATCACGCTCACATATATAATAAACCAACATGTGACGAATTGTCAGGGATAACAGTTTTGAAAGAAAGTTGATAGTCATGTTTACCCAAAAGCACAGTACGAGTTGTCACAAGTGGCAGATCTGGGAAATGACGAGCGCGTAGGGGGTTGGCAAGCAAAGTGAGCAGGGGGCAGAGCCCCCTAGTTTATTTAAAAACTGGCCTTTTATTCTGAGCTGCAGACCCGCTATAGCACACCTACATGCTTGAGAGCTGCCGAACAATAAGAACACAATGCACAGGAAGCAATGAGGAGGAATAAGAAACGCCAGAGCTTTGGGTTTCACAAACGGAGGAGACACCTGTCTGCCTGAGGTCTCATGTTGTACGACTGAATGGAAAATAAAAGGGCTGAGATTGCAGCTGAAACTCATCGCAACTGTTAACAGTTTGTACTGTACCCGTTCTACGAGTCACAAAAAAGGGACGGGCAACACTGTGCTAGAAAGTCGGCCTACAGTCACTAAATGTGACAAACAAAGGGGTTTTCATTTGTGACAAGATCAACAGCGACGGTTGGCAAGTCTGCCATACTCCATGACTAGAGGTCACATGTGACATCGGCTTCGACTGATCTTTCTCTATCCAGGGTTTCCAGTTTTTATGTTAGGTCTTCACAATATGACTTCCATTTCAACTTAATCATTTTTATCACCTTCTCAATTGCTCACAGGCATCTCTATTTTGCGGTACGAGCGTCAGACATTGCCATTGGCGCTGCTCTCCGCCTTCACGACATATGTCACCATTAGCACAGCTTGTAAGCTGCAGCTTTTGTGATTTTTGTGATTCACAGATTAAAACAAAGACAGTGTAACATCTAGATTGTAATTCTACTTCAAAATTTATAGATACCATAAGTCAAGTGTAATTGTGGAAAACCATTTAGATCAGCTAACATCACAATATAATGTGACCTTGAGAGATGCTCTGGACACAGTGGCTCCCCTTAAAACAAAATTGATCAAAGCACATAGAAACTCTCCCTGGTTTAAATTGCATGGACAGAGAGTGTTAATAAATATAAAAAAGCTCTCTTTAAAGCTCGCTCAGAATACTATTCTACATTAATAGATAGCAATAATAAAAATCCTCAGGTACTGTTTAGAACATTGGCTAAATTAACAAATGGGAATTCAGATCAACAGTGCAAAATACCAACAGATATTAGCAGTACAGACTTCAACGAGAAAATTAAAAATATAAGATCCCAGATCTCTGCATCACAGTACAAACCAAATACTAGCTTAGCAGACCCTGCCGCACATTGCATTCAGCACTTTAATAATTTTAATTCTGTAACTAAGCAGGAAGTCTTAACTTTAATTTCTAAAATGAAACCCACTACTTGTTTTCTGATCCAGTGCCAACAAAACTCGTAAAAAGTGCCATGGATGTTCTTGCAGCGCCTATTCTAACCGTTATCAATAGTTCATTACTGCATGGCACAGTACCTGATGCACTAAAAGTGTCAGTCATTAAACCATCACTTAAAAAGTCAGACCTAGACCCACACATACTTAATAATTATAGGCCTATTTCAAATTTACTGTTTCTTTCTAAAATACTAGAAAAAGTAGTCGCCAGTCAGCTTCAGTCACACCTTACGCATTACAATTTATTTGAGAAATTTCAGTCTGGTTTTCACACTGGTCATAGTACAGAAACGACACTAACACGGTTGTAAATGTTATTCTGATATCCTCTGATGAAGGAAACTCCACTGTAATTATGTTGTTAGTCTTAAGTGCAGCATTTGACACCACTGACCATTCTATTTTACTGCACAGGCTAGAAAACGATGTTGGGCTTACAGGCCCCGTGTTCGCTTGGTTCAGTTCTTATTTATCAAATCGATTCCAATATGTACAGAAATGTGCTGACAGTACTCCATCATTACACACAGCAGTGAGATATGGTGTCCCGCAGGGCTCAGTACTGGGACCTTTACTGTTTTCACTTTACATGCTTCCACTGGGATCTCTCATTAGGAAACATAATGTTAATTTTTACTCGTATGCAGATGACACCCAGTTATACCTTTCATTTAAATCAAATGAAGTTTATCCGATGTTTTCTTTAATTGGTTCTGTTAGCGAATTAAAGGAGTGGATGAATGAGAACTACTTGTCTTTAAACACAACAATAAAACAGAGATGTTAATTGTTGGAGGGAATGATGCTGATCACAACAATATTTTGTCATCATTTAACTCAGTTGGAATCCCAATTAATTTTACTGAATCAGCCCACAATCTATGAGTTATCTTTGATTCTAGCATGTCATTTAAAGAACATATTACAAAGTTGTCCAAAACATGTCTCTTCCATCTTAAAATTGTTAGGAAATGAAGGCGCTTTCTAAATAAACAGGATTGTGAGAAATTAATTCCTGCATTTATCTCTAGTAGGACTGACTACTACAATGTGGTGTTCACTGGCTGTTCAAACTGTTCTTTATTCAGCCTCCAGTTAATCCAAAATGCTGCTGCAAGAATTATTACAAGAACAAGAAAATACGAACACATAACTCCAGTTCTTAAATCCTTACACTTGCTCCCGGTTAAGTTTAGGGCAGATTTCAAAATCCTCCTTTTAAGATATAAAGCATTAAATGGCCGAGGTCCGACTTACTTGTCTGAACTTATCATGACTTACAAATCAGAGTGCACATTAAGATCTCAAGATGCCAGTCTGCTTAGGATTCCAAGGATTAATGAAATAACAGTGGGAGGTCGAGCTTTTAGTTACTGGGCCCCTAAACTGTGGAGTGGTCTGCCTGCTACTATAAGAGATGCCCTTTGAGTCTCAGCTTTTAAGACTCACCACTTCAGTTTAGCACACCCTGACTAGAGCTGCTGATTAACTGTACAGACTGCATCTCTGTTGTTAGTCATTAGCACTAAAACATAAGTAACACGATAGTTAGAATTTGTTACTAACCCTCACCTATTCTGTTTCTGTTCTCGGTACTCAAATGTGGCATTTGGTGCCACGGCCCACCTGCCAAGTTGTTGTGCCTGCCTGTGGTAAAGTCATCCCTGATGGAGGATCACAGGAATCATGGGAAAAAGGGGTCCTTTCATCGGATGTGTTGTCTCAGCCGTCGAATGGTCAAATGGGGGAGGCAGCTTGATGGATGAGGTCTCCAGGACTCTAAAAATATCCAAATCTTATTACGTGATATCATCTACTGTTAAATTCTGCTCCGTACTTCTAAAATTTTTATTTTTATGCTGTATTGAAGATTTGTTCTGTTCTGTGTATTGTATTGTATTGACCCCCTACTTTTGACACCCACTACACGCCCAACCTACCTCGAAAGGGGTCTCTCTTTGAACTGCCCTTCCCGAGGTTTCTTCCATTTTTCCCTACAAGGTTTTTTTTCGGAATTTTTCCTCATCTTCTTTGAGAGTCAATGCTGGGGGCTGTCAAGAGGCAGGGCCTGTTAAAGCCCATTGCGGCACTTCCTGTGTGATTTTGGGCTATATAAAAATAAACTGTATTGTATTGTATTGTATTCTTGTTTATCCATTTTTGGATTTAAAATCCTCTACATGCAATTCTCTGTGTCTTTCTTATCTGACTTTCTTTTCGCTCAGTGGTTTCTGATTCTTGTCCTATGTTTGTGGATTGACAAAATATTATATTTTCTTTTTGGCATGAAACCCCTGATCCTATTATTTCAACCTGGTCCTGGTCCTTTCCTGGCAGTGATTGGCAGATAATCCTTCCTCATGAGAGGAGTCGCCTCTTTCTCATTGTCTCCTGCTGATTCAGAGCACTTTGGATTTTGTTTCTCGATTGCAGACTGGTCTTGTTAGTTATGGGTTGTCTTTCACTTGGTTTTGTTTTTCTTTTCTTCATTTCATTCATTCTTCAAATTTAAAGAACATTTGTTATCATTGTCCTTCAAGCCAGAAGGTTCATGGACATCTTCTCCCTTTCAGGTTATTTTTTTTGTGTATTCGGGACATGTAGAAACATTTTTGAACTTTTAAAGCCTGTGCTTCGTTTTGGGCCAGTGAAGCCTGCCTGTTGAGTTTGTGTCTTGGCTGCCAGGAGTGAGGCCTGATTTGGGCTCAGATGTCCTGGTCTGACTGGTGGTATTTGAAGGTCAACTGAGCCTCTGTTTCTTCAGTGTGTCAGATATCACAATATACACTGACTGTACAAATGAAATAACAAGAGGAGAACAAGAGAATTCCAAATCCCACAAATGCCAGCTCAGAACACAAGAAATAAATTAAATTGAAGCGCATAAAATTCCTTAAAGGGAAGAAAAAAGAAAGTAAAGGTTTCGGATTTTTACTGATAGATTTATTTTTATTGTGTAAGCAATAAAACAAAAAAGTTATTACTGGAGACCTGGCAGGGTGTGACCCTGACTGAATTATCTGTCAACATAAGAAAGGAAACATGAATTCGCTATGGAGGGATGGATGAGTAGATAGAAATGAAAGAAATATAAAACAGGTAGCTAGATAGACTTGAAAGGCACTATATAATACACAGATAAGTATGAAAGGCATTATATTACATAGATAGATAGATAGATAGATAGATAGATAGATAGATAGATTTAAAAGGCACTATATAATAGATAGATAGATAGATAGATAGATAGATAGATAGATAGATAGATAGATGTGAAAGGCACTATATAACAGATAGATAGATAGATAGATAGATAGATAGATAGATAGATAGATAGAAAGGCAGTATATGATAGATGTAAATGATAGATGATATATGATAGAGTAAATGCCTGCAGCGCTCATCGCGCTTTCTCTATTAATGTTTTCCATCTGGGACTTTTCCAAGAAATGTTTACAGTGAAATCAGAGGGGCCTCTTGCTATTTTGGAATTGTTCTGTTTTTTTTTTTCCCAGGATAACTCTAAAGGATTACTGAGTGAGGTGCACAGATTTGGCCGGTTGCAGCCATTCTTTCCAAGTCATTTATCACTAACTACAAAACGTTAAAAGTATGCACGTGAATGAGGCCTGACTCCATGGGTCATGGAGCGGTCATATTCCAGAGCTCTGCTTGTTGTTCTTGGCAGGCAGTTTGGCTCCTGCTGGTTGAAGTTACATTCCTTGTAACGATGACCCTCACTTCACTCTGAATTGGCACACATGAGTAGGTGTTTTAAAAACAAACAGAATTCTGTACGTCAACTTTTCCATGTCTAAGGCCAAGGTGGCTGCTGCTTTCTTGCCTTCTTGTTAAACTCTGTGGCTGCTGTGTCCCCGCTGACTGACCAGCTCCTTTTATCCATTTCTGATTCCAAAACAGTGAGTGGGGTGTCTCCCTGATCCTGAATAAACCTGGCGGACCACAGGAAATCTAAACACACTGCAGACTCTGATTCAACAATGAAAAGATGCGATCTGCAACACTGTGGACAGGCGCCCTGGGGGTCTCACCACAGCCCAAATTCTAAGCTGTTTCTTCTTAATCAGGTTGATGTTGTGCTTTTCCTTGCTTGCCAGGCCACATGGGCGCAGGGTCTACCTTGGTTGTTGTGTTCAGTTTTGAATGTGGCTGGGTTGGGTTGTTTCAATGGGTGGTCATTGGGCACTTGGCAAGAGAGAAAAGTAAACATACTGTATATACACACACACAAATGTTATATATATATATATATATATATATATATATATATTATATATATATATATATAGTCATACACATGCGCTCTAGGAAGAACTTAAAGGCTTAGATAATAACAATACTACTCAGGCTCAGCTGAGGGCGCTAAGCAGTAATGGTATCTCTTCTTCTTTCACCTCTGCAGATGTCACTTCTAAAACCTCTTCCTCCCAGAATTAACCTGGAAGCACCACCGTCTAGGCTCAGACTTGACTGGTTTCAGCACAACTAGTCTCCATGTGCCTTTTGTGCCAACTTATAATATATGGGGTTTGCCTACACTGAAAAAAGTATAACCTCCATTCAACTTAAAGTGATTAAGGTATTGATTCACACTTAATATTTTCAATCTGAACCAATAGAATTCTTTTTATCTTATTGAACCTACAATTATTAAGTTGAGGCAAATCGTTTAGAGTGATTGGGTGCAATTCACTTGTTTTATACTGAAGTAAATCTATTTTTTAAGTTGTTACAATTTAAAATGGTTTATTGGTCGTAACCTGTTTTTATGCTATTAGAAATATTATGAACATAACACATTCCAATGCTGTACTTTTTACATTTATTTAAAAATCTAGCGCAAATACACAAGCATTTTGTAGTGTAAATCTTAAATATACAACAAAAAATGATAAATGTTTCTACAGCTTTCTTGAAAGTATGTCTTATTACGAGTTCTTATACTTACGAGGTGTGGCAGAAAAGTAACAAGACTGATTTTTTATTTACCAAAGTTTTTATTTTTTTCAAACATCAATGTTATCCCCTTCAAAGTAGGTTCCTTGGGCAGCCACACACCGGTGGAGACGTTGTTCCCACTGTTGGTAGCAGCGCTGGAAGTTTTCAACCGGTATGGTCTTCAGCATGTCCGTTACACTCTTTTGGATGTTTTCTAAAGTCCTGAAATGACGTCCTTTGAGGACATTTTTCAGTTTAGGAAAAAAGGAAAAAGTCACACGGACTGAGGTCAGGTGAATAAGGGGGCTGGGGAACCACAGGAATGCGTTTTGAGGTCAGAAATTCTGTTATGGAGAGGGCAGTTTTTCGGCACCATTTTGGCACAGACCTTTCGCATGTGCAAATGTTCAGTCAAAATTTGATGAACGGTAAATCTGTTCAAATTGAATTGTTCACTCAACATTGTTAATGTTAAACGACGGTCTGATATCACAAGAGTGTTCACACGTTCGATGTTTTCATTGGTTTTCGAAGTTGAAGGCCTCTCTGAAAAACTTGAATTCGGGATAAAGAATGTTCCCCAATAGCCTGTTTTAACTTTTCAAACGTCACACTTGCCGTTTAATGGCACAACGTTGCTCCAAATTCCACTGTTCCATTTTGCGTGACGCACAACCAAAAACACAACTTTGCCAATAGCAGTCACAAAAATCACGTAGTTAACGGAAGGAGTTGAAACTCGCACTGAGCTATGGGAGGCTACTGATACACGTGCTCTATCAAGGACAACAGCGCAGCGCTGCCAGATCGCTTGCAGTGTTGCCAGTCTCATTACTTTTCTGCCACACCTCGTAAAATTAATAGATGAGAAACAGGGTTACTTACCAGAAATCCTCCACTATAAACGTCTACTGCTGAAAATGACCAGACCTGTATCGCCACATCCACTCCACTCGGGAAAGTCTTCTTCTTTTTTGGCAGTTGGAAACTCAGCACACTGGAAAGTTTGACCAGAAGAAAATACAAATGGCGACTCAAACACAACACACAAACAACCTAAAATATTAGGTTCACTGAAATAGGATTTTTATGTTGATTTCCCTCCACCATAACTTACTTTGGTACAAACAAGTGATACCTTGAGATACGAGTTTAATTCGTTCCATGACCGAGCTCTTAAGTCAAAATGCTCTTATCTCAAATCAATTTTCCCATTGAATGAATTGAAATGCCATTAGTCCGTTCCGGACCCCCAAAAAGCACTGCAATTTTTTTGTTACATGTTTTTAAATATGAAAAATGTACTTATAAATAATGAATATTGTATAAAAAGTACAGTATAATGTACAGCATTTACCTTGGAGATCAGACGAGTTGAAGGTGCTGACGGAGGTGGTGGAGAAAGGCTGAACTGAATAACTGAATGTTATTCACTGATTTTTGCCCTTTTCGCCGCACCTTCCTCACTTTCATCTGCAGGGGTTTTCAATAAAAACCTGTCCAATGAGGTCTGTTTCATCCTGTCTTTCAGAATGTTTCTAAAATGCGTTAGGTAAGTGTCATTAAATAGCACCGCTGCACTTTCAGTTGCAACTTTTTCAGGGTGTTTCTTTTCTTTAAAGTTCGAAACTTTTTCCCAAATTGCAAACACTTCCTTTATCTCACTTTATGAGGTAACCTCCTCTGCGATACCGATCTCCTGCAGAACCTCCGTATGTTGCCGCGTCTATAGTTCTGTCAACTCCTCCGTCGTCAGTTCCTCGGAATGTGTGGCAACAAGCTCTTTGATGGCTCGTATTTCGAATTTTAGCTCGTAACTGAAGGCAAAAAATTGACCTAGTGACGGCTTGTATCTCAAAAAACTCGTACGTTGGGACACTCATATCTCAAGGTACTACTGTATTTCAAGCTGCAACACTAAATGACTAATCTTAAGTTGCCTGAAAGAGAAATTTTACATTGAATGAACAACATCAATGTTATACTTTTTTCAGTGTATAAGTGCCTCCTTGAGATGCAATGCACATTTCCCAGTACTTCTCCCATTCCTGTATGTGTAATTTATTGCCGTGTCTAGAGCCTCCTAGAGTTACCATTACCAATTTATGTTAGGGTAACACTATACTGAATATTATTGTCTACAAGGGGGTCGCATCTCTTGCCCACCCCACAACCCCCCCACCCCCAGGGCACGCTTCATGCCAACCAATTATCGTCTCTGCCGCTCATGTTGTGGGGGAGGGGGAGGCTGAACACATGCTAAGGACGGATCATCTGCTGACTGTCTGCTAGCTGCTACTGAGCTGCGTGATCTGCTTGTTGCGCTACGCGTCGATCATTTAAAAGCCTGCATAGCAGCTGTCCTTTTGTCTCACTTCCTTGTCTCGTTGGATGTTAAAGTGTCTCCAGAAAATTGTTTGTAAGTAGGGCATGATGTGCAAGAAGTCTCGCAGGACTTCAAAGTGTCTCTCTGAGATGATCACGTCTCGACCCAAGATTTTTTTGTATAATAGATAGATATATATAAAAGTCAAGGTATCTACGAGGTGTGGCAGAAAAGTAACGAGACTGGCAACACTGCAAGCGATCTGGCAGCGCTGCGCTGTTGTCCTTGATAGAGCACGTGTATCAGTACCCTCCCATAGCTCAGTGCGAGTTTTTCAGAGAGGCCTTCAACTTCGAAAACCAATGAAAACATCGAACGTGTGAACACTCTTGTGAGATCAGACCGTCGTTTAACATTAAGAATGTTGAGTGAACAATTAAATTTGAACAGATTTACCGTTCATCAAATTTTGACTGAACATTTGCACATGAGAAAGGGTCTGTGCCAAAATGGTGCCGAAAAACTGCCCTCTCCATAACAGAATCTTTGACCTCAAAAGGCATTCCTGTGGTTCCCCAGCCCTCTTATTCACCTGACCTCAGTCCGTGTGACCTAAACTGAAAAATGTCCTCAAAGGACGTCATTTCGGGACTTTAGAAAACATCCAAAAGAGTGTAACGGACATGCTGAAGACCATACGGTTGAAGACTTCCAGCGCTGCTACCAACAGTGGCAACAACGTCTCCATCGGTGTGTGGCTGCCCAAGGGAACTACTTTGAAGGGGATAACATTGATGTTTGAAAAAAATAAAAACTTTGGTAAATAAAAAATCAGTCTCATTACTTTTCTGCCACACCTCATATATCTCTGCAAAAGGATGAAGGTCCAAGTCTTTAGAGTCCTGGTGCTTCCTGTCTTGCTATAAGGTTGTGATTCATGGACGCTATCCAGTGACCTGAGATGAAGTCTGGTCTCCTTCATGTGTGTCTCTCCTTGGGTACCATTGGTTTGACTTTGTGTTGCTCATGGAGTCCAGAATGAGGCACATGACCTGCATTGTGAGGGAACGTGAGTTACGGCACTACGGCCATGTGGCGTGTTTCCCAGAGGGTGATCTGGTTCATAACATCCTCATTGTTGGGGACCTGAGTGGCTGGACCAGGCCAAGGGGTCGCCCACGTAACACCTGGCTGCTGCGGCAGATAGAGGGTCATTTCCGGAGGGTGGGACTGGACCGCGTGTCTGCCTGGGGGGTTGCCAGCTGGGATCCCGAGTTGTTTCGCCGTGTAGTGGGTGCGACAACGCACTGTACCAGTGCATGCTCCCCAACTTGACTTGACTTGACTTGACAAGGTATGTGTGTGTAGATAGATAAGCTCCAGCATCACTACCGAATGGCTGGAGCGATTTCCATGAAACTTGGAACACATATTTCTCATTGGTCAACTAAAAGTACTGTAGGGTGGTGAAATCAACCCTAACCCACTCCCTTCTGGATAGGGTGGGTTGTGATCTTACGTGATGGTGACAGTAGTGTGAGGGGAATACATAACCCTCGTTTTTTTGCCTCAAAGAAAATATATTTAAACACATTCCTATATAATATGAATAATGATAACATGTACAGTCATATGAAAAAGTTTGGGAACCCTCCCCAGCCTGCATAATAATTGACTCTCCGTTCAACAAAAAAGATAACAGTGGTACATCTTTCATTTCCTAGGAACATTTGAGTACTGCGGTGTTTCTGAACAAAGACTTTTAGTGACGCAGTATTTAGTTGTATGAAATTAAATCAAATGTGAAAAACTGGCTGTGCAAAATTGTGGGTCTCCTTGTAATTTTCAAGATTCAAGAGTATTTATTGTCATTTCATCTATATACAGTAGTGAAACGAAACAATGTTCCTCCAGGACCACGGTGCTACATAGAACACAGAACAATGAAGAATCCATGACACATAACATAAAGACACGTAATATATAACAAGGTGCATGTGAGACAAATGTGCAAACATGTGCAACCATGTGCAACATTGCAGAGAAGAATGCATATATCAGATATCAGATCGGTCCATGAGTGTTCAGGAATCTGACTGCTTGTGGGAAAAAACTGTTCCACATTCTGGTGGCGAGGGCCCGAATGCTTCGGTACCTTTTTCCAAATGGCAGAAGTGTAAACAGTGAGTGTGCAAGGTGTGTTGGGTCATTCACAATGTTGGTGGTTTTGCAGATGTAGTGTTTGGTGTAAATGTCCATGATGGAAGGAAGAGAGACGCAAATGATCTTCTCATCTGTCTTCACTATCTGTTGTAGGGCTTTACGATCCCTGACTGTGCAATTTCCAAACCAGACAGAGTTGCTCAGGATGCTCTCTACGGTTCCTCTGTAGAATGTAGTTAGAATAGCTGATGGAAGATGGGCTTTCTCAGCCTATGCAGGAAGTAGAGCCGCTGCTGGTCTTTCTTGGCTAAAGAGCTGGTGTTGTAGGACCAGGTGAGTTTCTCTGCCAGGTGGACACCCAGGAATTTGGTGCTATTGACGTCCTCCACAGTTGAGTTGTCAATGTTCAGTGGCAGATGGTCACTCTTAGTTTTCCTAAACTCAACAATCATCTCCTTTGTTTTGTCTACATTCAGAGACAGGTTATTGGTTTTACACCAGTCTGTTAACCGCTGCACCTCCTCTCTGTATGCTGACTCATTGTTGTTGCTGATGAGACCCACCACAGTCGTGTCATCGGCAAATTTTATGATGTGATTAGAACAGTGCGTTGCTGCACAGTCATGAGTCAGCAGTGCAAACAATAATGGACTGAGCACACAGCCTTGAGGGGCTCCAGTGCTCAGTGTGGTGGTTTTGGAGATGTTGTTTCCAATCCTGACAGACTGAGGTCTCAATTTTTTGATATGAATGCATGTCACTGCTCAATACTGATTACCTGCAACACCAAATTGGTTGGATGAGCTCATTAAGCCTTGAACTTCACTTCATAGTCAGGTGTGTCCTATCATGAGAAAAGGTATTTAAGATGGTGGAATTGCAAGTAGTGCTTCCCTTAGACTCTCCTATGAGGAGTGACAGCATGGGATCCTCAAAGCAACTCTCAAAAGATCAGAAAACAAAGATTGTCGAGTCTCCTGGTTTAGGGGAAGGCTACATAAAGCCACCTCAGAGGTTCAAACTGTCAGTTTCAACTGTAAGGAATGGAATCAGGAAATGGAAGGCCACAGGCACAGTTACTGTAAAACTAACCCAGGTCTGGCAGGCCAAGAAAGGAGCGGCATATGGGCAGGATTGTGAGAATGGTGACAGACAACCCACAGATCACCTCTGAAGACCTGCAAGAACATCTCGCTGCAGATGGTGTATCTGCACATCAGTCTACAATTCAGCACAATTTGAACAAAGAACATCTGTATGACAAGGTGATGAGAAAGAAGACCTTTCTGCACTCACGCCACAAACAGAGTCGCTTGTATGCCAATGCTCATTTAGACAAGCCAGATTAATTTTGGAACAAAGTGCTTTGACCTGATGAAACAGAAATGGAGTTATTTGGTCAGAACAAAAAATGCTTTGCATGGCGGAAGAAGAACACCACATTCCAAGAAAAACACCTGCTACCTGCTGTCAAATTTGGTGGAGGTTCCATCATGCTGTGGGGCTGTGTGGCCAGTTCAGGGACTGGGGCCCTTGTTAAAGTCGAGGGTCGGATGAATTCAACCCAATATCAACAAATTCTTCAGGATAATGTTCACGCATCAGTCACAAAGTTGAAGTTACGCAGGGGTTGGATTGTGTCACACACGTGTGCATAGGAGGCATTGAAGAGGGGTAAGATGAGGGTAAGATGGCAGCTTGGGACCTGATGTAGTGCACTAACCTCTTTTCTCCCTCTTCTACAGATAAGCTGAAGGGAAACCCAGCTAAACTGGCAGCACCTTCTGCATCCCTGTCCAGACCACGTTCTCCTACTGACCGCACTTCTGCCACTTCCCTCACGGACCCACCTCTTCCTGCACACCACCTATGAAAGCCCCACACCTCTCCTCTCCATTCAGTTCTATACTGCTCAAAAAAAATGAAAGGAAGCCTTTGTAATATGAGTATAGCATCAAGTCCATGAAACTTGTGGGCTGTTGATCTGCTCAGTTAAGTATCAGAGGGGCTTGTTCATCTGTTTCAGCTGCTTTGGTGAACTAGAGGGGCAACAATGAGATGAACCCCAGAGCAGGAATGAATTGGTAAACAGCTGGAGGGAGGCCACTGACATTTTTTTCTCCATCTGTTTTGTCACTCGTTTTGCATTTGGCTATGGTCAGCATCACTACTGGTAGCATGAGGCCATGCCTGGACCCTACAGAGCTGGCACGGGTAGTCCAACTTCTCCAGGATGGCACATCAATACGTGCCATCGCCAGAAGGTTTGCTGTGTCTCCCAGCACAGTCTCAAGGGCATGGAGGAGATTCCAGGAGACAGACAGTGACTCTAGGAGAGCTGGACAGGGCCCCTCGTAGAAGGTCCTTAACCCATCAGCAGGCCCCACGGGTATCTGCTCCTTTGGGCAAAGAGGAACAGGACGAGCACTGGCAGAACCTACAAAATGACCTCCAGAAGGCAGGCAAGCCATTGGTGTGAATATCTCTGACTAAACAATCAGAAAGAGACTTCATGAGGGTGGTCTGAGGGCCTAATGTCCTCTTGTGGGCACCGTGGAGCTCGATTGGCATTTGCCATAAAATAGCAGAATCTGCAGGTCCACCACTGGCGGGCGCCCTGTGCTTTTCACAGATGACAGCAGGTTCACCCTGAGCACATGTGACAGACATGAAAGGGTCTTGAGAAACCGTGGAGAACGTTATGCTGCCTGTAACATCGTTCAGCATGACTGGTGTGGTGGTGGGTCAGTGATGGTCAGGGGAGACATATCCATGGAGGAACGCAATCCAATCCAAAAGAACACCTCTGGATGGGACATTATGTTTGGCAGGTTGCACCTCACACTGTCCAAGACCTCAGTGATGCCCTGGTCCAGATTTGGGAGGAAATCCCCCAGGACACCATCTGTCATCTCATTAGGAGGAGCATGCCCCCCCCACTCTGACATTGTCAGGCATGCATACAAGCATGTGGGGGCCATACAAACTACTCAGTAGGATTTGAAGTTACTGCAATGAAATTTTGGCACAATGGACCTGCCTGCCTGCCTGCCTGCCTACCACATCATTTTTTTCCCTTTGATTTCTGGGGTGTCTTTGATTTCAGCCCTCTGTAAGTTGATCATTTTCATTTCTGTCAGACGATGTGCGATCCTTTCATTCCTAACACATCACCATATCAGTCCATATCAGTCGATCTTTTTTCCCCATTGAGATCTGATGTGTTTTTCAAAGTGTTCCTTTAATTTTTTTGCGCAGTTTATTTGGACTCCGTCTCTCGTGATTACTCGCTGGTTTTGTTTCGTTCCATCTCATAATAAATAGGGTGGATCCCCAAACCTTTATGGACATTTTTCACTTAGGGGTGTACTCACTTTTGTTGCCAGCAGTTTAGACAGTAATGGCTGTGTGTTGTTATTTTGAGGGGACAGCAAATTTACACTGTGATACAAGCTGTACACGGACTGCTGTACATTATATCAAAGTGTCATATCTTCAGTGTTGTCCCATGAAAAGAATAGAATAAAATATTAACAAAAATGTGAGGGGTGTACTCACTTTTGTCATATGTGTATATACATTTATAAACGCCCCTACACACCCAGACCAATATATTAAATAAAGTTA
Organism: Polypterus senegalus; assembly: GCF_016835505.1. NCBI lineage: Eukaryota > Metazoa > Chordata > Cladistia > Polypteriformes > Polypteridae > Polypterus > Polypterus senegalus. The sequence continues at coordinate 140,111,139 of NC_053167.1, read as the reverse complement.
AAAACACAAAGCAAGGATTTTAATGGGTTATGAGGAAAACAAAAGTAAAATCATTTGAAAATTATTTAATACAAGCTAAAAAGAAATTCTGTAAAAGTGAAATCATTTGAAAATATGTATTTAATGCAGACAACAGAGAATTATTATTATTATTATTATTATTTAATACAGGCAGTTAGAAAAAAAGTGGGCTGTGGCGAGTACTAACAACACGCTTTGTTGACCGTCACTGGACGTTGCAATGCTGATCCAGAACTGCACAGCAGCGCGGCTGGAGAGCAAAACGGTAAGAGTGTCGGCGTCCTCAGCCAGCCAGAGCAACTGAACAAGTCGCACGCAGGCAGACAACGCTCGTTTCATCAAGAGAATCTGAGAAAAGAAAGTTTAATTACTTATAAAGTTACAACTAAGTACCAAAAGCAAGTACAAGAAGTACAGAAGGTAGTTAAAATATAACTTAATTACGAAATTTGAAAATTAACTAAATACAGGACATTTGGGTGTCCCTGAAAGGTCAGTACAGGACAGGGGACAAAATGATCAAATATGGGACATGTCCCATATATAAGGGACATCTGGCTACCCTAAACGTGCCCTTAGACTACATCAAGGCTGATGACGATTTTTATTGTTTGTTTTCAGGCCCGGCCATATCCAACAATCTGCAGCACTTCTTCCAGCCTGTTAATCAAGTTACGCTGATACGCCTCTTGATACTGTATAAGAGTCCGTTTAAAAAAAGCGTTGTAAACAAGTAAGAAAAAGAAATTCTTCAGCGAGACAGGGCACAGATCTTGTATGCCTTTGGACCCAACGTAATTCCGGGCTTGGTTTCAAGAGTCAGCTGCTGTCCATTTGGGCAATGGAAGGTGAAGGCTTGTAAGAGTGACGTGAAAAACAGGAAAATTTCCATACGGGCAAGGTTTTCTCCAGGACAGGCCCGCTTTCCTATAGGGAGAGAAAAATAAACAAACAAACAAATAAATACATAAATAAATAAATAAATAAATACAGATTTATCTCACAGTTGAAGGGGCATATTAGTTCCTCCACTGATTCACTTTCTTTATTGGAATCTTTGTGCCAAAATAAGCACAGGAAGATTACAAAGATTTCAAGCTTTCAGGGCAAGTCAGGCCCCTTCTTCAGGTAAGCTTGCATATTGTAATCCTTCCAGTTACCCAATAATAGGGGTCATTCTGCTTAACTTCTCACTACATCCATAATTGATAGGCACTATATGATAGACAGATAGATAGATAGATAGATAGATATGAAAGGCACTATATAATTAATAGATAGATAGATAGATAGATAGATAGATAGATAGATAGATAGATAGATAGATAGATAGATAGATAGATAGATATGAAAGGCACTATATAATTAATAGATAGATAGATAGATAGATAGATAGATAGATAGATAGATAGATAGATATGAAAGGCACTATATAATAGATAGATAGATAGATAGATAGATAGATAGATAGATAGATAGATAGATAGATATGAAAGGCACTATATAATTTTTTTTTTTATTTATTTATTAATTTTATTACAATCAATACATAGCAATCAAGTTTTACAAAAAAAAAAGAATTATGCTAAGAACAGATCGATCCCCACCCTTGAGAGAGAGAGCAAGCCAAGCGGTGTAAAATTTAAGGCTTTTAAAAATACCTAAATCAACAAATTCTCTGTGCTTTATAAAATCATTTCAAAATATTACTGATTAGATCCTGCCATGTTTTGAAAAAAGTCTGCACAGATCCTCTAACTGAGTATTTGATTTTTCCAATTTTAAATAATATAACACATCAGTTTCCCACTGACTTAAAAGAGGAGAGTTTGGGTTCTTCCAGTTTATCAGAATAAGTCTGCGTGCCAACAGTGTAGTGAATGCCATCACAGTTTGTTTGTCTTTCTCCACTTTAAGACCCTCTGGAAGAACCCCAAACACAGCTGTTAATGGGTTAGGAGGGATTGTGAGTCCAAGACTGTCTGAGAGGTAATTAAAAATTTTTGTCCAGAATAATGTTAATTTGGAGCAGGCCCAGAACATGTGACCTAGTGAGGCTGGGGCTTGGTTGCAACGTTCGCAGGTTGGATCATGCCCTGGAAACATTTTGGAGAGTTTTAGTCGAGACAGATGTGCTCGATATATAATTTTGAGTTGTATAATTGTATGCTTTGCGCATATGGAGCTTGAGTGAATTCTCTGCATTGCTACTTTCCACTCCTTTTCTGATATATTAATTGAGAGGTCATTTTCCCAGTGTCCTCTTGGATCTTTGAAAGGAAGGGATTGTAAAAGGATTTTATATATTGTAGAGATGGAGTCTAACTCCTTGAAATTGAGCAATAATTTTTCCAGCGTGGATGAGGGTGCAAGATGAGGAAAATCTGGAAGGTTCTGTTTAACAAAGTTCCTGATTTGAAGATAGTGAAAGAAATTTGTAGCTGGAATGTTAAATTTGGAACGTAATTGTTCATAGGATGCAAAGGCGTTGTCTATATAAAGATCTCTAAGCAAGTTAATTCCAAATTTTTCCAGATATTAAAACTGCATATGTTTGTGAGGGTTGAAAGAGGTGGTTCTTTTGCAGGGTGCCACAGAAAGAAGCTTCTCCGTCTTAAAATGCTTTCTACATTGGTTCCAGATTCTAAGTGAGTGGAGCACAATTGGGTTATTAGTGTATTGCCGATAGCGTGTGTTTATTGGAGCACAAAGCAAGGAATACAAAGAAGTACTGCAGGATTTTACTTCTATTGCGGTCCATGCCTGTGTATGTTCTTCTATTTGTGTCCAGGTTCTTATCGACTGTATATTTGCGCCCAGTAATAAAACTGGAAGTTAGGTAGAGCCATGCCGCCTTCTGCCTTTTGTCTTTGTAGGGTCGCTCTTTTGATGCGTGGATGTTTAGAATTCCAAATAAATGAGGTTATTGTTGAATCTAATTGCTTAAAGAACGATTTATTAATGTATATTGGTATGTTTTGAAATAAAAAGGAGCTTAGGAAGAATATTCATCTTAACAGTGTTAATTCTTCCAGCTAGTGTGAGATGAAGGGTTGACCATCTATGCAAGTCTTGTTTAATTTTTTCCATACAGACGACGAAATTTTGTTGATAAAGAGCTTTATGTTTACTTGTGATGTTTACGAGGTATTTAAACTGTTCTGCAATGATAAAAGGAAGGGTGTCTAATCTAATATTATATGCTTGCGAATTCACGGAAAGAGTACACTTTTATTCAGATTAATTCTGAGACCAGAGAGCTTTTGAAATTCTGTGAGTGCTGCTAAGACTGCAGGCACAGAATTTTCTGGGTCCGATATATACAGTACCATGTCATCTGCATATAATGAGATTTTCTGTTCCAGTCCTTCTCTGCTAATCCCCTTTATCTGATCAGTATTTCGACAATGTATTGCCAGTGGTTCAATGGCAATTGCAAACAGCAGTGGTGACAAAGGGCATCCTTGTCTTGTGCCACGTTCTAGTTTAAAGTAGTCTGAGCAAATGTTATTGATGCAAACTGAAGCTTCTGGGTTAGTATACAGTAATTTAATCCATGCACAAATGTTGGGCCAAACCCAAACTTCTCCAAAATAGTAAAAGGTATTTCCATTCAATCATGTCGAATGCTTTTCTGCATCCAATGATAATAATATTTCTGGGGTGTTTGATTTAGTTGGTGAGTATATTACATTAAACAGGCGTCGAAGATTTGAAGATAAGTGTCGGCCCCTAATAAATCCAGTTTGGTCTTGTGATATTACTGAGGGAGCACTTTCTCCATCCTTCTAGCTATGATTTTAGAGAGTATTTTAACGTCGTTATTCAGAAGTGAAATTGGTCTGTATGATGCACATTGTAATAAGTCCTTATTTTGTTTTGGAAAGACAGTGATTAGTGCTTGGCGAAAGGTTTGTGGAAGAGATTGGTTATCTCTGGCTTCTGTAAATGTTGCTAATAGGAGGGAGCTAGCTGAGGAGAATTTCTTGTAAAACTCTGCAGGGTAGCCATCAGGGCCTGCTGCTTTTCCACCTTGGAGTGACTTTATAGCATCCAGTAATTCTGATAATGACAGAGGTTTATCGAGCTCCTCCACACTAATAGCGTCAATTTGTGGTATCTGTAATTTATCCAGAAATGCATTAGATTGTATATTGTCTTCTTTAAACTCAGTAGTATATAGGGATTTATAGTAGTCTCTAAAAGTGCACATTATATTTTTGTGTTCGATGATTTTATCTCCATTCGTGTTAGTAATTACGAGATTGCGTTGCACTTCTTGCTTGTGAATTTGTTGCGCTAAAAGCTTATTAGCTTTCTCTCCATGTTCATAATAATGATGTCTGGATTTGTAAATTAGTTGTTCGGTTTCTTTAGTTGTCAAGAGGTTTAATTCTGAATGTAGAGCCTGCCTCCTCTTATGTAGAGTCTCGCTTGGTAGTCTGGCATGTTCTTCATCTATTTTAGTAATTTCGCTTTTTATCTCTGCTACTTTCTTCGCTTCGGATTTATTTCTGTGGGAAAGATATGAGATAATCTGTCCTCTTAAGAAGGCCTTAAGAGTTTCCCAGAGTGTTCCTGCAGAGATCTCAGGGGATGTATTTGTCTCTAGAAAGAATTCAATTTGTTTGGATATAAATTCAGTACAATTCTCGTCAGCTAATAGAAGCGGATTGAGACGCCATCTGGGGTGAGTGTATGGGGCTTAGTAATTTCAGCTCCAAGATCATCGGAGCATGGTCTGAAATAACAATAGCATCGTATTTACAAGATTTAATCTTAGGCAAGAAGTTATTATCTATAAAGAAGTAATCAATCCTTGAGTAGCAATGATGTACTGGTGAGTAGAAAGAATATGTTCTTGAATTTGGGTTTAAAACCTCCAGGGATCAGATAAGTTGTGATCAGTTATAAACTTTGTAATTATCTTTGCGGTGTTAGTTGCGTTCCCCTGTGGAGGAAGTCTTATCTAAAAGTGGATTTAGAACACAATTAAAGTCCCCAGCCATTATAAGTTTATGAGTGTTCAGATTGGGAATGGATGCAAATAAATTTTGTATAAATTCCTTATCATCAACATTAGGTGCATAAACATTTATCAAAATCATTTTACAGTTAGATAAGTCTCCCATGACCATCACATATCTCCCTTCAGGATCCAATACTACATCTGATGCTACAAATGGTACTGTTCTATGTATGAGAATTCCCACCCCTCTAGTTTTCTTTGTAAAACTAGAATGGAACATTTGGCCAGTCCAGTCTTTTGCAGCGGAACTGATCCTTACTTAGTAAGTGGGTTTCCTGTAAAAATACTATTTTAGCATTTAGACCTGTTAGGTGAGAAAGTACTTTCTTTCTCTTTAATTCGTGATTCAGGCCTTTAACATTCCAGCTTACGAAGTTAACTGTCCCATCATGGAGACACTGATTCTGAGTTTTTGGTGTCATATTATAGTCTTAACTGGAAGTGAAATAGTTTAGGTCTTAATTTCCTATTCCCCCAAGAGTTGTTGCCATGCAGCTTATTATTACATTGATAGTTATAATTATAAAGATTGAGAAGATAGATTAGATATAGATCAAGCCTGCTCTCTTTCTCTTCCCCTTAACCCCCACCCTCCCTTTTTACCTCCCCAGGTGAGGCTAAAACCCACTTCATGCAGTCCCAGTCCTCTGACATACCCAGAGACAGAGCACGTCCAAAGCACATCAAGCCCCCATGCAGTGGCTTTAAGGTTAAAAGATAGAGATATCTGTTACCAATATAGTCTTTAAAAGAGGAAAAAGAAAGAAAAGAATTTTGCACTTAATATATATATATATATATATATACATATACACATATACATATATATATATATATACATACATATAATCTTCATCAATTTTAGTGCATTAAGATGATATCCCCAGATAATAAACCCAGGTGATGGTGTTAAAGATGTGTCCAAAACAAGCATAACAAGTCTTAATGCAGTAATAGCAATAACAGCAAACCAAGGGTATGATATTGAACAGTCTCATTTAGGGTACACATGAAATAATTAGAAAAAAAAAAAAAAGAGGAGGAAAACGTAATTAAGCACAATAAAACACAAACATTTAGCCCTAGTAATACTAAGTAATGATAAGTAATAAGTAAGTAATAATAATATAAGAATATGAGAATATATGCTGATAAAAACCCGTATTTTAAAACAAATAGATCAGACAGTAGATTATTAATCCTAGCTTTATCATTTACCGCCATGACTCACAATTATGTATCAGAATAGTCCCGGGATCAGCTTTCTTAACTCATTTTCTGCCTCCTCCTTGCTAGCGAAAACATAGAAATGCCCTGCCATTCCACTTTCAGTTTTGCGGATACAGGAGGCCGTATTTGACATTGGCTTGCCGTAGCGCTGTTTAATATTATAGAAGGCGGCGTTTGATAGCTGTTGCTGGAGAGAAGTCAGGGAAGACGCGAATGTGGCAATCTTCATATATAATATCTTCCTTTTTTTCCTGAGGAGTTCCATCACCTCTAACTTAAATGATAATCGTTCAAAGCGGACTATAAAAGATCTTGGTCGGGGTCTGACGGTGTTTGATCAGCGTCTGCGATAAGCGCTGCTATCTCAGATTCTGCTTTAAAGTCGCCCCGATTATTTTAGAAAAAGTTCAGTTCGAATTTCACCGGGTTTAAACTTTCTCGATTCTCCGGCAAGCCTTCAATTCTGACATTATACCTTCTATTCCCATCTTCTAAAGCAGCCAGTCTGTCTCCAAGTTTTTCTCCGAGTTTTTACATTCGAACTGACATTTACTGCTCTTTCCTCGGCACTGGCAGCTAGATGTTCGCTATTTCGATCCGATTCGTGAATGTCTCACTAAGATGCTCCAATCGATCAGCAAGCGTGCTCAGTTTAGCGAGTTTTTCTCAATGCGCTCTTCAATTTTACCCAGCACCTGTCGAAGTTCAAGCTGTACCTCTTGAGCCTTTCATTTGCCTGTTGGATTTCCTGTCGCAGACATTCATTGCCTGTTTCATCTCCTGTTTCATTCCTGTTTCAGTCTCTCATGTGCCTTTGCCGTTGCTTTCTCATTAGCCTTCTCGCTTTTCTTTATATCTTGCCTGAGGTCAGCGAGCAACACTTTCAGTTCAGATAGCTCAAATGTGCCTTCTTGTACCGTAGATGAAGCAGCAGACTCTGCTGAAGCGGTGTCCTCGCTGCTCCAGTCCAGCGTGATTGCGTAACTGAAGCCGCGGACTTCCCGCCTTTTCCAGTTTCAGGTAATCCTCTCCAATCGGCGAGCTATCCACATCTGCACTCACGATCGCACCTTCGCTCCCCTTTTCGCTCTCAGCAGGCGACGATGTAGCGGACCGTGGTCCCGAGGAGTCTGTACTTTCGCCCATCTGATCCAGGTCTGTCTCTGAGAGGCCGTATCTCGAACTAGGGCTTGCTGATCGCAGCTTGGATGTAGCTTTAGTCTTCGATTCTTTCGGACCCCCTTCTTGTTGGCCATGTTTATATGTGTTTACATATACTGTAGCGGTCCCTCTCGGGTTGAATAAATACAGGATATCTCAGAATAATAAGCAAATAATATGAAAAATAGCACCACTGCTAGCGGAGCTCCACTTCAGACGTCCATCTCTCGCATCGGACGAGACCAAATTCAAGGCACTATATAATTAATAGATAGATAGATAGATAGATAGATAGATATGAAAGGCACTGTATAATAGATAGATAGATAGATAGATAGATAGATAGATAGATAGATAGATAGATAGATAGATAGATAGATAGATAGAATACAATTTAATACAATACAATACAATTTATTTTTGTAGAGCCCAAAATCACACAAGGCGTACCGCAATGGGCTTTAACAGACCCTGCCTCTTGACAGACCCCCAGCCTTGACTCTCTAAGAAGACAAGGAAAAACTCCCAAAAAACCCTTGAAGGGAAAAAATGGAAGAAACCTCAGGAAAGGCAGTTTAAAGAGAGACCCCTTACCAGGAAGGCTGGGCATTAAGTGGGTGTCAAAAAGAAGGGGGTCATTACAATACAATACACAGAACAGAACAAATCCTCAATATAGTATAAAAATAAAAATTTTAGAAGTACGCAGCAGAATTTAACAGTAGATGATATCACAGGGGCGGCATGGTGGCGCAGTGTTAGCGCTGCCGCCTCGCAGTTAGGAGACCCGGGTTCGCTTCCCGGGTCCTCCCTGCGTGGAGGTTGCATGTTCTCCCCGTGTCTGCGTGGGTTTCCTCCCACAATCCAAAGACATGCAGGTTAGGTGGACTGGCGATTCTAAATTGGCCCGTGGGTGTGTTTGTGTGTGTCCTGCGGTGGGTTGGCACCCTGCCCAGGATTGGTTCCTGCCTTGTGCCCTGTGTTGGCTGGGATTGGCTCCAGCAGCCCCCGTGACCCTGTATTCGGATTCAATGGGTTAGAAAATGGATGGATGGATGGATGATATCACATCTACTAAACCCCATAGAGAATCTATCAAGAGGAAGATGAGAGACAGCAGAGCCGACAATGCAGATGAGCTGAAGGCCGCGATCAAAGCATCCTGGGCATCCATAACACCTCAGCAGGGCCACAGGCTGATCGCCTCCATGCCACGCCGCATTGATGCAGTCATTCATGCAGAAGGAGCCTGACCAAATATATTGAGTGCCTACATGGACAGACTTTTTAGTAGGCCAACATTTCTGTATTAAAAATAATTTTCTTTTATTGGTCTTATGTAATATTCTATTTTTCCGAGATACTAAGTTTTGGCTTTTCATTACCTGTAGGCCATAATCAGCAAAATGAAAAGAAATAAATGCTTTGTGATAGATGCCCTTTTGAGGAGAGGACTGGGGGAGTGGACATATCACCAACAGTACATCCCCCGGGACACAAGAGGGCAGCCCCCCTGGATTACATCGGGGTGTGGTATAAAAGAGGCTGCCACACTACAACAAGCGAGCCGGAGTCGGGAGGAAGAAGACCGAGCTTGTGGTAGAGGAGTAGAGGCAGTCAGAGAAAAGAAAAAAGGACTGAGCTTTACTGGGGTTTGTGCATTGTGCTGTAATTCAGTCAATCATTCTCCAACCTGCCATATCCTAATACAGGGTCATGGGGGTCTGCTTGAGCCAATCCCAGCCAACTCAGGGTGCAAGGCAGGAAACAAACCCCAGGCAGGGCGCCAGCCCACCGCAGGGCACACCCACACACCAAGCTCACACTAGGGATCGCTAATGCACCTAACCTGCATGTCTCTAGACTGTCGGAGGAAACCCACACAGACACGGGGAGAACATGCAAACTCCACGCAGGGAGGACCTGGAAAGCGAACTCGGGTCTCCAAACTGTGAGATAGCATTGTGCTATGCCAAAGAATAATAAACGTGTGTGTTCTGGACATTGTTGGTCTGTGTGTCTGTCTGTAGCCGGGCTGTTCTTCTACAGCCTGAAATATCTCACTCTGTGTGTAATGAATCTCTATAATATACAAGTTTCACTTTTTGAATTGAGTTACTGAAATACATTAACTTTTCCATGATAGTCTAATTTATTGAGATGCACCTGTAAAAAGAATCCATTATGTCTGAGATGGAAAGTCCATGGAAAGATCTCATGTTTCTGGTTTCTTGAGCATTGCCCAGCAGTCATGTGAGATAAACTGGATACTCCTCTCTGAGGAAACTTTGTTTGTTTATTAATACCCACTGATAGACAGACAAACAGCCGGGACGCTCCTAGGATGGAAAGACTGGGGGGGTAGATGGTGGACATATCCCCCGGCGCAAGAGAGGGCAACCCCACCCTGGATTACAATGGGACCACAGGATTGGTGCTTAGAAGCTCTACCCTGCTGGGGCCCAGGGGCGCCTGGACAGATCCAGAACCCTGTACTGCAGGGTTGAAGAGGATCATGGAGCACCATAAAAGAGACCACTTCACTCCATCTGAGGGGCCAGAGTCTGGAGGAGGTGGACGAAGATAGCTGGGAGAGGAATGGAGGAAGCAATATATCTATTATATAGTGCCTTTCACTGTGTGTATCTATCTATCTATCTATTATATAGTGCCTTTCACATTTATCTATCTATCTATTATATAGTGCCTTTCACTCTGTCTATCTATCTATTATATAGTGCCTTTCACATCTATCTATCGATTATATAGTGCCTTTCTATCTATCTAGCTATCTATTATATAGTGCTTTTCACATTTATCTATCTATCTATTATATAGTGCCTTTCTATCTATCTATCTATTTATTATATAGTGCCTTTCATATCTATCTATCGATTATATAGTGCCTTTCTATCTATCTAGCTATCTATTATATAGTGCTTTTCACATTTATCTATCTATCTATTATATAGTGCCTTTCTATCTATCTATCTATTATATAGTGCCTTTCATAGGTATCTATCATAATTAACTCCCTTTTTAATCACCTTATTGATTCGAGGGTCTCTCTTGAAGAACTGTGGCCAGCCCAGCGTACCACAATGTGTACAAAACGGACAGACTCACAGACATGTAGGGGATGTCACAGCCCCAATTAAAGTAGGCCTTAGGATAAAACATAGTGTCCTGCCCTCTCCCCCGTAGTTCCTCTGTTTTATTAGGCCAGTCCAAGTTGTCACTAATGTTGACTTGTGATACTTTAGAAAAGTGAATCAGTGCTGAGAAGTGGTCATGGAGTCTCTCATCTGACATACCCTGTGGTTTCTATTCATGTCATCTGACATCCTCCAGTGGTATGATCAGCAGCTGCAATCTTTAAAGTCTGATTTCCTTTCCTACTAGATGTGGAGTAGTGTGGCATTGGCCTAACACTCACATCTCCACATTTAAATACAATTGTCATTTCCTCGCCAAGAGGACCTGCCACATAAATATGCATCACACCTGTTAGATCTGGCAGCAGGCATTAGTCTGTCTCGCCAGGTTTCAAGACTTCAACACAAAAGCAGAATCTAAGCAGATATTTGGAGAAGCTTTGCTTTAAAATTGTGGAACAGTAGCAGTGAGACTTACCAATTGAAAATGGAATTAATGTCTCGTTTTTCATAAACTTGCCATTTTCATCCAGGAAGTGCTGAGGGTTAAAGACACCGGGTGTCATGTATTCATTCTCATCATTGAGGACAGACGTTAGGTCGGGAAGTATAACTGTACCCTGAGGAGAAAATAAGGACAGGTGGATTAATGTTACTTATTTCTTATTATTCCTAGAGAGACACTAAGGTTGCTTGAAAATCTGCAGGACATTCACTAACAGAGTTCACTGTTGCTTTTAACCCAATGCCCACAACACGTTTTTGTTGTTTTTTATTTGTTTTAACACTGCTTGTACATACATACGACGTACAGTACATAAATACTGTGGCTTGGGGATCATGTGGTCACTATATATATATGTTACGGCCAAAGCCCAAAGTTCTGCCAGTTGACTGGCCATTTCGGATTTTGGCCAAGAGGTGTTGCCAAAGTCCGATTACTAGAAATCACCAGTGAATATGCTACTTTGGCTGGCCGTTTCGCCCCATGCTATTTCACAAACTGGCTGGCCAAATCCTGAAATCAAGGAAAGATCGGACATTGGCTGGTCAATTTTATAGCGACATTGGCCATTTCCCGATTTGGCAGAAGGACTTCCCACTTTGGCCAATTTCAGGCTTTGGTTGTAACATATATATATATATATATACATATACATATACATATACAAATAGAGAGAGTGAGAGAGAGAGTGACCACTTAAGGGCGCTAGAGGGTCCCAAACTATAGAACTAGTAATATAGCATATCTGTGGTGGTCTGGCACCCTGCCCAGGGTTTGTCTCCTGCCTTGTGCCCTGTGAAAAATGTGTTGTGTACTCCTTATTTTATTAGGCAGGTATTGTATCACATATGCATACATACAGACAGATATATTAGTGATAGACATGGGTGAACTGGCCCCTTCTCTGGGTTGGAAGGTCTGACATTGCTCGGATAGGAGGCCACCACTGCCGGGTGAAAAGACATTCCAGCCAGGATGGGTGTTGCTCCCCACCACAGGTGCAAGGCAGGAATAATGGACACATATGGGCAGACTGCCTCTCATGATCAGATATTCACCCAGTATGCCAGGTGGCAGCACTCATCTGCATGCCTACAGTTTAAACTCCCACAGGAGTTCATTGGTGCTGCAGATCGGCAGGACAGCACTGTTGGGCCAATAGGGGGCGCTGCTGGGAGACGATTCCCTCGTTTCTTCATGGCTGCTCTGCCTGACACTGACATCTGCTTCCTGGGTGCAATGCTCTGCCACTGGTAATACTCTTGGGTTTGGTTTAAAAGCAGGCATCCACCACACCCAGAAGAAGTGAAGGAGAAAAAAAAAGGATACAAAAAAAAAAAAAAAACTATTGACTGAAGAAGTGTATAAAAAGACACCAACACACACATAATCTTGTATGATTCTTAATAGGACATTAAGTGTTTTGAAAGAATTAGCTACAAAATGTATAATGGGGCAGTGGGCAGCGCTGCCGCCTCACAGTAAGGAGATCTGGGTTCACTTCCCGGGTCCTCCTTGTGTGGAGTTTGCATGCTCTCTCCGTGTCTTTTCCTCCCACAGTCCAAAGACATGCAGGTTAGGTGCATTGGCGATTCTAAATTGTCCCTAGTGTGTGCTTGGTGTGTGGGTGTATGTGTGTGTGTGTGTGTGTGTGTGTGTGCCCTGCAGTGGGCTGGCGCCCTGCCCAGGGTTTGTTTCCTGCCTGGCCCCCTGTGGTGGCTCGGATTGGCTCCAGCAGACCCCCGTGGCCCTTTAGTTAGGATGTAGCGGGTTGGATAATGGATGGATGGATGTATAATAGTGACGCAATGGGTAACGCTGCTGCCTTGCAGTTAGGGGACCCGGGTTCGCTTGTTGGGTCCTCCCTGCGTGGAGTTTGCATGTTCTCCCCGTGTCTGCGTGGGTTTCCTCCCACAGTCCAAAGACATGCAGGTTAGATGGATTGGCGATCCTAAATTGTCCCTAGTGTGTGCTTGGTATGTGTGTGTACCCTGCGGTGGGCTGGCACCCTGACCAGGGTTTGTTTCCTGCCTTGTGCCCTTGTGCTGGCTGGGATTGGCTCCAGCAGACCTCCGCGACCCTGTAGTTAGGATATGGCGTTTTGGATAATGACTGACTGACTGACTGTATAATAACAATAATAACAGGTAAGACCTTTTGATCTTTATAAGTCTCGTCTTAGCTGATCTGCATGGCCAGTCTGCTAAACTGTGTCCCAGACACAATGCCACTCATATATTAATTTCAAAGATAATAAAATACAGTTTTACAGTTAACAAAGAGTCATACGTAATACACATCTATAACAAAAACTATTGCATCTCATTTGGTTCATTTATCTATACCATTTATAACTTTAAAAAAGGATAAAAGCTGTAGGACACATAGACAGACGGCTGCCATTTGTGAAATGTTTCTGCACTGGCTGCTGGAAGGTTGCAGGTTCAAATTCCGTTACTTCCAGAAAGGATCCGACTCCGCTGAGCCCTTCAGCAATGCCCTCAACCTGAAAAATATCGCTCCAGGGGTCTGATTATGATCTCCAAAGGTCACACGGAAAGACACTTTCCCCTCAGGGATTACTAAAGCATGCAGTACTGTGAAAAAGGTTTAGGCAGGTGTGAAAAACAGGCTTTCTAAAATGGAAGTGTTAATCATTCATTTTCATCAATCAACAAAATGCAGTGAATGAATAAAAGAGAAATCTAAATCAAATCGATATTTGGTGTGACCACCCTTTGCCATGAAAACAGCATCAGTTCTTCTAGGTACACTTGCACACAGTTTTTGAAGGAACTCGGCTGGTTGGTTGTTCCAAACATCTTGGAGAACTAACCACAGATCTTGTGTGGACGGAGGCTTCCTCACATCCTTCTGCCTCTTCATGTAATCCCAGACACACTCGGTGATGTTGAGATCAGGGCTCTGTGGGGGCCATACCATCACTTCCAGGACTTCTTACGCTGAAGATAGTTCTTAATGGCTTTGGCTGTATGTTTGGGGTTGTTGTCCTGCTGCAGAATACATTTGGGGCCAATTATACGCCTCCCGATGGTATTGCATGATGGATAAGTATCTGCCGGTCTTTCTCAGCATTGAGAACACCATTAATCCTGACCAAATCTCCAACTCCATTCGCAGAAATGCAGCCCCAAACGTTCAAGGAACCTCCACCATGCTTCACTGTTGCCTGCAGACACTCATTAGTGTACCGCTCTTCAGCCCTTCGACGAACAAACTGCCTTCTGCTACAGCCAAATATTTCACATTTTGACTCATCAGTCCAGAGCACCTGCTGCCATTTTTCTGCACCCCAGTTCCTATGTTTTTGTGCATACTTGAGTCGCGTTGGAGGTATGGCTTTTTGGCTGCAGCTCTTCCATGAAGACCACTTCTGGCCAGACTTCTCCGGACAGTAGATGGGTGTACCTGGGTCCCACTGGTTTCTGCCAGTTCTGAGCTGATGGCACTGCTGGACATCTTCTGATTTCGAAGGGTAATAAGCTTGATGCGTCTTTCATCTGCCGCACTAAGTTTCCTTGGCCGACCACTGTGTCTACGATCCTCAACGTTGCCCGTTTCTTTGTGCTTCTTCAAAAGAGCTTGAACAGCACATCTTGAAACCCCAGTCTGCTTTGAAATCCTTTTCTGGGAGAGACCTTGCTGATGTGGTATAACTACCTCGTGTCTTGTTGCTGTGCTCCATCTTGCCATGACATGAAACTGTCTTCATGATACATGAAACAGCATTTTTTCACACCTGCCTAAAAGTTTTGCACAGTACTGTATACAATCAAATAAAATAAAAAATTCTCTTCATTTGTCGTTTTTTCTTTCTTCTACTTCCAAACTGAATTAGAACTTCCTATTGCAATTGAGACATACAGTGGTGTGAAAAACTATTTGCCCCCTTCCTGATTTCTTATTCTTTTGCATGTTTGTCACACAAAATGTTTCTGATCATCAAACACATTTAACCATTAGTCAAATATAACACAAGTAAAGACAAAATGCAGTTTTTAAATGATGGTTTTTATTATTTAGGGAGAAAAAAAATCCAAACCTACATGGCCCTGTGTGAAAAAGTAATTGCCCCCCGAACCTAATAACTGGTTGGGCCACCCTTAGCAGCAATAACTGCAATCAGCGTTTGCGATAACTTGCAATGAGTCTTTACAGCGCTCTGGAGAATTTTGGCCCACTCATCTTTGCAGAATTGTTGTAATTCAGCTTTATTTGAGGGTTTTCTAGCATGAACCGCCTTTTGAAGGTCATGCCATAGCATCTCAATTGGATTCAGGTCAGGACTTTGAGTAGGCCACTCCAAAGTCTTCATTTTGTTTTTCTTCAGCCATTCAGAGGTGGATTTGCTGGTGTGTTTTGGGTCATTGTCCTGTTGCAGCACCCAAGATCGCTTCAGCTTGAGTTGACGAACAGATGGCGGACATTCTCCTTCAGGATTTTTTGGTAGACAGTAGAATTCATGGTTCCATCTATCACAGCAAGCCTTCCAGGTCCTGAAGCAGCAAAACAACCCCAGACCATCACACTACCACCACCATGTTTTACTGTTGGTATGATGTTCTTATTCTGAAATGCTGTGTTCCTTTTACGCCAGATGTAACGGGACATTTGCCTTCCAAAAAGTTCAAATTTTGTCTCATCAGTCCACAAGGTATTTTCCCAAAAGTCTTGGCAGTCATTGAGATGTTTCTTAGCAAAATTGAGACGAGCCCTAATGTTCTTTTGCTTAACAGTGGTTTGCGTCTTGGAAATCTGCCATGCAGGCCGTTTTTGCCCAGTCTCTTTCTTATGGTGGAGTCGTGAACACTGACCTTAATTGAGGCAAGTGAGGCCTGCAGTTCTTTAGACGTTGTCCTGGGGTCTTTTGTGACCTCTCGGATGAGTCGTCTCTGCTCTTGGGGTAATTCTGGTCGGCCGGCCACTCCTGGGAAGGTTCACCACTGTTCCATGTTTTTGCCATTTGTGGATAATGGCTCTCACTGTGGTTCGCTGGAGTCCCAAAGCTTTAGAAATGGCTTTATAACCTTTACCAGACTGATAGATCTCAATGACTTCTGTTCTCATTTGTTCCTGAATTTCTTTGGATCTTGGCATGATGTCTAGCTTTTGAGGTGCTTTTGGTCTACTTCTCTGTGTCAGGCAGCTCCTATTGAAGTGATTTCTTGATTGAAAAGGTGTGGCAGTAATCAGGAAATTGAACTCAGGTGTGATACACCACAGTTAGGTGATTTTTGAACAAGGGGCAATTACTTTTTCACACAGGGCCATGTAGGTTTGGATTTTTTCTCCCTAAATAATAAAACCATCATTTAAAAACTGCATTTTGTGTTTACTTGTGTTATATTTGACTAATGGTTAAATGTGTTTGATGATCAGAAACATTTTGTGTGACAAACATGCAAAAGAATAAGAAATCAGGAAGGGGGCAGATAGTTTTTCACACCACTGTATAAACCCCAGAATATATGTACCGTCTATTCCTACATGACAATTCTCTATTTGTGCTTCAAGACTGGATTTTGCGTTGAGGCCATTTTTCTTTCTTTTCTCCTCTCTTTGCTGAGCTCACAAATGGACGGGCACTTAACATAAATAAACGGAGCTGATTTGAAAACTGAAACCTAATAGTGGTCTCTAATAACGGTGGATCAGATTGTGTCTCCGTACAGAAAATTGAATTTCTTTCAGATGAAAATAACTCAGTAGACGGAGTCACTTCAGAGCTGGAAATGACAGCACTGGTGGTAATAAGAATGGCTCACCTCTGTCAAGGTGTTACATACATATTTATGGTTGTCATTAAATGGTTTTGAAGACTGCTTTTAATCTATAAATGTTATAATGAAGTAATTTAATACGGGAGGCTCGCTTCTTATTGACTACTGACGTGCGAGTGTTTTTTGTAAGATACTGACTTCTCCGTCTGTGGTGTGTATTATAAAATTCTCGATTAGTGTATGGGAGACGTGAATTTTATTACGTAAGCCTCAGAATAAATGTCACCTTGAACTTGTTTTATCCTACCAGTTACCAAATGGCTTTTCTTAAAGGTTTCCCAACCACTAAGTATCACCTACATAAAGATCACAAATTTCTTCAGATTAAGCAAACATACACAATACTTCTCCTATTTTCGTTATTAAACTAGTATGAAAATCTTTACAAACCTAATTCAAGTATCATACCTGAGTATCTATAAAATGTTTAGGTTGATATTTACACTTTGATGTTTCAAGAAATAAAATGCATGTCTGATCTTTGTAGTGGGCCAACACCGGGCACAAATCTCAATTTCGAAAACAACAATCATTTTGTTGTTTGTTTTATAAGCACTACTAACATTTTTTAGCATAGAATATAATGAACATTTGGATGGATTCAAATTGAGGTGCCATAAAAGTGTCACCTTGGGAATAGAGTATCCGGCTAAGGTGGTATCTTTAGAAGCCATCCTAGGTGGGCTCACAGGAACAACATTTCCAGCCCTCTGAACTTCATGGATGACAGCATACGTGTACGGCATGTTGATTCGGTCCTCCATGGATGGCACACGTGAAGGTCCGATCACTTGGTCGATTTCTTCCTGAACTTTCTCTGTAGAAAAGCAGAGGAAAAACTGAGTGAGCCTGCGTGTTTCACTGAAGTCGAAGATCAAAGACCTGAATATGAAGAGGTGGTCGAAATGAAGGACGTCAGGAGTTGGTAAATTCACATTTGGATTAATGAACTTAGGCCACTGAGTGGAGTTTCAAATAGAAAAGGAGATAATCGGCCATCATGTGTGCTTTACTCCAAAAGGTGTGGCCAGTTAAAGCAAAGCCAATTTATGGTGCAACATACAGCACAGCAGATCTGGCTCTTAACAGAATGGAATTGTACTTTTTTGCACTTTGATCTGCATTGTGACAGTCGTGTCTCTGGTGACTCTTCCTATGAAGTCAGTAGACGGATTGGGAGAGCATGGGGGGTCATGAGGTCGCTGGAAATGGGTGTGTGGTGGTCCTGATATCTGCAAAAGGACGAAGGTCCAAGTCTTTAGAGTCCTGGTGCTCCAAGTTTGTGAGATATGGACGCTACCCAGTGACCCGAGACGAAGACTGGACTCCTATGGTGCTGTGTCTCTCCAGAAAATCCTTGGGTACCGCTGGTTTGACTTTGTGTTGCTCACGGAGTCCTGAATGAGGCACATGACCTGCATTGTGAGGGAGCGTCAGTTACGGCACTACGGCCATGTGGCGCGTTTCCCCGAGGGTGATCAGCTCGTAAGATCCTCATTGCTGGGGACCTGAGTGGCTGGACCAGGCCAAGGGGTCACCAACAGCAGATAGAGGGTCATTTCCAGAAGGTGGGACTGGACCGTGTGTCTGCCTGGGGAGGGGGTTGCAAGCCGGGATCCCGAGTTGTTTCATCGTGTAATGGGTACGACAACGTGATGTACCAGTGCATGCTCCCCGGCTTGACTTGACTTGATCTGCATCCAGTGTATGAAATGTGACATATTATTATTCATCCTGATAAATATCAGAAAAGCTTTTGCGGCAATGCTATTGCATAGGATGCTGTCCTTCAAAACTCCATTTAAAGTCTGGGCATGTCTTTACATTCTAGAAGAAAACTGATTCACAGGTCTAGAAACAAGGGGACAAAGAAATTGAAAGTACAATGCAAGTAAAATCATTGACTCCATTTACAAGGGTGGCACAGTGGTATTAAGGCTTTGGACTTCAAGCCCTGAGGTTGTGGGTTCAAATCACCACTGTGTGACCCTCAGCAAGTCACATGACCTGCCTGTGCGCCAGTTGGAAAACCAAAAGAAATGGAACTGACTACAGTATATCATAATTTGGAAAGCATTTGATAAGGTGCCACATGAGAGGGTGGGCATCAAACTAAAAGGGTGTGGCATGTAGATGGGTGCAGAACTGGCTCAGACACAGAAAGCAGAGGGTGATGGTGCGAGGAACCTCTTCAGAATTGGCCGATGTTAAGAGTGGTGACCAGCAGGGGTCAGTGCTAGGGCTGCTGCTATTTTTAACATCTATAAGTGATTTAGATAGAAATATAAGTAACAAGCTGGTTAAGTTTGCAGATGATACCAAGATAGGTGGACTAGCAGATAATTTGGAATCTGTTATATCATCACAGAAGGACTTGGACAGCAGACAGGCTTGGGCAGATGTAATTTAATCTCAGTAAATGTAAAGGATTACACATAGGAAGTAAAAATGTGAGGTTTGAATACACAATGGGGGTCTGAAAATCGAGATTCCACCTTATGAGAAGGATTTAGGAGTCATAGTGGACGTTAAGCTATCGACTGCCAGACAGTGTTCAGAAGCCATGAAGAAGGCTAATAGAATGTCAGGTCATATAGCGCCTTGACGTGTGGAGTACAAGTCACAGGAGGTTCTGCTCAGGCTTTATAACACACTGGTGAGGCCTCATCTGGAGTCCTGGGTGCAGTTTGGGTCTCCAGCCTACAAAAAGGACACAACAGCACAAGAGAAGGTCCAGAGAAGAGCGACTAGGCTGACTCAGGGCTACAGGGGTTGAATTATGAGGAAAGATTAAAAGAGCTGAGCCTTTACAGTTTCAGCAAAAGAAAATGAATTGGAGACCTGACTGCAGTGTTTAAAGTTATGAAGAAAATTAGTCCAGTGGATCGAGACGGTGACTTTAAAATGAGTTCATCAAGAACACAGGGACACAGTTTGAACCTTGTGAAGGGTAAATTTCGCACAAACATTAGGGAGTTTTTCTTTACACAAAGAATGATAGACACTTGGAATAAGAGACCACGTAGTGTGGTAGACAGTAAGACGTTAGGGACTTTCAAAACTCGACTTGATGTTTTTTAAGAAGAAATAAGTGGACAGGACTGGCGAGCTTTGTTGGGCTGATGGGCCTGCTCTCATTCAGAGTGTTCAAATGTTCTTATGTTTTAAATGTTGTAAGTCAACTTGGATAAATGCGTTAAACAAATAAGTAAATGTAAATTTATGATGTTAATTATTATTTAAGTACATTTTCAAATATGCAACAAACTGAAAGACAATACCATGAGGTGCATAATACACGTGTAACCAAATGAAACCCAACGGCAAATGTTTTGGATTATTTGCTTAGTAAGTCCATCCATCCATTATCCAACCCGCTATATCCTAACTACAGGGTCACGGGGGTCCGCTGGAGCCAATCCCAGCTAACACAGGGCGCAAGGGTGGAAACAAGCCCCAGGCAGGGCGCCAGCCCACCGCAGGGCACACACACACCAAGCGATAATTTAGGATCGCCAGTAACATGTCTTTGGACTGTGGGAGGAAACCCACACAGGCACAGGGAGAACATGCAAACTCCACGCAGGGTGGACCAGGGAAGTGAACCCGGGTCTCCTAACTGCAAGGTAGCAGCGCTACCCACTGTGCCACCGTGCCGCCCTGCTTAGTAAGTATACAATTCAAATCAAATGTTTCATTAAATCTATTGCAAGAAAAAGAAAATAAATATTATGGTGTAATATATGGCAGGGATAACAAATACATTTTACTCTAAAAAAAGTGTTGTACTTCAAACGTCACTTTGCTTAGAATAACATATTTCCTGATATTGAGTATTTAATGAATTTGTGTTCAAGTAACTTTTTATTTTTGCTTTGCACCCTTCCTCACCATAGCCTATCATCTATGGTACCTTGCTCAAGGGCCCAGCAGAGTAGGATCTCTTTTGGCACTAACGAGGATTTGAACCACCAGTCTTCAGGGTATACCAGCACAGATCCTTAGCCTCAGCGCCACCATAGTATTTATTTGTACTGTCAGATAACAGGTTGGACACTTCTGGACTCCAAATTTAATTCAGTTGTCTTCTTTGTATAAGACACAATCAGTAGCTGCGGTGGGTTGGTGCCCTGCCTGGGGTTTGTTTCCTGCCTTGTGCCCTGTGTTGGCTGGGATTGGCTCCAGCAGACCCCAGTGACACTGTAGTTAGGATATAGCGGGTTGGATAATGGATGGATGGACGGACAATCAGTATTCTCATGTCATAGCATGCTCCTGGTGCTTCAGTGAAACTTTGAAGCTTTGGACATCATCCCTCACATTGAGGTAAAGCTTTGATATTCTGCTTTAATACAATGTCATTCATTAAAGAAATACAAGTTGTGGAGCCTCAGAGTCACACGTTCCATCTCTAGAAAAATAAAACTGACTGCAAGAAACAAGTTTCTGAATTTTACGGAGATATGGACTATGAACTGCTGCTCTAATCCTAGCAGATCTTACTTGTGAGGAGGACAGGCAGCTGGCTTTGGCCACTCAGATGTACTTTTTAGGCCTAAGCTGTTTTGTGTGGTGGCCTCCCACCAGTTACTGCTTCTGGTGACAACGTCCTCAACATCCCAGAGTCGCTCATCCTAGTGTCACTTTAGTGGGACATCCTGAAAATTCTATCTATGTATGTACATGAGTTTTGTCCTTATTTGGGACATCCCCTTAAACAACAATGACAGTAGACAAAAAACACATTTTAACATATTTTAGTAGCACTAGTGTGTTGTACCATAACCCAGCCACAGGGGATGCAAACCAGTGTGTTTCTTCATGCCGGTCCCAAGCCCGGATAAATGGGGAGGTTTACGTCAGGAAGGGCATCCGGTGTAAAATTTTGCCAAATCAACATGCGGACAACAATACAAATTTCCATACCGGATCGGTCGAGCCCCGGGTTAACAACGACCGCCAACCAATACTGTTAGCCAACAGGGTGCTGGCGGAAATTGGGCCACTGTTGGTCAAAGAAGAAGGAGAAGAAGAGGGGGGGAGACGTGTCCGGAGGCAGGAGGAGAGGAGGAAGGTAAAGAGAGTGGAACTGAGGGTAGGAACTTTGAATGTTGGCAGTATGACTGGTAAGGGCAGAGAGTTAGCAGATATGATGGAGAGAAGGAAGGATGATATATTGTGTGTGAAGAGACTAAATGGCAGGGGAGTAAGGCCAGGTGGATCAGAGGGGGATTCAAATTGTTCTATCATGGTGTGGATGGGAGGAGAAATGGGGTAGGGGTTATACTGAAGGAACAGCATGTCAAGAGTGTTTGGAGGTGAAAAGAGTGATGATGATGATGATGAAGCTGGAAATTGGAGGTGTGATGATGAATGTTGTTAGTGCATATGCCCCGCAAGTTGGGTGTGCAATGGGTGAGAAAGAAGATTTTTGGAGTGAGTTGGATGAAGTGATGAGCAGTGTACCCAAGGGACAGAAAGTGGTGATTGGAGCGGATTTCAATGGACATGTTGGTGAAGAGAACCGAGGAGACGAGGAGGTGATGGGTAGGTATAGTGTCAAGGAGAGGAAAGAAGAAGGTCAGAGGATAGTGGATTTTGCCAAAAGGATGGACATGGCTGTGGTGAATACGTATTTTAAGAAGAGGGAGGAACATAGGGTGACGTACAAGAGTGGAGGAAGATGCACACAGGTAGATGACATCCTATGCAGAAGAGCTGATCTGAAGGAGATTGAAGACTGCAACGTGGTGGCAGGGGAAAGTGTAGTTAAGCAGCATAGGATGGTGGTCTGTAGGATGACATTGGAGAACAAGAAAAGGAGGAGTGTGAGGGCAGAGCCAAGGATCAAATGGTGGAAGTTGAAAAAGGAAGACTGCAAGGTTGAGTTTAGGGAAGAGGTGAGACAGACAGTGGGTGGCAATGAAGAGTCACCAGACAGTTGGGAAACTCCCGCAGAAGTAGTAAGGGTGACAGCAAGAAGGGGGCTTGGCATGACATCTGGACAGAGGAAGGAGGAAAAGGAAACCTGGTGGTGGAATGAGGAAAAATAGGAGACTATACAGAGGAAGAGGATGGCAAAGAAGAAGTGGGGTAGTCAGAGAGATGCAGAAAGTAGACAAGAGTACAAGGAGATAAGGCGCAAGGTGAAGAGAGAGGTGACGAAGGCTAAAGAAAAGGAGTATGATGAGTTGTATGAGAGGTTGGACACTAAAGAGGGAGAAAAGAATCAGTGGGCTACAGAAAGGGACTGAGCTGGGAAAGATGAGCAGCAGGTTAGGGTGATAAAGGATAAAGATGGAAACGTACTCACAAGAGAGGAGAATGTGTTGAGCAGATGGAAAGAGTACTGTGAGAGGCTGATGAATGAAGAGAACGAGAGAGAAAGAAGAGGTTGGATGATGTGGAGATAGTGAATCAGGAAGTGCAACGGGTTAGCAAGGAGGAAGTAAGGACAGCTATGAAGAGGATGGAGAATGGAAAGACCGTTGGTCCAGATGACATACCTGTGCAAGCATGGAGGTGTTTAGTAGAGATGGCAGTGGAGTTTTTAACCAGATTGTTTAATGAACTCTTCGAAAGTGAAAGGATGCCTGAGGAGTGGAGGTGAAGTGTACTGGTGCCGATATTTAAGAACAAGGGGGTTGTGCAGGACTACAGTAACTACAGGGGGATAAAATTGATGAGCCACAGCATGAAGTCATGGGAAAGAGTAGTGGAAGCTAAGTTAAGAAGTGAGGTGATGATTAGTGAGCAGCAGGATGGTTTCATGCGACGAAAGAGCACCACAGATGTGATGTTTGCTCAGAGGATGTTGATGGAGAAGTTTAGAGAAGGACAGAAGGAGTTGCATTGCATCTTTGTGGACCTGGAGAAAGCATATGACAGGATGACTGAGAGGAGCTGTGGTATTGGATGAGGAAGTTGGGAGTGGCAGTGAAGTTTGTAAGAGTTGTACAGGATATGACCGAGGGAAGTGTGACCGTGGTGAGGTCTGCGGTAGGAGTGACGGAGGTGGGATTACATCAGGGATCGACTCTGAGCCCTTTCTTATTTGCAAAGGTGATGGACAGGCTGACAGACGAGATTAGTCAGGAGTTCCCATGTACTATGATGTTTGCTGATGACATTGTGATCTGTAGCGATAGTAGGGAGCAGGTTGAGGAGACCCTGGAGAGGTGGAGATATGAGAGGAGATTAGAGGAATGAAGGTCTGTAGGACCACCAAGACAGAATACATGTGTGTGAATGAGAGGGAGGTCAGTGGAGTGGTGAGGATGAGGTGGATGAGTTTAAATACTTGGGATCAGCAGTACAGAGTAATGGAGATTGTGGAAGAGAAGTGAAGAAGAGAGTGCAGGCAGGTAGAGAAGAATGTCAGGAGTGATTTGTGACAGACGGGTATCAGCAAGAGTCTACAGGACGGTAGTGAGACCAGCAATGTTATATGGGCTGGAGACGGTGGCAATGACTAGAAAGCAGGAGACAGAGCTGGAAGTGGCAGAGATAAAGATGCTAAGATTTGCATTTGGTGTGACGAGGATGGAAAAGATTAGAAATGAGGACATTAAAGGGTCAGCTCAAGTTGGACGGTTGGGAGACAAAGTCAGAGAGGTGAGATTGTGTTGGTTTGGACATGAGCAGAGGAGATATGCTGGGTATACTGGGAGAAGGACGCTAAGGATAAAGCTGCCAGGGAAGAGGAGAAGAGGAAGGCCTAAGAGAAGGTTTGTGGATGTGGTGAGAGAGGACATGCAGGTGATGGGGGCGACAGAGTAAGATGACGAGGACAGAAAGATATGGAAGAAGGTGATCCGCTGTGGTGACCCCTAATGGGAGCAGCCGAAAGAAGAAGAATAATAAGAAGAAAAGAAGTGTGTTGTACCATGTTAGCCATTATGGATGCAATGTGAAGTTGTAGTTGGACTACATAATAATAAGTATTTGTTTTTTGTCTGTGCTGAGTGCGTTTTGTTTTAATCGTCCTGTTTACTGTCCATTATATGTGCATCAGTAAATGTTGTCCCCGTAAGTGAAGAGGGGAAGGATGATGGACAGAGACCGCAGCCCAGAGAGGAAATCACCTGTTAACTCACCAGATACATCCGGGGTATTCTGCATTTAAAAAACAGGAGCAAAGGTGAAAGAGAGAGGGAGAGAGGAGACAATTTACCTGATCATTTTCAAATTCATCACTGCAGTTTATTGCATCATTCCACTGCTTGCTTTTTCAACTACCGTTTCAACATCACGACAGTCAGAGCTGAGAAACCCCTGGGTTTGGATTCATACCAGCCATTGCCAGGTCTTTTCACGATGAGGTCATTTTGTTTTTTTGGGAAGGAGCCCATTAACACTAGAGCCAGTATCAGCACCGGCAGACTTGATTTTGGACTCATTTTTCACCACATTTCAATTTCTGTGTTTACCTAATCTGTGGTTGTATTTGTGTTACGTGTTTTGGTTTATTGTTTAGGGACAAAGGGGAGGGCTCAATGTAAATATTTGTATATATACACATATATATATACACACATATATATATATATATACTGTATATATACTGCTCAAAAGAATTAAAGGATCACTTTTTAATCAGAGTATAGCATAAAGTCAGTGAAACTTCTGGGATATTAATCTGGTCAGTTAAGTAGCAGAGGGGGTTGTTAATCAGTTTCAGCTGCTGTGGTGTTAATGAAATTAACAACAGATGCACTAGAGGGGCAACAATGAGATGACCCCCAAAACAGGAATGGTTTAACAGGTGGAGGCCACTGACATTTTTCCCTCCTCATCTTTTCTGACTGTTTCTTCACTAGTTTTGCATTTGGCTACAGTCAGTGTCACTACTGGTAGCATGAGGCGATACCTGGACCCTACAGAGGTTGCACAGGCAGTCCAACTTCTCCAGGATGGCACATCAATGTGTGTCATTGTCAGAAGGTTTGCTGTGTCTCCCTGCACAGTCTCAAGGGCATGGAGGAGATTCTAGGAGACAAGCAGTTACTCTTGGAGAGCTGGAGAGGGCCATAGAAGGTCCATAACCCATCAGCAGGACCAGTATCTGCTCCTTTGGGCAAGGAGGAACAGGATGAGCACTGCCAGAGCCCTACAAAATGACCTCCAGCAGGCCACTGGGTGTGAATGTCTCTGACCAAACAACCAGAAAGACTTCATGAGGGTGACCCAAGGGCCCCATGTCCTCTAATGGGCCCTGAGCTCACTGCCCAGCAGCATGCAGCTCGATTGGCATTCGCCATAGAATACCAGAATTGGCAGATGCACCACTGGTGCCCTGTGCTTTTTACAGATGAGAGCAGGTTCACCCTGAGCACGTGACAGAAGTGAAAGGGTCTGGAGAAGCCATGGAGAACATTATGCTGCCTGTAACATCATTCAGCATGAGCAGTTTGGTGGTGGGTTAATGATTGTCTGGGGAGGCATATCCATGGAGGGTCACACAGACTGCTACAGGCTTGACAAAGGCACCTTGGCTGCCATTAGGTATCAGGATGAAATCCTTGGATCCATTGTCAGACCCTATGCTGGTACAGTGGCTCCTGGTGCACGACAATTCCTGGCCTCATGTGGTGAGAGTATGCAGGCAGTTCCTGGAGGATGAAGGAATTGATACCATTGACTGGCCACCACACTTTCCTGACCTAAATCCAATAGAACACCTCAGGGACATTATGTTTTGGTCCATCCAATGCCACCAGGTTGCACCTCAGACTGTCCAGGAGCTCAGCGATGACCTGGTCCAGATCTGGGAGGAGATCCCCCACAACACCATCTGTCATCTCATTAGAAGCATGCACCGATGTTGTCAGGCATGTATACAAGAACACAGGGGCCATACAAAGTGCTGCGTACAATTTGGAGTTGCTGCCATTCAATTTGGGCAAAATGGACGAGCCTGCCACATAACTTTTTCACTCTGATTTTTGGGGCGTCTTTGAATTCAGGGCTCTGTAGGTTGATCATTTTCATTTCCATCAAACGATGTGGCATTTTTTCGTTCCTAGCACATTACCCAGTCTATATCAGTATAGATATCCAGGAGGATTTCTTTTCCCATTGAGATCTGATGTGTTTTCAAAGTGTTCCTTTAATTTTTTGAGCAGTTATATATATATATATATATATATATATATATATATATATATATATATATATATATATATATATATATATATATATATATATATATATATATAATTGAATATTTGTTTGTCTTTTCAATTTACAATATATCCATGTTTGATTTTACATATCTGTTATCGTTTTCTTGTTATTTTGTCATGTCAGGAAAAGTAAGACAACTTTTAAGGAGTGCGGCTTGTTATTAGTGTAAGAAGCCTCAGGTGATCCAAGGCAGGGCCGGATTAAGATGAAATCGGGCCTGATGCTGCAGCACAAAAAAGGCCTACTTTTTCTCGCCATTGGCGCACGTGCATTTGACACTCACCGTACACGCGCACTCGGACCGACCAAGGAGCCTTAATTGCTTGCGACACAAGCAGCCAGCCTTTATTGAACATGAATAATAATAACGACGTAGTATTGTAACAACTCGAGATTAACATCAAACTATGTAACATCAACATTCAATAGCAATTGTCTGAAAAGTGAACTTAATGTAGAAAACCTAACAATGAAAAACTCTCTTACGAAACAAGAGTAAGAAAAAATGAATTTGCAAAGACATTGGGCCAAAGTGACTCAGTTCAGGCTCTTGAGGATACAAATTTGTCCACAATTTAAATTTCATAATAGACCAGAATCCTGTCGAGCATTTAAAAAATTCTAATCATCCATGCCAGGCCCGCGGGCCGGTTTTTAGTTTTACCTTTACAGATAACCATTCAAATAGCCATCAATTTTTACCGTACAACCAACTTTCAAGGTGAAAAATTTACTACGTGGCATTTACCAAACAATAATAAAGTGGCAAGAATCCGCACGATATTGCAGAAAACGCAGCTAAATTACATAGTAAACTGTTCAACGTAAAATTGATAGCATTAACTTGAAATCTTCAGTTAACAATAAACACAACGACGTTACAGTTACGTCACAGCGCAAAGAACAATAGTGACTGTATAATAAGTAACGCTGTGTCTAGGCGTCTGAAAGTCGGACTCCAAATTTCATTCTAAGAATTATTTTGAGGTTAATATAGCAAAGGAAAACTGTTCAGCTTCCGGAAAATTCTCGCCTGTTTTCATCTGGGCCTATTTCAGGAATGGGCCTAATGCTGCAGCATCAATAGCACCCACCGTAATCCGTCCCTCATCCAAGGAATAAGTCTTGGTAGTGTAGTGGCCGGTCTGGGTAAGGGGTCGGCCGTTACAAAGTCAAGTAAAATGACCCCTCTTATTGGCTAACTAAAAAGATTACAATATGCGAGCTTTTGAGGCAACTCAGGTCCCTTCTTCAGGCGAGACGTAATCAACGTATTTTAGTAAAACTGGTCAAAACACTTACGCTGTATGTGAGGGTATTTCGCCATGTAGAGAAGAGCCCAGCGTAGAGTGGTGGCAGTCGTTTCCGTTCCAGCTCCAAACAGATCCATTGTGCAGCAGCACAAATTTTCCTCGTTGAATCCTGCCGATTCATCTTTACACTGAAAGCCAAAAAACAGACCAATGATCTAATAAGGCGTCCTGCCATCTACTTGTTAGTCGCATACATTTAGTGCTACTTTCATCTCCGCAGCCTCGTTTCAGTCGACACAGGCAGTACAGGCTCATTTGTAACGACACTGCAGCATGCTTTACAAAATGGCCGACAACAAGCTCTGGAAACTAAAATGTAGACTGAGAAAACAAAGTAACCAAATTTTTCCAATTAGTAGTACTGCGCTATAAATGTTTGATGCAATGTGAAGAGCATCACAAAAATAAACTCAACAGCAATGTAACTGTAGGGATTTTTCCATCCTCGTTTCTCCCCTTCTTCATTCACAAGCTGCTCCTAAAGGAATTGAGTCAACCCATCACAGTCATCAGATGTTCTTCATTTTAGCACACAAATTCGTTTCAAACTGCATCTCATCAGGGCTTTCTCGGCTCACAACCTGCCTCCGTGAAATGAAAGGTTGGATGGAGCAGAACTCTTTCAGATATAACTATAACACTAAATCGGTACTAAAGCGCAAC
The DNA here is from genome assembly GCF_016835505.1 of Polypterus senegalus. NCBI lineage: Eukaryota > Metazoa > Chordata > Cladistia > Polypteriformes > Polypteridae > Polypterus > Polypterus senegalus. The sequence goes on along the minus strand of NC_053167.1, from coordinate 140,082,076 downwards.
TTAACTCTTTGAGGGCTGAATATTTTTTCCAAAAAACTCAGCACACAATGCACTGGTTTCACAGTGAAGTGGCGGCCTTCTGCCAATAAGAATTCACCAGGCTGATACAGTAGAGCACTTTAAATTACTGCTGAAAACACATTACTTTAACATGGCCTTCTCATAACTTCAATTTAACTTAATCCTGATACTCTGTATGTTCAGTTCTTCATAATAATTATTCATGGTGGCTCTAAAATCCATACTGACCCCAACTCTCTCTTCTGTTTCTTTTTCTGGTTTCTTTGTGGTGGTGGCCTGAGCCACCTCCACCTACTCAAAGCATCCTGATGCTCCAACATTGATGGACTAAAAGCCAGAAGTCTACGTGACCATCATCATCAGGTCCTTCCATGAAAACCCTAAATCCAAAGAGGACTGTTTCATTTATGTTAGTTAGATTGCCCAGAGGGGACTGGGTGGTCTCAAGGTCTGGAATCCCTACGGATTTTATTTTTTTCTCCAGCCGTCTGGAGTTTTTTTTGGTTTTTTTTCTGTCCACCCTGGCCATTGGACCTTACTCTTATTGTATGTTAATTAATGTTGACTTATTTTATTTTCTTACTGTGTCTTTTATTCTTCTATTCATTATGTAAAGCACTTTGAGCTACATTTTTTTGTATGAAAATGTGCTATAGAAATAAATGTTGTTGTTGTTCACACATTTCTTGCTCTGTGCTGTGGCTGCTGTAGGCACCTGTGGCTGCATAGGGGCAGCTCGATGACCACAGCAGGAATGCACAGCGGGCCGGCTACCTCTCTGTCTTCGCATAGCAGGTGGGCAATGGTGGCAGTCGATACAATAATAAGTGGTGGTCCTCCTAGGCGAACGTTGCTGTAGACGTATCACCTACACGAACATGTTCAGCACCATGATCAGCTGGGGATGGATCAGCCGATGCTGGTCCCTCACTTTCGTTTTCGATATCCTTCTCCAGATCTCTTGCATCAAACTCACAGTCCAAAAAGTCAGAGTCTGATTCAGCAATAAACGTAAAATGTCCACGGAGTATTTTGCTTTAGTCTCTCGCCAGATGTCGATGCCATTTTAGAGGCTGTTTACTCTTCATTACTCATGTATGGGCAGGGAATCGAGGTCAAATCAGCAAAGCTACGTAACTTTCCTTCAAGCAAAGAGAGTCAAACTAAAACGTAAGGGTGAATTTTATCGTAGATTACAGCCGATTACTATCCTCTACCCCTGAATTTCGACAAAAGTCAACATCAACCCTGAAAGAGTTAAGAACCCTCAGTCACTCTTGACGGAGATCTCAACAGACCTTCTTCTACTGCAAGGAATCTCTGCGTCATCTTTGATTTTTTTCTTCTTTATTTCCCCCAATGCAATTTCTTGTATTAGAAATGTGTTCGTTTTTGCATACCCCTTCAGGGTCAGCCATTGCACAGGACCCCGTGGAGCAATTGTAGGTTAAAGGCCTTGCTCAAGGAATGGAGTCAACGCATCACAGTCGTCAGATGTTCTTTATTTCAGCACCCAAACTTAACGGTCCAGTTGGGTTTTGGTTGCATTTCCACAAGGCTTTCTAAACTCACAACTTGCCTCAGTGAAATTAAAAGCTGGATGGAGCAGAACTCCTGGAAATTGGCACTAAAACACAAATTAAGACGAGCTCCGTCCTCAGTCACTCTTGACGGAGATCTGAACAGACCTTCTTCTAATGCAAGGGATCTTGGCGTCATCTTTGATTCTTCCCTTTCTTATTCTCCACACATAAACCACATTAAGGAACTTTTCTACTTCCTCCTCTGTTCAATGCATCAGAAACAGACAAGCCATGATAAGATTTACCTTTTCCATTTCTTCCAGGTAGCAGTCGATATAATCTCGAGGCTCAGAAAGATTCCTGTGTTTTTTGTGCTGCTCTATCTCCACTCTAACAAACGCTTTGACCTTTGCCCAGTTTGAAAACATAGTCTTGTGTCCTCCAGGCAGAAGTTTCATAAGATTGGGGAAGACGTTGTAGGCCTTAATAAAAAAAAATAAAAAAAAAAACATCCAAATTAGTGGTTATGAATTCCACTCAAGATTATTTCTTGCACATAAATAAATAAATAAGTAAATAAATAAGATTTTTTTATGAACTGTTTGAAAGTGACAAATAAAGAAACATTTGCAGGAGATTAAGGGGAAATCCAAACATTATCTGTCCTGGAGTCAACACAGGACAGAGCAAGTCTAAGACGTCTGTGCAAATACAGTCGATCGCCACGAGGCCGCGTTCAGAGCTTGCGACTTCAATCATTCACGGCTTTTACCTTAGAACCTATGCAATAGTTGTTAGCGGAAACCGCAAATGTCCTCCGCAATGTTTTTAAGGTTTCTTTGTGGCGATACTGTACTGCAGAGTGAATACAAAGCAATCGCAGAGGAAAATGCAGCTTGAGATGATGAAAGTAGCCAATCTGAGAGCGTTATTCATTTCTCCTTGCTGCTGATTGGCTGCCCAGCATTCCCGCATCATAACAGTTTACCGCTTGTCTATCTCGAGTGTTTTGCTATTTTGTTCTTGTTAAAGCCCTAAGATGTCACCCAAATGCCCTGCACTTTCTATGGCTTTCGGCAATGAACCTAAGCACCACAAGAAGTTTAAGACACTCTAGGAGAAGGTTGAACTACTGGATTTGCATCCGGGAACTAAAAAGTTATGCTGCAGCAACCACTCGAAGGAGCTGTAAATCCTCTGCTTTGCAGTGCAGTCATTATGTTCGTTACATACCTTCATCGTACTGCGCAGCTAAGTCATCATCATCATCAATTCATTATTGATGAGTACCTGTACACTTTACTGTATTGTTATTAAATTAAATTATTATGTATTTACTCTACTTATACCAAAGAAAATGACTTGCATGAATTCCAGTACATATATAGCGGTAACATCGGAATTTTACATTTTAGCACTGCGGGAGACATAGCAGTACAGTACTGTACAGTAGACGGGTTTACCTTTACATTCTAATTTTTCTTTTAGGGTAATGTATTAGGCTGAGTTTGAAATGAAATTAAAGTGTTTTGGGGGCATTTTTAGGGTTTAAACAATAAAAATAGGCATTTGTAGGAATTTTTTGACCACATCCAAAATTCACGGTTTTTCACATTTTGCGGGTGCTCTAGGAACGCAAATGAACTATAATACTTAGCGCGAAGAGAGAAGTCGCAAAATCAACTATAATGTTAAAATCCGTTAAGTTGTTGTCTTGTGAAAAGCAGGCAGACAGGCAGACAGACAGACGTTGGATTATATATATATATATATATTGTGATAAGAATGAGTCGGAGACATCATAAAGATTTGGGCAGCCACCCGTATAATTGAATCGGCTGCAAAAACTAGTTTTAAATAGCACGATGTGCTTAGTTTAGAGTCCAGAACAGAACTGCCTGTACTGAGGCAAGATGGCAGTTTTAAAGGGCTGGAAGGGAAGTGACGTCATTTATACCGGAACTGGGAGTGGTGTCCTTGTGCCCAGAAGTGACATCATCCTTGGGGCTGGCAACTTGGATTTCCTAGAAAAGGTCTGCAAGGGACTGAGAGAGATAGTCAGTACACTCCGCCACCCCCTGGCCTGGCATAGAATTACTAGTGTTTAGGCCCTTCAGGTGATTCCCACGCACACATGTGTGACAATCTATCTACTGTGTATGTATATATATATATATATATAGCACCTTTCTAGATACAAATTCTGTAATTTGATTGTACTGAATATCACAATATGACTGATTTACATAAAACAGGAGCCGACTCCAATGTTGCTAAAGGTCAAGTTGGCAGAGGAAGCTTCTATACTTGACTTGCGTTTGGTTAACGGTGTGTTTTTAGGACTTCTCCTTAGCCCCCTGGTCATATATTACCTACCATCGCTGGGGAGCTGCTACAACTTGAATTACAACTAAATTAATCCATGTCTGTGTTATGAAAAATGAAATCACCAGTCATCAGTATTGCTATTCATACACACTGTTAGTTGGCTTGCTTTTCTTAAAGGAAACTAGAGGTTTCGTACAGTTTGAAGACTTCTCGCACAAAAGAAGAGATTTCATTCATCGAGTCAAGTATTTGCTCACAAAAAAAAAAAAAAAATCCTGCTTGAACTTTAAAAATTTGTCACTCGTACTGTGAGAGGTCAGGATTTAAAAGTCAAAATTCAAAAGATGATACGCTACCCGTCCAGATGCGCTTCCTTGTAGACGCAGCAACTCTTCAAGCAGGCGCAGCAACTCCTGGAATCTGCTATCTGTGTACTCAAATCGGTGACCAAAAACTAAAGAGCAGATAATGTTGGAGATGGCATTGTGCAAGAGATACTCGGGGTCAAATGGATTACCTGGAAAAGGGATTATAAATCAAATTAACTATAGTGAAAGGCACTATAAGATAGATAGATAGATAGATAGATAGATAGATAGATAGATAGATAGATAGATAGATGTGAAAGGCGCTATATAATAGATAGATAGATAGATAGATAGATAGATAGATAGATAGATAGATAGATAGATAGATAGATAGATAGGAAAGGCACTATATAATAGATAGATAGATAGATAGATAGATAGATAGATAGAGTGAAAGGCACTATATAATAGATAGATAGAGTGAAAGGCACTATATAATAGATAGATAGATAGATAGATAGAGTGAAATGCACTATATAATAGATAGATAGATAGATAGATATATAGATAGATAGATAGATAGATAGATAGATAGATAGATAGATAGATAGATAGATAGATAGATATTTACTTATCCCCAGAGGGATTTCTTTTTTCAGAAGCTTACAAAATAAATATTACTATAATATAAGAAGCAACAACCCTCTCTCAAATATACACCAGAATGAGAAAAAGGAAAGGAAATGAAAATGAACGAAAAATTTCTGCCTTTGCTGTCACAGTCCTAGTGAGGCATTATGGCAGGCGTATTGCTGTTGCTTTAAAAGCCCCCCAGCCGTGTTTCTTGACCCACTTCTGCAAAATAATTTGTTGGCTGAAGGTCCTCAGTGTTGTTGTGTCTCAGAGTTGAGGATGTCCAGCATTGTTCATTATGTCTTATTAAGGTTTGTTTTCATTCTCCCCTTCGCTATAACCTCCAGCTTGTCAGGAGTACATCCCATAATCGAGCCTGCCTGTCTTTTTTATTTGAACTTGTTGATTCGGTGGGCCTCTCTTGAAGTGATGTCACCAGCTCAGCACACTGGCCAGCACAGAGTTGTAGAAGATGAGATGTTTGTCACTTCCTGTCCTGGAGGAGTGAAGCTTCCTAAGTCTGCTCTGCCCTTTTCTTCTTCTATGGTTCCTGTGTGTTACAACACTAGTCCAGCTTCTTATTGAAATGTATCTCAATGTAAGAAAACTACTTGTTAGGTTTGACCTAAATCCTAAAATGAAAATAAAATTTACTAAGGTACAGAGTCATTTTCTGAATGGGCCCCACAGCAACTGAGAACAACCTGCCATTCCATCCTCACCAGGAGGAAATGTTTGGACCATTCGGAGACTAACAGGTCAGACGAGTGCTTGGACTAAAAAACCTCCACTTATATATACAACTGTCTTGTGTTTTCTGTTACAAAGCCATTTTCATACATCATAATTTCTGACCAGCGTCTTTTCCAGTTACCATTCTTCTCTTTGACGTTTTCATTCAGATGTCTGCTCTCTTCCGTTATGGCATTTTCCAAAGTCTTCTTTCCAACTCCAAAATATTTTAGTGTGGACAACGCAAATCGTCTTTGCTCTCTCCACTGATGTCCATTGGAAGCTAAGATTCCTGAATAAAAAAAAGTAACAGCATTTAGTTGTCAAGCGTTACTTAAAAGACTTGATGGCCAATTAGAACTGGCAAGATCATATTTATAATAACAAATATGAAAGATAAACGAGAAATGGATTTGTAGGCCTTTTAAAAACAAGGTGGCAGTAAAGCCGCAATGGGATAACTTTCACAAAAAAAACAAAAAAAAAAAACAAAGCGTGTATGAAGCATTTTATATGAAAATGTAAAAAACCGTATTCCTTGTACAACACCGCCCTTTATTATAATAGCAGAAGTATACTATAAAATATTGTAAGCTTTTTTTTTTTGGCTATAAAATCTCCACCAAAACTATTAAGTGTTTTGTGACATCAATGGAGGTCGCAGGCGAAAACAATCGTAAAGCGTCAACAATAATCACCGAGGGCGCAGTGTCCGAATTTAAGCACTAGATGGCAGCACGGACCGCAATATGAACTGAGTTGCCGTCGCCAGACTCTCAACAAAGGACTTCTTCAAATGATCGATAGACTCGCTGTCTGCTCTGTCATGTGGGGCTTTTAAACTCTGCTTCTCGATTGTCACCAAGTGTGACGCGATCAGCGCACTCTTTTCAGGTGCTCACACTTGTGCTGCCCACTGTTTTTCTAGTTCGAAGATACTGTAACGAGCACCGAGATGGAAAGGCTGAGACGCACACACCAAATGGGAGTTAAGCCCAATAACGGGCGCATTTATTCCACAACAAATGATTCACAGTGGTCTTCTAGCACAGGGGTCCCCAAGTCCGGTTCTGGAGGGCCGCAGTGGCCACAGATTTTCATTTTAACCTTTCTCTTAGTGACCTGTTTTTGTTGCTAATTAACTTATTTTGAATTCATTTTAATTGACTTGCTCTAGAAGACTCAGACCCTTGAATTGTTTCTTTTCCCTTAATTAGCTGCCAAACAACAACAACAACAACAATAATAATAATAATAATAATAATAATAAGAATAATAATAATAAATTTTATTTATATAGCTCCTTTCCCATGCTCAAGTATAATGTATAATGTAGATACAAAACATGTCCAGCAAACTGTGACCATCATACAATATCTGAAAATAAAGAAAGATGAAGGTCTCAGGAATGTTGATCTGCTCAGATCCCCAAAACATATTAATGGAGCTCTTACAAAAGAGAAAATCAAGCATTTCAGAAATGCCTGCTATTGCACAATGAGAGCAGCAACAAGACATGGAATTCAAGAGTGGGTTTAATTAACAATAAGAATCAGCGCCTCATTAAGCAACCGGTTGGAATGAAATTGGTTGGAGTTCGAAGCCCTGACTTATGTGGTCTTCTATTGGCTCACTCACTTCACATTTCATTTCTGTTTGATTGTCAATAAAGGAAAGAAATGACGCAATTCAGAGGAACGATGAAGATATTCAGAGGAACAAATCTTAAAAAAGCAAGTTAATTAAAATGAAAGGAAGTGGTGATAATTAACAGCAAAGACTGGTCCACAATTAAGAACAGGGTTAGAATGAAAACCTGCAGTTACTGTGGCCCTCCAGGACCGGAGTTGGGGACCCCCTGTTTTAGTAGAATCAAACTGTGCTGTAAAAGCCGTGTAAGACACCCCGTGAAAATACCAGTCGCTTCCCTAGACAGGCTAGTCCACTCTCATAGCGTTCCCGATTGTCATCCAGCCTCTCATGTGATGTCCCTTCCCCTGTGTCACCCCGTTATCATCCACAAGTCTGAATTTATAAGGTCATGGGAGTCCAGCTGCCGTCTCGGACTTGTAAGGTTTAAAGAGAAAGTTCTCGGGGTTCCTGGAACAACAGAGCTGAGCACATCTGTGAATACCCTGCTGTCAATCACCTGTCCAGCTCCGCCCATCTCTAGGGTGAAAATGCTGACTACTGCAATATTTTTCAGTTTTAGTTGTTTTTTTTGTTTTTTTTTTTTTAGTTTTTATTTAGATTTGGGTTTTTGCTGTTTTCTATTTTTAGATTTAATTTCTCATATACGAAGTATACGGAAAGTATTGTAATAATCCAAAGATTCAATGTTGAGATTTTGATGAGTCTTGACATTTCAGACCTCCCTGACTTTCTTGTGTGCAAAGTGTAAGGAAAGTATTGCATTCGTCCAAAAACTTGATTTCGAGATTTTGATGAATTTCAACGTTTTAGACCTTCCGGAGTCCGAAAATACCATTTTTATTTACTCGTATATGAAGTATTGGGAAAGTATTGTAATTGTCCAAAAAATTAGATTTCGAGATTTTGAGGAATCTAGACGTTTTAGGACCGATTTATACTTCACACTCAGAACGCGTACGCGCCCGCATCATGGCTGCCACCCGTTCCCAGCGGTCATTTCACGCGTCCTCTGAGCAGGTCCTCAGAAATTAACGCGACGCGTGGGCGAGTTGCAGTACCAGCAAAAGTCGAGGCGAGTGTGCTAAAAGTCGGAGCGTGACGTCAGAGTCTCTGTTTACTATCTGCATGTGACAGAAAGCCTCTATGGAGATCCTACAGGATGAATGCTTCGATGTGGTGAAGCAAAATGCCAACATACAGATGCATTCGTGGTGCTTTTGAGCCACTGAGAAAAAAAATAAAGGACACGGTGAAAACAGTGATTAAAGTGGAAATTTCGGCTTTAATCTCGACATGTCCACTTTAACCTCGTAGTTTACTTTATCATTAAAGCAGACCATCGTAAAACGTCATCCCAGTTTTTAATCGCTACAAGCTTCTTGGGCCTGACAGCAGCGCCAAGCAGCAATAGATCACCACACAGAAAACATTAAATGTCTGATATTCCAACTCAATGCACATTTAGAATCTTTAGATTTATACTTGATAACACTTTCATGATGAAATGAATTAAAGTGTGTATGTTACATTTTACAATAATTTTGTTTAAATAATGAATACTGTTAATAGTTACACACATGGGGGTCTCACGGTGGTGAAGTGATAGCACTGCTGTCTCGCAGGGAGTTACGTTGCTGGTATTTCCTGCTTGTATTCCACATTGTGCTCCGTTTCCTTCCAAAGATATGCAGATTTGGGAATCTGGTGCCGCTAAAATGACGCGAGTGTACGTGAGTGTTTGTATTCACCTTGCGATGAGCTGAGGCCACGTCCAGGGATTGTTTCTCACTCGTGCCCAATGCTTGCTGGAATGGACACATCTCTGGATTGATGGATTTAATCAATAAACATAATTATCACTGCGGTGGGTTGGCACCCTGCCCAGGATTGGTTCCTGCCCTGCGCCCTGTGTTGGCTGGGATTGGCTCCAGCAGACCCCCGTGACCCTATGTTTGGATTCAGCGGGTTGGAAAATGGATGGATGGATGGACATAATTATCAGAGACATTGCTGTAAGGTGTCATCAGAATTTAATGAGTGTTCTAGGCAATTCACAACACAGAGAAGCTGAACATGTTCTCACCGTGATAATATCTCATACTGCCACCTGGTGGATTCCTCCAGATTTATGTAAAGTACGGGCACAAGTATGAACACTACAACGCTTGAGTAGCAGGAGCATCCGCTGCAGCATGCGTCGCGTCGCGTGAAGTATAACTCCGGCCTTAGACCTCTCAGAGTCTGATTTACTTTCTCGTATGGAATGAATTGTAAATGTCCAAAAATTCAATTTTGAGATTTCAATGAATCTCGATGTTTTAGATCTCCACGAGTCCAATTTACTTTCTCATAGGGAAAGAATTGTAATTGTCCAAAAATCTGATTTCGAGACATGGACGAATCTTGATGTTTTAGATCTCCTGGAGTCCAAAAATACCATTTTTACTATCTCGTATATGAAGTTTAGGGAAAGTATTGTAATTGTCCAGAAATTTGATTTGAGATTTTGATGAATCTCGATTTTAGACCTCCTAGAGTGCAATTTACTTTCTCATATGGAAAGAATCCAAAAATTCAATTTCGAGATTTCGATGAATCTCAATGTTTTAGATCTCCACGAGTCCAATTTACTTTTTTGTGGGGAAAGAATTGTAAATGTCCAAAAATTCAATTTTGAGACTTTGATGAATCTTGATGTTTTAGACCCCCTGGAGTCCAAAAATACAATTTTCACTATCTCGCATACGACGTAAAGGGAAAGTATTGTAATTGTCCAAAAATTTGATGTTGAGATTTTGGTGAATCTCGACAATTTAGACCTCCCTGAGTCGGATTTACTTTCTCGTAGGGAAAGTATCGTAATTGTCCAAAAATTCGATTTCAAAATTTTAATGAATCTTGACATTTAAGACATCCCTGAGTCCAAAAATACAATTTTTGCAATTATGTCTGTGTGTCTGTCTGTGTATGTGTTTGTGTGTCTGTACAATAACACAATAACTTCAGAACACTTTCACTTAGGTCAACCGAATTTTGCATACAAGTATTCTGCACAAAACGTAGATTTCTACCAACTTTTAGGCTATTTCCACTAACCAGAAGTGGTACTTTACCTTTTATTCATGCAGCGGCAGAGTCCAATTTATTCAACTTTACTTTTATAACAATTGTTCAATATAATATTAATTTGATTTGATTTGCTGTTGATAGTTCTTTAATGTACATCATATAAAAATATTATCATTGTCTTGCGGTTTACTCCTCAAATATCCATCCCCATATATGAGAATACGAGAAAGTCGAGGGGAGACCACTCCAGATTTTTTGTTCTTTTCTTTGTTTTCTATTTAGTTTTAGGTTTTCAGCGATTAACTTTTAGATTTTGTTACATTTCATTAGTTTTGTATTACTCACCAAAAATGTCCACAAAGACACAACTTGTTTTACAATTGTCAGACTGAATATTATTCATGTTGTTCCTGTCGGCCTAATCCCTACAATATTACTGTCTGTGACAGAACACAAGGCCTATTATGGGATGCCCTCTGGACCTGCCGGAAATTGAATCAAAGACCGAATGAAGAATAAACTGACGACCATTATGAAAAGCTATCTCTATCACACAAAAGCATTGAGTCGGACACAAAACAATATTGGGGGGCTCCTTCATGGCGACGCCAACATGTCATTTGTGATGCCTTACTGGAGCTGCGGCTACTCTGGTACCTTTAGCCAGTACAGACGTTTTCTCCTTTTTAGTAATTCTGGTGTATATTTAGAGGGTGGAGGTTGTTGTTTGTTATATTTTTTCACCTTTTGTAATAAATAAATAAATAAATATACTCCTAGGGACAAATAAAGTCCTAAGTCCACCATCTTCAAAACGGTGTTGTCTTGGCCTAATGTAACACTCAGCTGAATTTTGGTTCAGATTAACATCCTGATCTGCTCTAATCGGGTCTCCTTCAAGCAAAAGATTCATGCTGAAAGGTTTTCAAATGTTAAGTCTCCTTATGCAATGGAAAAGAAAAAAAAAAAAAAGAATTTACCAAGATGGTTGGTTAGGTCAGCAAGCAGAGGGAAAGATGGCCGATCGACGTAAATGTCTCCATTTTGCACAAAGGCCTCCTTCATGATTTTATATCCAGATAACACCACCAAACGTCTTCTTCCAATACGTAAACTGAACACGTCTCCATATTTCTTGGCAATCTGCAATTAGAGATTGAATAATTATAGCTAGCACAACGGATTGGACCAAACATTAACATAACACAGAAGAGAGACAGAGACGGAGAGGCCAGCATTAGCTGCTTCTAACACAGGGGTGTCCAACTCCGTCCTGGTGGGCTGCAGGGGTTGTAGGTTTTCATTCTAACCATCTTCTTAATTAGCGAGTCGTCTTTGCTGCTGATTCTCTTGTTTTACCTTCGTTTTAATTGACGTGACTTGGACCCCTTAGTTGTTTCTTTTTCCTTAATGAGCAGCCAAACAATAATGAGACACAAAATGAGCTAACCTGAAAATAAAGAAACGTGAAGGTCTCGGTTATGTTGGTCTGCTCAGGTCACCAAAACATCTTGATGGTGGTCTTAGAAAAAATCCCTCAATTTTCTCATATATTCAGATATAAGGATGGATATTTGAGGAGTGAACCGCAAGACAATGGTTATATTTTTATATTATGTACATGAAAGAACCATCAGCAACAAATCAAATTAATAGTATATTGAACAACTATTACAAAAGTAAAGTTGAATAAATTGAACTCTGTGGCTGCATGAAGCAAAAGTAAAGTAGCACTTCTGCTTGGCGGAAATAGCCCAAAAGTTGATAGAAATCTACATTTTGTACGGAATATTTGTATGCAAAATTTGGTTGACTTAAGTGAAAGTGTACTCAAGTTATTGTGTTTACACACACATGGACAAACAGGCAGACACACAGACATAATTACAAAAATGGTATTTTCAGACTCAGGGAGGTCTAAAACGTCAAAATCTCGACATCAAATTTTTGGACGATTACAATACAGTGGTACCTTGAGATACGAGTGGCCCAACGTACGAGTTTTTTGAGATATGAGCCGTCACTAGGTCAATAGTTACGAGCCAAAATTCGAAATACGAGCCATCAAAGAGCTTGTCGCCGCACAATCCAAGGAACTGACGACAGAGGTGTTGACAGAACTACAGACGCAGCAACACACGGAGGGAGGCTCTGCAGGAGATCGGTATCGTGGAGGAGGTTACCTCATAAAGTGAGATAAAGGAAGTGTTTGCAATGTGGGAAAAAGTTTCGAACTTTAAAGAAAAGAAACACCCTGAAAAAGTTGCAACTGATCGTGCAGCGGCGCTATTTAATGACACTTGCTCTTGTGATGTAAGATTTTGCATATAACTTGATAAATATTTTGTATGTCTTTATTTGTAATTTATGCAATGCAATGTCATTTAGTGTTGCTTTAGTGAGAAGCATTCATGTTTAACCCCCCTTTACGACTGAGTCGCTTTGAATTTTATGACAGAGTTGAGGGAAGTTCTTGACACAAAAGTTTCTCTCTCATTCCCCACAAAAAAGCCAGGTTGCCTAACTGGCAAATGGTTTTGGGGGGATGGCAGGTGTTAAGATGTTCTGTTTCCCCATTGGTCTGAGGTATGGCTGTTTGGATATGGCTTGTCTCTGAGGCCTTTAAGTACTATGACGCCCTATTGGCTCTAGGGGTTGGACAGAACATCTATAAATTTACTTGCTTAGTCTCACATTATCTCTCTCTCTATTACTAACATCTGATGAAGAAGACAACACAATGAAGAGCACAGCTTGGCTGCCATATTGAGCAGACATGTGGCTGAAAGCTGACCACAAATGAGGCCTTAACTGGAGACATTTTAAGTAACAAACAAGTCTTTGTGCCGCCTGAAACTACACATCGCCATTTATCAGGTTGTATGGTTGCCAAAATTCAAATGTACTGTACTTATTATTTATGAATATTATCAATAATACATTATTTTATGTGTATCTTAACTCCTGCTTGTCTTTTTACCATACCATACCATATTTATTTGTTGAGCGCTTAAAAACACAGCATTACAACTGGCCGCTGTACAGTTACAACAAGCAGGACTAAAAGCAAAATATTAAAAACAAACATTAAGAGAGAATTAAAACAGAGATACTAAAAACAGGTCAGGGGACCAAATAAAATAGAGAAAATAGCGAAAGGCAAGTGGAAAATGAAACAGGTTAAGAATTAAAAGCCAATGTGAAGAAGTGCGTTTTTAGGCGGGATTTGAATGTGGCGACTGAAGCGGCTTGCCTAACCTCTAAGGGCCTGGGTGCACAGATGGAGAAAGCCCTTTCACCACGAGCTTTAAAACGTGCCTTGGGAACGGTTAGGAGCAGCTGATCTGCGGATCTAAGAACACGAGGGGGATTGTGACGATGGAGCAAGACACTCAAATAGGCGGGGGCTAGACCGTTTAATGCCTTATAGGTGAGGAGGAGAATCTTAAAATCGATTCTGAATCTAACCGGCAGCCAGTGTAGGGTTTTTAAAATCGGTGAAATGTGTTGGATTCTGCTACTTCCAGTTAGAAGCCTTGCAGCCGCATTTTGAGCCAGTTGGAGTCTAGAAAGGGTGGCTTTACTGATACCAAAAAGGCAGGAATTAGAGTAGTCAAGCCGGGACGTAATGAATGCATGGATTACTGATTCCAGGAGGTGGTTAGACAGAATAGCCTTGAGTTTGGCGATTCGCCTTAGATAGAAGAAAAAAAAGGGTTTTACTGTGCAGTTGATTTGAGCATCCATATTCAGGAACGTATCCATTTTGATTCCAAGATTGGAGACAGACGAAGTTACTGGAATGGGAGGAGAAACGAGGCCAAGGGGTGGAGCCTGTTTGCAGTCGGGACTAAAGACAATGACCTCGGTATTTGAATCGTTCAGGTGAAGGAAGTTTACAGCCAGCCAGTCCTTAATGTCAGCTAGGCAGTCGAGGAGAGGTTTGGTGGAGTCAGTTGGCTTGAGGGAGAAATAAATTTGGCAGTCGTCAGCATATGGGTGATATGAAATTGCATGTTTTCTAAAAATTGCACCTAAAGGCAGGATGTAGATTGAAAAAAGTGGAACCCTGGGGGACCCCACATGGGAGTGGGACTGATTCAGATGAAAAATCGTCTAGCATGACTCTGAGAGTCCTGTTACAGAAATATGACCTGAACCAGTCGAGGGCTAAGCCAGATACACCAGCCCAGGATTCGAGTCGGGAGATCATGATGTCATGGTCGATTTACTACACCTAATTGCCGGAGGTTATAGATATAGAAGGGAAGGTGGGGAGAAGTTATATACTATAATACTTTATAAACAATGGTAAATCTGGGAGATTAGGCATTCTGACAAAGGCGACACATTAACCTCTTAACCGCCCTCTGCCGGATATATCCGGCATCGTAGCGTTATTGCTGACGCCTTACTGCCGGAATTATCCGGCACATTTGCCTATGGTTATGTGAATGCCTGGTGCGTAGTATAACTGACGGTTTGGCGTGGGTATTATTACTACATTGTATTTCGACAACTCTGTGGTTGTATTGGCCGGAAATAACCATTATTTACTTTGTGATTCGGAAGTGAAAGTTGTGAATACGGCGAAACGTAAACTGACTTCAAGTGAGGTTTTACAGGCGATTTTGGACAATAATTCTGATCACAATTTTAGCAGTTCTGAAGAAGATTTTAAGGACAATGATGATCAGCAACGTGTGCTGCATGATACTGTGAATGATGACGCATCAGATGATGGCGATGAGTGGGCAATGAGCCAGATAAGAAAGATCCAAACCGTGACCGCTTGTTCAAGCTACGTCCCTTGATTGACCATTTATTTGAAACATTTCAGTTGCCCTACGTACCAGGCCCGTCAGTTGCAGTAGATGAAAGTTTATTGTTGTGGAAGGGCCGCTTGAAAAGGGCACGGTTTGGTATCAACATGTTTTGCTTAGCTGAGAATTCAGGTTACATTTATAGATTTTGCATATACACTGGCAAAGAGGATCCTATGAGTAGCATTTCAGCAGTGTTGCCAGACGAATGTAAGTTTGTGCAGTTCCCTGCTTTGGCCTGTGGCACAGCAAACTCAAATACTGGGAATGAAACTATGATTGACCGAACTACTTCGATAGCTTTTGACTGTTCCATTTTGTAGCAGACACTAAATCCAGAAGCCTGAGAAAACGTACATTTTTGTGTTTTATTACGCATTTGCCCATTTCTAGAACTTGCACAACATTTAGTGGTAAATACTGCTTGAATAAATGTACAATACAAACCGGATTCCAAAAAAGTTGGGACACTAAACAAATTGTGAATAAAAACTGAATGCAATGATGTGGAGATGGCAAATGTCAATATTTTATTTGTAATAGAACGTAGATGACAGATCAAACGTTTAATCCGAGTAAATGTATCATTTTAAAGGAAAAATATGTTGATTCAAAATTTCACGGTGTCAACAAATCCCAAAAAAGTTGGGACAAGTAGCAATAAGAGGCTGGAAAAAGTAGATTTGAGCAAAATTTAGAGCTGGAAGACCAATAAACACTAATTAGGTCAATTGGCAACATGATTGGGTATAAAAAGAGCTTCTCAGAGTGGCAGTGTCTCTCAGAAGCCAAGATGGGTAGAGGATCACCAATTCCCACAATGTTGCGCAGAAAGATAGTGGAGCAATATCAGAAAGGTGTTACCCAGCGAAAAATTGCATCTATCATCATCAACTGTGCATAACATCATCCGAAGATTCAGAGAATCTGGAACAATCTCTGTGCGTAAGGGTCAAGGCCGTAAAACCATACTGGATGCCCGTGATCTCCGGGCCCTTAAACGACACTGCACCACAAACAGGAATGCTACTGTAAAGGAAATCACAGAATGGGCTCAGGAATACTTCCAGAAACCATTGTCAGTGAACACAATCCACCGTGCCATCCGCCGTTGCCAGCTGAAACTCTACAGTGCAAAGAAGAAGCCATTTCTAAGCAAGATCCACAAGCTCAGGCGTTGTCACTGGGCCAGGGATCATTTAAAATGGAGTGTGGCAAAATGGAAGACTGTTCTGTGGTCAGACGAGTCACGATTCAAGTTCTTTTGGAAATCTGGGGCGCCATGTCATCCGGACCAAAGAGGACAAGGACAACCCAAGTTGTTATCAGCGCTCAGTTCAGAAGCCTGCATCTCTGATGGTATGGGGTTGCATGAGTGCGTGTGGCATGGGCAGCTTGCATGTCTGGAAAGGCACCATCAATGCAGAAAAATATATTCAGGTTCTAGAACAACATATGCTCCCATCCAGACGTCATCTCTTTCAGGGAAGACCCTGCATTTTTCAACAAGATAATGCCAGACCACATTCTGCATCAATCACAACATCATGGCTGCGTAGGAGAAGGATCCGGGTACTGAAATGGCCAGTCTGCAGTCCAGATCTTTCACCTATAGAGAACATTTGGCGCATCATAAAGAGGAAGGTGCGACAAAGAAGGCCCAAGACGATTGAACAGTTAGAGGCCTGTATTAGACAAGAATGGGAGAGCATTCCTATTTCTAAACTTGAGAAACTGGTCTCCTCGGTCCCCAGACGTCTGTTGAGTGTTGTAAGAAGAAGGGGAGATGCCACACAGTGGGGAAAATGGCCTTGTCCCAACTTTTTTGGGATTTGTTGACACCATGAAATTCTGAATCAACATATTTTTCCCGTAAAATGATACATTTTCTCAGTTTAAACTTTTGTTCCGTGATTTATGTTCTATTCTGAATAAAATATTAGAAGTTGGCACCGCCACATCATTGCATTCAGTTTTTATTCACGATTTGTATAGTGTCCCAACTTTTTTGGAATCCGGTTTGTAGTAAAAAAACGAAAATTGTTCAGATTTTGCCCGGCATGGGGAATATTTAGGGAGTTGGCGGTTAAAGGGTTAATAATACAAAAGGGGAAAGTACAGTAGAGTAATATATTACTCTACCAAGACGAAACACTTGCCTAATACTTGACTTTACTGAAAAGAAACGCCCTGAAAAAGTCACAACTGGTCATGCAGCGGCGCTACGTAATGACACTCGCCTAACTCATGTCAGAAACCTTCTAAAGGGGAGGACTAAACAAAGCTCCTTAGACAAGTTTACACTGAAACACCCTGCGAATGAAACTGACGAAAAAGTAAAAAAAAATAGTGAAGAAGAAAATGAAGTTAAGCAAAAGTGAAGTGAAAGAAAAAAAAAACATTAGAATACGCTAACTGGCTTCGCCAACATCTTTTTATTTCTTTAGATTCTCTTTTATGTATTTTTTTTTTTTGTTTGTATACAATATTTGTTCATTATAAATACATCTTTCTTATGTTGAAAACATTTAAAAAAAAATTGGGGTGTTTTTTTGGGGGGCTGGCACGAATTATTCTCATTTCAATTCATTTCAAAGGGGAAAACTGATTTGAGATACAAGCTTTTTGACTTACGAGCTCGGTCATGGAACGAATTAAACTCGAACAAAAAAAAACCACAAGACAAAAACATTGCTGCATCAGCTACATGAAGATATATAAAAGTAAAAATGTTTGCTGACAATCATACAGTAATTATTACTAAGGCATTTAGGGCCACCACAACCTTAGATCATGTGCTGAAGATGTCCAAGTCATACTTATGAAATCACCATGTGAGCACCTGTGTGTATGCATGCGCTTGTATGTGTAAGGTTTCTCTATAGGAGCATCCAATAGTGAGTGTGAAGGGCCACAGACCTGTCCCCAAAAACGTGCGGAAGATGGAGGGAGTTCCAAGCCCAGAGATCCAGAGGTCACCCCAGAGCGCGGAGACCCCAGGGAGGCCGTCACCAGAGAAGCCCCAACCCCCACTCGAGAGGCACAAAGGATCACCCCGGGGGTCACAACCAGCAGCCGGCAGAGTCCCGGGAGATATCAACGGCAAGCCCTCAGGCCGCCCGCAGCCGCTCTCCCCCGAGTCGGCCGGGCCCGGAACCCAGCAGCCCGGGACCCAAGGGCGACCCACCCCGCCGAGGACCCAACAGAGCCCAGGGAACCAGATCCCACCAGGCAGCCACCGGGAGCGACCAGACAGATGCTTAAGGCAGGGGAGGGTAGGCAAAGATGTTGTAGTATTGCCAGATGTCCCAGGAGAGGAGGAGTCCAAAACCCCACCTGACATATACAGTCACACACAAACACAGTCATACACTCCCTCCCTCATGCTCTCACATACACATACAACCCAAGACTTACAAGGATGTACGCCAGACACCCATTCACACTCCCCACACACACCCTACCTAACTCTGGTCCCGGTGCTGCCGTACCTGAGGTACAGCCATTCCTGGACGTCAGAGTTAGCCCCGTTCCGCAGGGGTAATAGTGAGCAGGCACCCCGTCCAACGTAGAGCAAAGCAACCCACCACTCCAGACCACAGGCAGACGGCCAGCTCCCACTCCTAGCCTCCAGCCCGGGCAGCTAACTGAGAACAGAGGTGTAATAAGACCTCTAGTCTCCCTCCGCCTGCTCTAATGTAGTGTTGGTGTGTGTTGATAAGGTGCATTTTGTGGTTGGGGGGGGATGGGCAGTGCCGGCACCATGTGGCCTACACCAGCTGATGCCAACACACAGCCCCACTTCCCCAAAACTCTCCGTGACTAGGTGCAGTTTAAAATTGGAAGTGGACACCGGCACTCGGAGTGAGGCTGAAATTTCCCCCCACCGGATGCCGTTGAGTGTGCCCACTCCCAAGGCCCTAAGTGTGCATTTGTGTGGAATGTTTTTGTGGAAGTGTTTAATGTGCAAATAAAATTGGGGTGTAGGCTGCCACAGGACTGCGGAAACGGGATCCATACCCGCACCCCCTGACTTACCCACACCCCAAGGCCCTATGTGCATGTTTGTGTGATGATGTGAAGGAGCAGGAGGAGGGAAATGTCTGAGGATGGGGAGGAACGGCTGAGGGGCCTGAGCCCTCCAGGGAGCCAGCTCCCCTACTGGCCCCAATAGGCACCTCCGTTCCCAAAATCCACCCGGGCACGGAGGCCCCAGCCTATCTAGCCATGGCCGAAGCAGCAGCATCACAGAGCCCCACGGAGTCTGAGGCCACCAACCCACACCACCCCAGCAGAATATTTACTCCCATCCCCACATTTACTCAACATTCAGATTAAGTAAGACATAAGACACCCAGGATAAAGCTGGATCCTCCCCCTCCCCCATGGTGGAACTGCCGCACGTTCCGGCCCTCTTCCCGGCAGCGTACATGCCAGGACCCAATCCCCAAGGCCCCACCCATATCCCCATCCGGGGACGGCCTCCCCCATACCCTAAGCCACCAGGCCCACACCCAGACCAACCCAGGGGCATTGCAGCCACTAGGCAGCGACCGCAGCCACCGTCAAGACCCCCCTAAGGCCCCACACACAACCACCAGAAGCCCACCCCCGGAGGTAACCCAAGCACCACCAGAGTCGGGCAGCAGCCCCCCAGCCCAAGACCCCCCTAGTGAACCCACCCCAGGGATCCTCCAGATACTCCAAGCTCAGACTCTCCACCACATCAACCACAGCATCCCGCAGGACCATATCAATGACCCTCCATCATCGCTATGTGATGGAACCGATCAAAGGAGCCCAGAGAGATTGATTTGAAGTGGAGGCAGAGGCTGTCTCAAGTGTAATATGATCCAATAAAAGATTTCTATACTGGTTAATGCAAAGATTATCTTTGTTTTTCCAGTTTATGAGGATAGTTTTCTTAGCGATGCATATGGCAGTGAGAACCACGTGAACCAAATTTGTTTCAATCGGGACATCCTCTAGGTTCCCCAGCAAGCAAAATGAGGGGGAAGTTGGGATATCACATTTCAGACACTTTGACAGGTCTTCACATACTCTATACCAGAATCCCTGAACAGGTGGACATGACCACAGTGCGTGGATAAAACTGTCAGGAATGTTGTCTGTGCAGTGTGTGCAGGTGTCAGATGGCACCTTTTGTAATCCATTGAGGGGGCTTATTTGTTTGTTTATTCAAAGCTCGCTTTACGTTTTGGTTAAAATAAAATCATCGTAAAGGCTGACAATCACATAAACAATAAAGTACTTACATTGAATAAAGTTGTATGAGGCGCTTTACTATCGAAGTGAAACAAGTGTCCTATGAACGGCAGGCTGGGTGGTCCCGGAGGAAAGTTATTTGGGGGCTTGCTCCAAAAATAATCAGATATCAAAAGAAATACAAACAGGAAAATGAAACACTCCGTTATACCAATCCCTTCCAAGTGCAACAGCTCCTGAAGCATCTGCATTTTGTTGTTTCTTGAAAATTGTTACTTTTATGTTTCTCTGAAAAACAAAAACACAAAAACAAACGCAAATATTAACTGATGACAAGAGAAAGTGCGTTTCGTAGCCTAAGTGCCTTTCAACTCAAACTTGCAGGGTCTCGCTTGTCACTGATCTCGGGTCACTGTCTTTTATTTCGTGGTTTGTTTACTTGTTTTTTTTTTTTTGTCTGAACTCACAAATGCGTGAATTTTCCATTTTAAGAAATGTAATAAGGAAATGCTTCGTAATAAGGCGCTATATATATGCACCCGACCTGACACAGACTGATAACGGAGGCACGTTAAACTAAACAAGAAGAATTTATTTTTCTTCTTCAGCTGGGAGCCCACGTCTTCCCCGTGTCCCTCAGCCACAACACCGTCCCACAAAACCACAAGTCACAAGCAGAAATAAACTCTTCAAGTCCTCCACTCCTCCTTGGCAGCTTTGTCTCCCTCCTCCTGACTCAGGCTCCCAGAGTGGTGGCTCCTTTTATAGGTCACCTGGAAGAGCTTCAGGTGCTTGACCACCTGCTTCCAAATGCACCTCCGGGTGTGGCTGAACTATGGGCCAGATAGGCCCAGGAACCCCTGCAGCACCTCCTGGTGGCCACCCCGGATCCCAACAGGGTTAGGGTTAGAGAGAACTCCACCTCCCATGGAGCCCTACAGGTAGCTGAGGCACCACAGTCACCAAGGGGGGCTGCCACCAAGTGGTCCGAGGGAGGTACTGTGCAGCCCATGCTTGCTTCCCTGGAACATATACAGAAGGGGCGCCCCAACCGTCCATCACAGCTTATATAGTGTCAAAAGATGAGACAAAAGAGGCAAAAATACGTTTCGGGCGGCCTTCCAAATAATTGATTTTGTGTACAGATTGGAGACTGGTGAGGTTGAGATGGTGGGGTTTTTAAAGTGTGGCAGAGGAAGTGAGGTAATTATGACCAGAACCTGAAGTGACAACATTGTGCTCATGACCGGAAGTGGCAGCGCCATCTGGACTGGACTGGACATGACGTCATTGGTCTCGTAACCAGAAGAGACATCATGGAGGCCAGGCGGAATTTCCCGTAACAGGTCTGAGTGAGAAAGGATTAGTGCACCACGCCACCCCCTGGTCTGGCGTGGAATTACCTTCTTTCGAGCCATTTCGCTGCCTTCCATGCACACGTGTGTGACAATAGAAAGATGTGAGATGTTTGCTGTGTATGTCTGCTTTTATCCAAAGTGACTTACAAATGAGGTAAACATAATCGAGTAACATTAGGCGAGGCCTAATGCTGATAGACCGGCGTCCGTTCTTGGGTTGAGTTCTACCTTCTGACACCCTGAAATCATGAGCTTTAGTGAATGTAATATATTACGATTATGTTTTTAGGTGATACTTTTGCTTGGTTTGATTAATAACTATTGTTTAATACTGGAGGGCCAGTTTGTTCCTTCTCTGTATGATCTTGACTGTGACGTGGTTATCATTCATGGCAGCCCGAGTTTATATTTATCCTATGTTTGGGAACACTAACATTTTATATCACACAAGGTATGTTGTTAATCATCATCACCAGGCTCATTGTTCAGCAAGTGTAATAGAAAGTGATAAGATGTAATAATTAATAAATTAACAAAAATAGATAAAGCAATTAATGCAAAGTTGCCTCACTTACTCATTTGATTAAAATGTGCTCAGTTCACTGCATAGGCCATGTAAATGTGCAGCCTGTAAACTACATTGCTGTTTGTAACAAGTTCAAATAAAACACGATTCACTGTTAGAACTTTATTGCCTGGCTATGACTTTCAGATTAAAGTCATGTTCATTCTTTCAGCTGCTCCCATTAGGGATTGCCACAGCGGATCATCTTCGTCCATCTCTTCTTGTCCTCATCATCTTGCTCTGTCACACCCATCACCTGCATGTCTTCTCTCACCACATTCATAAACCTTCTCTTAGGCCTTCCTCTTCTCCTCTTCACTGGATCTATCCTTAGCACCCTTCTCCCAATATACTCCTCATCTCTCCTCTGCTCATATCCAAACCAACGCAATCTCGCCTCTCTGACTTTGTCTCCCAACCATCCACCATGAGCTGACCCTCTAATGTCCTCTTTTCTAATCCTGTCCATCCTCGTCACAGCCAATGAAATCTTAGCATCTTTAACTCTGCCACCTCCAGCTCTGTCTCCTGTGCCACTGTCTCCAGCCCATATAACACAGCTGGTCTCACTACCGTCCTGTAGACCTTCCCTTTCACTCTCACTGATACCCATCTGTCACCAATCACTCCTGACACTCTTCTCCACCCTACCTGCACTCTCTTCTTCACTTCTCTTCCACAATCCCCATTACTCTGTAGTGTTGATCCCAAGTATTTAAACTCCTCCACCTTTTCCAATTCCACTCCCTTCACCCTCACCACTCCACTGACCTCCCTCTCATTCACACACATGTATTCTGTTCCTACTGACCTTCATTTCTCTCCAGGGTCTCCTCAACCTGCTCCCTACTATCACTACAGATCACAATGTCATCAGCAAACATCACAGTCCATGAAGACTCCTGTCTAATCTCGTCTGTCAACCTGTCCATCACCATTAAGGAAGGGCTCAGAGCCGATCCCTGATGTAATCCCACCTCCGTCACTCCTACCACAGACCTCACCACGGTCACACTTCCCTCCTACATATCCTGTACAACTCTTACTACTTCTCTGCCACTCCCGACTTCCTCATACAAGACCACAGTTCCTCTCAGTCACCCTGTCATCTGCTATCTCCTGGTCCACAAAGACACAATGCAACTCCTTCTGACCTTCTCTCTACTTCTCCATCAACACCCTCAAAGCAAACATTTTAATTGTGGTGCTGTTTCTTGGCATGAAACCATCCTGCTGCTCACTAATCATCACCTCACTTCTTAACTGAGCCTCCACTACTCTTTCCCATAACTTCATGCTGTGGCTCATCAATTTTATTCCCCTGTAAAAAACAAGTCATGTAAAAAGCCATGTTCATAAAACAAAAAAATCAGGAGTGGTCTCTCTTTGACTTTCTTGTATACTCTGATATGGGGAAGGATATTTGAGGAGTAAACCGCAAGACAATGATGATATTTTTGTATTATGTACATTAAAGAACCATCAACAACAAATCAAATGAAATCAAATCAATAATATATTGAACAATTATTATAAAAGTAATACTCTGTGGCTGCATGAATAAAAGGTAAAGTACCACTTCTTGCTAGCGGAAATAGCTCAAAGGTGGATAGAAATCTACGTTTTGTACCTAATATTTGTATGCAAAATTTGGTTCACCTAAGTGAAAGCGTGCTCAAGTTATCGTGTTTCCGTACACATACATACACGCAGACAGACATCCATCCATTATCCAACCCACTACATCCCAACCACAGGGTCACAGGGGTCTGCTGAAGCCAATCCCAGCCAACACAGGGTACAAGGCAGGTCACAAACCCCAGGCAGGGCACCAGCCTATTGCAGGGCACACCCATACACCCGGCATACACTCGGGACAATTTAGAATCGGCAATGCACCTAACCTGCATGTCTTTGGACTGTGGGAGGAAACCCACGCAGACACGGGGAGAACATGCAAACTCCACACAGGGAGGACCTGGGAAGCGAACCCGGGTCTCCTAACTGCGAGGCAGCAGTGCTACCCACTGCGCCACCGTGCCAGCCCAGACAGACATTCACAGGCATAATTCCAAAAATGGTATTTTCCGACTCAGGGGGGTCTAAAATGTCGAGATTTATCAAATGAAATTTTTGGAGGATTCCAATGCTTTCTCTATACTTTGTATACGAGAAAGTCGGGGAGGTCTAAGACGTCGATAATCATCAAAATCTCGACATTGAATTTTTGGACAATTACAATACTTTCCCTATACTTCGTATACGAAAAAGAAAAAAAATAAATTACAAAAAAAAAAGTAACATCCGATTGAAGATATGACGGAATAAAAAACACAACATCAAATACTTGAGCAAACAATGTAAACAAATAAAAACCGTAAACATCCAACTGTAATAATACTACAGTACTGCATACCCTGGTGAACATTACACTGGCAACAATTTCAGAAACAACAAAGAATGAAGTAAAACTCCACATCTGATGCCGACTCTAGGGCGACTGGTTTAATTCTAATAATTCTTTACATTTAAATATCGCTCTTCTCATGACTCAAGACCTGGAAAGCAAACTGACAATCGTCTTATTGCAAAGCAGCAGTTTGCCACCGTTGCGTGATATGTACGTGCTGTAGTGGTCATTGCAAGATGAGATTACCGTCCTTTTTGTTTGACCTCCCATCATTTTCAATTTTGTAAGTTTTTTTTTGGAGTTTATTTCAGTTCTCGTTGATTTGGACATGTCCAGAGGAGAGATGCTGGGTATACTGGGGGAAGGATGCTAAGGATAGAGCTGACAGGGAAGAGGAGAAGAGGAAGGCCTAAGTGAAGGTTTATGGATGTGGTGAAAGGGAACATGAAGGTGGTGAGTGTGACAGAGCAAGATGATGAGGACAGAAAGATATGGAAGAAGATGATCCGCTGTGGCAACAACTAACGGGAGCAGCCGAAAGAAGAAGATTTCAGTCCTTACAGGTTGCAATTTTAGTTGACTACTCTGAGGTAGGGATTTCCACTGGCAATCAGAGGGTTGCTGGTTTGAATCCTTTAAAAACGCCAAAAGGGTCTCTGCTCTGTTATGCCCTTGAGCAAGACCCATAACCTGCAATTTCTCCGTCCTGGGTATGACGTTAATCTGCATCCATCCCTGCATGTAGGCCTTCCAACCAGCAGGGAAAAACTTGGGGCTTGGTGGCAGAATTGGCACTCCAGCCATCATAAAAAACCTCACTGTGTTCCACTCCATCTGAACTAGTGTGCTGCTGAGGCATCACCCGTTGCGTGGCTGCACTCGGGTCCTAATCTGGGATCCTGAGTTGGTTTGTCGTGTGGTGGGTGCGACAATACGCTGTCTTAGTGCCCGCTCCTAACCTCCCCCTCTCTCTGAGGTAAACTTTCATTTACGCACACTAGGCCTGTTTAAGTTAGTGGAAATAAAGAGCAGAAAAAGGTTTGGGGTTGCTACCCCATATACATGATAAATGCAGGATGAGCAAAGAAATACATTTTTATAGACTGGCATCCAATACAGACCAGAGTAAAAAAAATGATATAAATGGCGGTTATATAAGTGAACTGGAGAAAGTGATGTCAGAATGGCCGGAACAGGAAGTAATGTCCTTAGACTCCGGACAGATTTCCTTTGGCTGGTCTGCAGAGGAAAGAGAGGAAGGATCAGCAAGCACCACCATCCCCTGTTCCGCCATGTAAATGGAGCCATTTGAGCCCTTTAGCTGCATCCATGGTGCACGTGTGTGACTCGTTTTTCATCTAAACCCTCCAAAACTTTGTAACAGTAGAAAATTACACATTAAAGTTTTGCATTCAAATGTAATTCAGTCAGAAAGTACTACAGGAGAAATAATCTTTATAGCCAAAACTGCCATTATTCCTACTAAAGATGTTAAAATCTAAAAATTATTAATGTCAAATTGCAGCAACTGAACCGCACTGTGCCTGGAGGGCCGCAGCGGCTGCAGGTTTTCATTCTAACCATTTTCCTAATCAGTGTCCAGTTCTCACTGCTACTTAACATTTTTTCCCTCTATTTTAGTAGTCCTGTTTTTAAGGATTAAGTCTTCTGAATTGATTCTTTGCTTCATTAAATGACAGTCAAACAGAAATAAGACATGAAACGAGCCAACAGATGACCAGCTAAATTGGGGCTTCAAACTCCAACCAGTTCCTTAATGAGAAGCTGATTCTTGTTGTTAATTAAACCCGTTATTCAATTCCATGGCTTGTTGCTGCTCTCTTTTTGCCACAGCAGACATTTCCAAAACTGTTGATATTCTGATTTTTTTTTCTAATAACTCCTAAAATGTTTTGGTAACCTGAGGGATCAACCTTACTGAGACCTTCATCTTTATTTTCAGATTTTGTTTGATGGGTACAGGTCAGCTGGTCATGTCCTGCTTGTTTTATGTCTCATTACTGTCCAGCTGCTAATTAAGGAAAAAAACAACTAAGGGGCCTGAGTCAAGCTAATGAAAGCTAAGGCTAAAGAAGTTAATTAGCATCAAAAACTGGTCACTAATTAAGAAGATGGTTAGAATGAAACCCTGCAGCCACTGCGGCCCTCCAGGACTGGAGTTCGAAACCCCTGCTCTAGAACACGGGTGTCAAACTCCAGTCCTGGTGGGCTGCAGTGGCTGCAGGGTTTCATTCTAACCATCTTCTTAATTAGTGACCAGTGTGTGCTGCTAATTAACTTCTTTTGCCTTAGTTTTAATTAACTTGACTCCGGCCCCCTTAGTTGTTTCTTTTTTCTTAATTAGCAGCCAAACAATAATGAGACACAAAACGAGTCGCCACATGACCAGCTCACCTGTGCCCATCACACAATATCTGAAAATAAAGAAAGGTGGAGGTCTCAGTAAGGCTGATCTACTCAGGTCACCAAAACATCTTGACGGTGTTCTTAGGAAAAACAGAAAATCAACAGTTTTGGAAATGTCTGCTGTGGCAGAACGAGAGCAGCAACGGGCCGTGGAATTAAATAATGGGTTTCATTAACAGCAAGAATCGGCTTCTCATTAAGAACATGATTGGAGTGAAATTGGTTGGAGTTTGAAGCCCCAATTTGTGTCGTCATCTGTTGGCTTGTTCCATGTCTCATTTCTGTTTGGCTTTGCTTTAATGAAAAAAAGAATCAATTCAGAGCACTGAATCCTTAAAAACAGGGCTATCAAAATGAAGGAAAAACTAATTTAATTAGCAGTGAAAACTGGGCACTGATTAGAAAAAGGGTCAGAATGAAACCCTGCAGCCACTGCGGCCCTCCAGGACTGGAGTTCGAAACCCCTGCTCTAGAATGTCTGCTTGCAGAGTCTCTGCAAATTTTATTCCATGTTTTATGCCAATGTAGACATTTAGTGGTGTTGCAGACAGCTGGGACCCTTGGCCCTGTGATGGAAGGACCAGGGGAGAGGGCATATTCAGGGCAATACCTCCTCCGGAACACTAGAGAGCAACACCTCTGGCTCGCAGAGGGGTCAGGGGTTTGGAGCATAGAAAGCTCAACCCTGTTGGGGTGCCTGGACAGTTTCTGAGCCCTGCAAGCCACATCCGGAAGAAGATCTGGGAACACCTGGAGCACTTCCTGGTGCCCTGTTAAAGGGGCCACCTCACTCCATTCAAGGGGCCAGAGTTGAAATGAGGACTGGCTGAGAGAAGGGACTCTGTTGGTGCTTTGTGCCCTGTGTTGGGCTATGAGGGGCAGAGAAAAGAGCTCCACGACTGTACTTAAAGGTGTGTGTTGTGTGCTAAACCCATGTCCCGCCTGTCTGTGTCGGGGTTAGGGCGGCTGTATGCGCCCGGGCATCGCAGTGGTTAAACATTTGGAGCTGGGCTTTAAGACGTGCAGCATTCATACTCCTGTTTGGTATTATAATCTCGTTTGTTCTGGTTTTGCCCACTCGGTGTACGCTCTTTCTCGCTTGCTCTGCGTAGGGCAGGATTAGGGTATGGGATATGGCCAGAACTGGCAAGCACTGGTAAACAGTCCAAATCAAAAAACAGCTCTAATTTTATTTTTAGGTTTTACATGTCTGCCGGTTGTTACCCTACTCAGTTAAATAGATCAATGATCTTTTAAGGTATTTTTAATTAACCTTAATTAAGGTTCAAACCAAGTAAACAAATACCCAGGTATAAGTGGGAAATCTATTGATAAATAAATAAACAAATAAATCCTATATACAATTAAAAGATGGGGGAAACTAATCAAAAAAAACTGACCACTGATTCCTATTACTCACTATTTTGGCCTCCTCTAATCTTTATTAGGGTTACACAAATCTTTTTAAACTAAACTCAAAGCTCCTATAGGTAATTGATTAACATCAGGGCCTAATAATAGTGATGTTAAGGTTAGGGTGTAGGGTGAGGGGTTGGGCACATCTTAGGGTTATATTCATCTATATAAATTATTTAACCTAAGAGATCCAGAGGTGAGTTTTGTAACATCAGGGATAGTCCAAAGGGACAATCAAATTAATCTCAGGGACCCTATGAATGATTAATTAACATCAGGGCCAAATAATAATGACATTAGGGTTAGGATCTGGGGTGAGGGGTTGGCGTATCTTAGAGTTATATTCATAAATTTAAATTAATAACCTAAGAATCCCAAAGGGCGGGTTAGGGTTAGGGTTAGGGTTGATTCAGCCTGCGTCTGTTTGCTTTTAGCCATTTAAATTCAATGTTTAAAAAAGGAAATAAAGTAATAAGGAATTTGAATGGTGGATGAGGTAAACATTATTCAGCTAGATATGACCAGTTTTATGCAATACAGGAGTAGGTCGTTCTTGGTTTACATGTTCTGAAATGGAGGGACTACAGTAGAACAACACAAAAAGTGGTGTAACTGCTCCAACTGGAACTGAGAAGAAAACAAAATTGCTAGAGCACCAAACCCCTTGGTTTTAAAAACAATGTTTTCAAAATACAGGAACTAAAACGGTGAACAATATACCTACTAACATGCCTTTAGGAAGAGTAAGTAGCCCAACTGCCAGTAACATCATCAATACTTAAAATATTTAAAGCAGCATCTGCTCACTGACATTGACAACTGTTGAAAATTATGAGAAACATCGCTTATTGTACTCCTGAATACGAGAAACTTCAGACGCTTATTTGCTTTGTGCCCTCCCCGAACATAACCTATCGTCTATGGGAGAGGAGCAACAGCTTTAGATTCATCAAAAAGTTCGATCTCCAGTTTTCGACAGATCAGTTTTATGGTGCCCCTGTGTATTATCGTAGTATTTCCCTCTAATTACCCTTTTCTTGTTTTCTCAAGGGTAAGTGTACTCGTCAAGTTCGTCATCAGGTTGGTCTACTGTTTCACTTTAAGATGAACACACACATACACAGCTATAGGCAGACACACAGACCCTAACCACAACAGTGCCATGAATGACACACACACACACACACACACACACGCTGATTAGATAGATAGATAGATAGATAGATACTTTATTAATCCCAAGGGGAAATTCACATACTCCAGCAGCAGCATACTGATAAAGAACAATATTAAATTAAAGAGTGATAACAATGAAAAAAAATTAAAATAGAATTAATGTTCGCATTTACTCCCCCGGGTGGAATTGAAGAGTCGCATAGTGTGGGGGAGGAACGATCTCCTCAGTCTGTCAGTGGAGCTACTCCTCTGCCTGGAGATGATCCTGTTAAGTGGATGCAGTGGATTCTCCATGATTGACAGGAGTTTGCTTAGTGCCCGTCGCTCTGCCACGGATGTTAAACTGTCCAACTTTAATCCTACAATAGAGCCTGCCTTCTTAACAAGTTTGTCCAGGCGTGAGACGTCTTTCATCTTTATGCTGCCACCCCAGCACACCACCGTGTAGAAGAGGGCACTCGACACAACCGTCTGGTAGAACATCTGCAGCATCTTACTGCAGATGTTAAAGGATGCCAACCTTCTCAGAAAGTATAGTCTGCTCTGACCTTTCTTACATAGAGCATCAGTATTGGCAGTCCAGTCCAATTTATCATCCAGCTGCACTCCCAGGTATTTATAGGTCTGCACCCTCTGTACAGTCACCTCTGATGATCACAGGGTCCATGAGGGGCCTGGGCCTCCTAAAATCCACCACCAGCTCCTTGGTCTTGCTGGTGTTAAGGTGTAAGTAGTTTGAGTCGCACCATTTAACAAAGTCTTTGATTAACTTTCTGTACTCCTCCTCCTGCCCACTCCTGATGCAGCCCACAATAGCAGTGTCATCAGCGAACTTTTGCACGTGGCAGGACTCCGAGTCATATTGGAAGTCTGATGTATATAGATTGAACAGGACCGGAGAAACCTGATTAACACAGCCTGTCACTCTCTCCGCACTTCAAGAAGGTATCAGAAGTATAATGTGATCAAGGAATTAAGGCGAAGGTTAAAAGTAAGGTTTTTAAGACAAGCAGTGACGTATGGAGCGAAGATATGGGCAATAAAGGGAGTGCAGGAGAAGAAGTTAGACGCAGCAGAAATGAGCATGTTGAGATGATGTGTGGAGCTACTTTCAAGGACAGAATAAGAAATGAGACGATCAGAAGTGCGGCAAAAGTGAGAGCGACATCTAAGAACGTACAGGAATGGAGGCGGAAGTGGTATGGACATGTGACGAATATGTGGGCAAAAGACTGATGGGAATGGAAGTCCAGGGGAAGGGAAAGCAAGGGAGTCCATTGCGGAGGTGGTTGGGTAAAATTAAATAAGATTTGAAGAAAACGGGCTTGAATGGCGAAGAGGTGCAGGACCGAATTGTTTGGAGATGGTTAATCAGGCACATTGAGCCCACAATAGAAGTGGGAAAAGAAGAAGAAGAAGAAGATAAGTACTCAGTTAGATGCAAAGTACTTCTGATACATCCGATCGATTGTTTCACCAAATTTTCACAGCTAGTTCTGTATAAATGACAGCAGGGACAAAGTTACGGGGAGACTTGGGAGGGATTCAGAAGCCAGGCACCCTCCTCTAGGGTGTCTATTTGATTTATGTTAATTGTTTATTGTCAAGCATTTTAGTCACACGCCTCTTTATGGGATTACCTCGGCAGTGACAGTGATGTGGGGTCCAGCGGCTATGGGGCGTTTGTTTGCGAGACATGGATGCTATCCAGTGACCTGAGACAAAGACACGACTCCTTCGGTACTGTGTTTCGTCAGATAATCCTTGGGTACCGCTGGTTTGACTTTGTGTCTAATGAGCGGTTGCTCACAGAGTCCCAAATGATTGTGAGGGAGCATCAATTACAGCACTATAATAATTAAAAATAATAATTCTTTGCATTTATATAGCGCTTTACTCACTACTCAAAAAGCTCAGCAATTGCAGGTTTAGGGCCTTGCTCAAGGGCCCAACAGAGCAGAGTCCCTATTGGCATTTACGAGATTCGAACCGGCAACCATCCGATTGCCAGTGCAGATCCCTAGCCTCACTATGGCCATGTGGTGTGATTTCATGAAGGGTGATCAGGCTCAGGGGATCCTCAACATTGAAGACAAGGCCAAGGGGACGCTGTGGCTGTGGCAGATAGATGGTCATTTCCGGAAGGGTGGGACTAGATTGCATGTCTGCCTGGGGGGTTGCCAAAAGGGATCCTGAGCTGTTTCGTAATGTAGAGGGTGCGGCAACACGCTGTACGAGTGCATGCCCCACCAACCTGACCTGACCTGATCTACACTTCTGCTGTATATATTTGAATTTCCCCTTGGCATTAATAATGTTTTATCTAATCTCAACTGATCTCATATAAATAAAATGTTATATTACTTTATTATTATTTTAAGATGAAAGCCGAGTACCCAGGAAAAAACCCGCCTCAGGAGAAAATAAAGATTCTGATGGGACTAGAATGCAAAACACCTCAGGCACCATTGTGCCACGTGGGTCTTTCTTGATTGATGAAATCCAAACCCAAATTGGGTTTACTGAGGACAAGAACATTTATTGAACAGCAATATCATTAACACATCACTTAATATGCATTCCTACTGTCCAGCCCTGGTAACTCCAACAATCCCTGTAATTCTCTGTGCTAAAGCATCATGGGAGTTGTAGTGCTTCTCAGCCAACTGCACACAACGTGTTTACATATACTGTACACACATACACATCTCACCACAATCACCGAGAGCTGCAACGATCAGGACCATCAGCCACCCAACAAACCAACATCCACCACTGGGGTGCTGCCTACCAGGATCCCGAGTCGAGTGGTAGGTGCGGCAACGGGCTGTACCAGTGCATGCCCCACCAACCTGACCTGACCTGATCTACATCTCTTCTGCTGTATATATTTAAATATCCCTTTGGGATTAATAAAGTTTTATCTAATCTCAACTGATCTCATATAAATAAAATGTTATATTATTTTATTATTATTTTGAGATGAAAGCAGAGAACCCAGGAAAAAACCCGCCTCAGGAGAAAATAAAGATTCTGATGGGACTAGAATGCAAAACACCTCAGGCGCCGTTGTGCCACCTGGGTCTTTCTTGATTGATGAAATCCAAATCCAAATTGGGTTTACTGAGGACAAGAACATTTATTGAACAGCAATATCATTAACACATCACTTTATATGCACGCCTACTGTCCAGCCCGGTAACTCCAACAATCCCTGTAATTCTCTGCGCCAAAGAATCATGGGAGTTGTAGTGCTTCTCAGCCAACTGCTGACAATGTGTTTACATATACAGTACACACATACACATCTCACCATAATCACCGACAGCTGCAAAGGTCAGGACCATCTGCCACCATCCCACCCACCCCCAAACCTCTCCAAATACAAACTGGTCTGTACGTGCGCTGATGTTTAATCTTCATAGTGAAGACAAAAAGTGGTTAGAGCGGCAGCACCCGCCGCAGCCTGCGGGAACAAAATGATCCCCTGCTGATGGACTCGAACCGGGGTTGTGTCATTCGTTTATCAATTACCTTTAATGAGCGATTCACTTTGCCCGTTTTTTATTCCGTGATGAGGGCATTCATACGAAATGACATGAATCCGGGGGGCCCCACCCCCCTCTCTAGCTTTCTTTTCACTTACCTCAGTAAGTTTACGGGAACTTTCTCTATGCGCGCGCACTCCTCTCCGTAATCCTCAGCAAAGAGACGACAAACCCCAGCTTGTCCTGTGGGAGCGAGCACAAAGTGAACCGACAGCGTCGAGCCGTGTGCGACTTCCCAGCCGACAGTCAGATGACGTCCAACATGATATGAGGAACACCGCACCGTACCAGCTCGAGGGGCGCAGCAACTAGTGGTTAGAGAAACAAAGCTGCAACTCACCGGCAGTCGCTGAATGAGTGCCGCCTCTCACCTTCCGAGGTGACTGTGGAAGGGGACCCGCCACACGTGACAGACTGAGAGACACGCCCGACTTGCGACAGGTGAGAAGCACAAAGACGTCTGACCTGAAGTACCGGGTCTGTGTGAAAGGGCACTGCGTAGAGCGGCGTAGCGGCAGGACTGGACTAGCCATTAAACAAAATATGGACGCGCTGAGGGGATCGAGGGAAGGGGGCGGGGGCACCACAGAAATTTTTCATTGCTGGATTTACAGGGGACCATGCGGGGCAAAACTGCAAATCGGTGCCGCTGAAACAGATTCCACACAAAGCGGATCTCGTATTAAATGAAAAAAATCACACACACACACTTACTGTACATTATATATATATATATATACATATTAAAGAATAGAAAAATGAAAGACACAATTATAAAACAAAATAAATCAACATTAACATCGAATAAGAGTAAGGTTCAAGGGCCAGGGGGGACAGAAAAAACAAAAAAACTCCAGACGGCTGGAGAAAAAATAAAATCTGTAGGGATTCCAGACCATGAGACCGCCCAGTCCCCTCTGGGCATTCTACCTAACATAAATGAAACAGTCCTCTTTGGATTTAGGATTCTCACAGAAGGGCTTGATGAAGATGATGGTCACGTAGACTTCTGCCTTTTAATCCGTCCATCATTGTTTGAGCATCAGGATGCTTTGAGTAGGTGGAGGTGGCGCAGGCCACCGGAAAAAAACAGAAAAGAGAGTAGGGGTCAGTACCGATTTTAGAGCCACCATGAATAGTTATTTTGAGGAGATTGAACATATAGAGTATCAGGATTAAGTTAAATTACGATTCAAATGAAGTTATAAAAAGGCCATGTTACAGTAATGTGTTTTCAGCAGTGTTTTAAAGTGCTCTACTGTATCAGCCTGGTGAATTCCTATTGGCAGGCTATTCCAGATTTTAGGTGCATAGCAGCAGAAGGCCGCCCGCCTCACCACTTCTTTTAAGTTTTGTTCTTAGGAGACACTCATTTGAGGATCTGAGGTTACGATTTGGAATATAAGGTGTCAGACATTCCGATATATAAGATGGGGCGAGATTATTTAAGGCTTTATAAACCATAAGCAGAATTTTAAAGTCAATCCTGAATGACACAGGTAACCAGTGTAGTGACATTAAAACTGGAGAAATGTGTTCGGATTCCACTTCCCAGCATACCCTGCGGGAATCCGTGGTGCCACAGCCACCCAGGAAAGCTGCCTTCATCCCAGCGAAGGTATTGCCTTGTTGATGCCGTCTCCTCCAGTCCTTCCATACAGTTGCCATCCCATCCAGGTAATGGCCATGGATAGTGACTGTAGATGGCACTTAACACTACTAAAACAAAGTGCTTTTATTTTTCTTAACTCGTGGAGAACGTCTTCCCCATTCCCAGGAGTCCACAACACACAGTCCAAAGCACAATACTGTACTTCCTCACCACTCCTCTCTGGCAAGCTTAGTCCCTCTCCTCCCGACTCTGGCTGCTGGCTCCTTTTATAGCACACCTGGAAGTGCTCCAGTTGTTTGATGACCTGTTTCCAGCTGCACTTCCGGGTGTAGCAGAAGAACTGCCCACACAGGCTCAGGAACAACTGCAGCACCCCCTGGTGGCACCCACGGAACCAAACAGGGTTGTACAGAACTCCATCTCCCATGGAACCCTGCGGGAATCCGAGGCACCACTGCCACCCAAGGGGGGCTGCCATCTAGCGTCCCAAGGCAGGTACTGTTATGCCCAGGCTTGCTCCCCCGGTCCATACAGTGAAGAGGTGTGTTTTTGGTGTGTGTGTGTGTGTGTATAAATAACATATTATATATATATATATATATATATATATATATATATATATATATATATATATATATATATATATATAATATATATCTGTTATATATTATAATAATATATAATAAAATAGTAATAAGATAGCAATAATAAAGGAAGTCTGCATACCTTATCTCTACTAAGAATATATTGCAAAATATAGTATAAATGTTACTCTTGACCTACTTAACTAATTTAATCAAAATTACGCTACAGCACTCAGAAATGAGGGTAATATTATTACATGGTGTCACACGCATGCACATAGGGGACAGCTAAAGGGCTCTAGTGACTGTAATTATACCGCCACACCTGAGGTGGGTGCTGTGTTTTAATGTCTTCCTCTCTTCAGACCGGGTGACTGACAGCTTAACATCTCTGATGTCGCTTCTGGTGTTCATCCACCTGGACCCGCCACTTCTTTCCAGCAGGGCTGAAAACCAGAAACTCTGCCATCTTTGCCAGTTTCATCTTGAACTCTTGTCTGAAAAGACCTTTTGAGTGTTTATTTGATTTTTTTCATTGTGAACCCAGTAAACTGGACACCGGGTTGGACCCCAAATCTTTGTAGTTGTCTTGTCATTCTCTTACACATGGATAAGATGGAAATTCTCAAATATTATTTGTTTAGTTACTTCAAAGTCATACAAAGCAGTACTTACAGATCAAGCGTAGCCTTGAGTCCTTCAATGAACATGTCGGTCTCAATAAAGTCATAATTTGGCTCAGAATCTGACTTGAGAAATGAGTTCACGCTTTTGTTTTCAGTCGACTAGATTACTGTAACGCACTCCTCTCAGGACCACCAAGAAAAAGACATCAATCGATTACAACGAGTGCAGAATGAAGCTGCTAGAATCTTAACTGGGAAAAGAAAATCCGAGCAGATCACCCCAGTCTTAGCATCGTTACACTGGTTACCTGTGCCATTTAGAATTGACTTTAAAATACTGTGTATGGTTTACAAAGCCTTCAGTAATCTGCTCCATCCTATATTTCACCTTTCACCCCAAATCGTAACCTTAGATCTTCAAATGAGTGTCTGCTTAGAATTCCAAGAGCTAAACTTAAAAGAAGTGGTGAGGCGGGCGGCCTTCTGCTGTTATGCACCTAAAATCTGGAATAGCTGACTGATAGAAATTCTCCAGGCTGATACGGTGGAGCTCTTTAAAAAACGGCTACAAACACATTACTTTAACATGACTTTCTCATAACTTCATTTTAGTGTAATCCTGATGCTCTGTATATTCAATTAATTATCATTATCATTCCTGGTGGCTCCATAATCCATACTAACCCCTACTTTCTCTTCTGTTCTTTTTCCGGTTTTCTGTGGTGGCGATCTGCACCCCTACCACCTGATCAGGGCACCGTGATGTCCCTCCATTGATGGATTAAAGGCCAGAAGTCCACATGACCATCATTATCAAGTTCTTCCATGTGAACCCTGAATACCATGAGGACTGATTGTGAGGTCATTTATGTTAGGCAGAATGCCCAGCCGGGGCTGGCGGATGGCCTCGTGGCCTGCAGATTTTGTTTTTTTCTCCAGCCATCTGGAGGTTTTTTTTATTTGCTTGTTTTTTCTGTCCTCCCTGACCCTCAGACCTTACTTTTATTCTATGTTAATTATCCATCCCATCCATTATCCAACCCACTATATCCTAACTACAGAGTCATGGCGGTCTGCTGGAGCCAATCCCAGCTAAACAGGGCACAAGGCAAAAAAAAAAAACCCAGGCAGTGCGCCAGCCCACAGCAGGGCACACACACCCACACACCAAGCACACACCAGGGACAATTTAGAATCGCCAATGCACCTAACCTGCATGTCTTTGGAGTGTAGGGGGAAACCAACGCAGACACGGGGAGAAGATGCAAACTCCACGCAGGGAGGACCTGGGAAGCGAACTCGGGTCTCCTAACTGCAAGGCAGCAGTGCCACCGTGCCTCCCTCTATATTAATTAGTGTTCCCTAATTCTATTTTCTTACTTATTTTGTCTTTTTTCTCTTTCTTCATTATGTAAAGCTCTTTGAGTTACATTATTTGTATGAAAATGTGCTATAGAAATAAATGTTGTTGTTGTTGAGCTTTGTGCATCACGGTGTGTAAAGATGAGAGGTTACATTGGCATTTTATTTGTTGCCATTTACGCACAGTTTTGACATGTGGTTCTATAATAAAGATTATATTCAATAAGATACCGCAGATGTTCTATCAGACTGTTGTGGTGAGCGCCCTCTTCTTCACGGTGGTGTGCTGGGGAGGCAGCATAAAGAAGAAGGACGCCTCACGCCTGGACAAACTGGTGAGGAAGGCAGGCTCTATTGTAGGCACGGAGCTGGACAGTTTGACATCTGTGGCAGAGTGACGGGCGCGGAGCAGACTCCTGTCAATCATGGAGAATCCACTGCATCATCTGAACAGGATCATCTCCAGACAGTGGAGCAGCTTCAGCGACAGACAGACTGCTGTCACCATCCTGCTCCACTGACAGACTGAGGAGACCCCACACTATGTGACTCTTCAATTCCACTGGAGGGGGTAAACGTTAACAAGTTATTGTCTGTTATACCTGCATTGTTATCACTCTTTAATTTAATATTGTTTATTATCAGTATGCTGCTGCTGGAGTATGGGAATATCACCTTGGGGATTAAGAAAGTATCTATCTATCTATCTATCTATCTATCTATCTATCTATCTATCTATCTATCTATCTATCTATCTATCTATCTATCTATCTATCTATCTATTATATAGTGTCTTTCACTCTATCTATCTATCTATCTATCTATCTATCTATCTATCTATCTATCTATCTATCTATCTATCTATCTATCTATCTATCTATCTATCTATCTATCTATCTATCTATCTAAATGACCAATCACAGACAGCTGTATATTAACAGAAGGCTCTGAACCTCATCTATCCAATGGTAACGAGTTGTTCACTGTATTCGGCTCGACGTGGGTGGGATCTTTGAAAAAAGTGGACCAACTCAGCTGTGACGTGTGCAATTCGCATAGTTTAATAATGAAAGAGAGAGGACAACGTGAAAGCTTAGGATTTATTTGAAAGAAGACACCTATTGCGTCGTACACAATCAGCTTTGAAATACGGCCTTGTGCATAAGCGGTCAAGACTTCTGTTGAAGAAAATGGCTGAAATTAAGCTCCATTAACAATACAGCACTCACAGTTACCAGGCTGCTTTACCTCTTTGAGGGCTGAATATTTTTTCCCAAATGCATAGTTTTCTGAAAAGCAATGGCATCCCACAGACATTAACAAAAAACGTCTGTTGCTGGATGCTGTGGCTGCCAGCTTGCCAAGAATGTGCGGCAGGCTTGCTGCCAGGCTGTTTTCGCGTGACTGGGGCAGCAGCAGCCGTCACTGTCGCAGTGCATTGCATTTGCATTGCAATCTGGTTTCTACCTCTTGTCATTGTTAAGTGGCAGTCCTCCCAGGTGAACAGTGCCATAGGTGTATCAGCTACTTGAACATGGACATGCACTACGAATAGCTGGGGAACAATCAGCTGAAGCCGGAACCTCACAATCGTCTTCGATCGCTTGTATCAAGATCAGAGTCTGACAAATCATAGTCCAGTTCAGAGAGAACAGGCAAAACGTCATCCCGGGAGTGTTCTGCTGTACACATCCACTTGGATCACTCGCCAGGTGTCAGGGCCATTTTTGCCATTGTTTGTGCTGTGCTACTCATGGGAGTGCAGAAAATCTCTGTCAAAACCAACAAAGCTAACTTTCTTTCTAGTAACGATACTCCAACTAAAACATAACGGTTGGTTTTCTCACAGTTGACAGTTGATTACCATTGTCAACTCCTCCTTTTGGCAAAAGTCAACATCAGCCCCGAAAGAGTTAATGTAGATGCCCAACAAGCTGTCATGGATGAAAATAAAATGTAGCACATTGAACACAGAAATGAGTGTGCAGTGAGAAGACACGATGGGAAGGATCAGTTTGCTCTGCCGAGTATTTTTAGAAGCAATATTTGGTTAATCCCAGGAGACGGACAGGGAGCAGGGAGCAAACACAGACATCGACGGGACAAATATTTTTGGAGTGCCATAATGGTGTTTTCTTGTCTAACAGATTGCTGTATGTTTTTCTTCTTCTGGGATTTTTAAGGACTGAAGTCAGGGGAATTGTTCATTTGTGGACTCGTCTAGAGAGCAGTCTTAAAATAACTTGCAGATGTCTGGTGTCTGTTTATCAAGATAAAGGGATGCCTAATGTAAAGAACTGATGTGCAGTGGGCAACCTTCACTGTTATGTAGTGCTGTGTGGATTGGGGTGACTCCATGAAAGGTGTCCGTTTAGACACAAACTGAAATCTTGGAGGTCACCCCTATGTAAGGCGATTCGCACCTACGGCCGAGGGCCAAAGAAAAATAATCGGGTACTAATGTTCAGGAAATGGCCAAAACCAGCTGCTGGTAATAAATCCTTCAATATTATCCTTGTTATTTCACAGGGACTCTAGGAGGGCCTTTGAAGGTTTGTTTTGGTCTGTGCTGCTCCATGTGGCTCACACATTTCGACCGCACCGCCTTCCCTTGCTTCCCTTCCATCAGTATTTCTTAATGGTTATGGTCCCGACTACTGTGACCCAGGTTTGCCTTTTTTAATCCTTTGATGACCCACTAACAGCCCGCTTCGTGAAATGAGCTCATTTAGAAATGGGGAAACATATCGCACAGTACTGCCAAGCACTTAAGCCACCCATCTTGACCCACCAAGACCCATTCGCAAACCAACAATGGCAACCCGCAACCCAATGGTGGCACGGTCCAGTGGTTGAGAAACACTGCCTTACACCGACCCGACATGTGGATGCTCAGACTTGAAGATCAGTTGGTGCTGCAGACAACACAGAGCCTCAAGTGTAATGGCCTGCACACTTTGTGACTGACATACGGGCAAATGGCTGGTCCAAAATGGAGCAGCAAGTCAGTGTCTGACTGTATATATATATAGATTGTCACATACGTGCGAGTAGGAGGCAGCTAAAGGGTCTGAGTAAGTGTAATAAAACATCTGGCGGGGGGGCGGCGGAGTGCACTGGCTGTCTTTCTCAGTTCCCTACAGTCCTTTCCCGGGAAATCCTGCAAGGTTCTGGCTCCTCAGAAGATGTCATTTCCGAAGCCTGCCCCTTCGTTGACGTCATTTCCGAAGCCGGCCCCTTCGCTGACATCACTTCCGAAGCCGGCCCCTTTGCTGACGAAACTTCCAAAGCCGGCCCCTTTGCTGACGTCACTTCCGAAGCCGGCCCCTTTGCTGATGAAACTTCCAAAGCCGGTCCCTTTGCTGACGAAACTTCTGATTCCGGCCATTCAGATGACATCATTTCCTTTCCAGACTTTTAAAGCCTCCATCTTGGGCTACTATAGCCAGTTCTGTTTTGGACTCTGTGATATGCACATCGTGCTTTTGATTCAAAAACCCTTTTGCAGCTGGGAAAAACAATATATGGGTGGCTGCCCCAAACCTTTATAATGTCTTGGACTCTTAATTGTGACAATATATATATATATATACAGTGGAACCTCGGTTCACGAATGTGTCGGTACACATACAAATCGGTTTACGACCAAAATGTTTGCCAATCTTTTGCCTCGGTTCACGACCATAAACTCAGTATACGAACAAGCCAGTTTCCCTTTCGGTTTGTACATCTTGAGTCTCTCCCTGTGCATTTACTGTGCAGCGAGCGAGCAAGAGAGAGAGAGAGAGAGCGCCACACACACACACACACACACACACACACATGCACACACAGGCGTGCGAGAGAAGCGCACACACACACACACACAGGCGCTCCAGGCTCGCGAAAGAGAGCGAACGAGAGAGGGAGGGCTGAACGCATGAGGTAGAAAAGGCTGGTTTTTGTTTTCAGTTCTGTTTCCAGCGATCGGTTCGTAGCGTGCATTGTTGCAATGTTACTTTTCTTGGTGGTTTATTAAATTACGGATTTTTCAAATATTCGTTTTTTTCCCTGTGCTGAAAACTCATTAAAAAAATTTTTTTTACCGAGCAGTTCCTAGCACTATAGCGCAAACTCTTGCAGTGTTAGTTTTCTCAGTTGGTCAAGGTTTTCTCAGTGTTATTCAATGTTTTTACATTTAGATTACTATTATGCTGTGCATTCTATGGTATAATTAACTATATTTGTGCTTAAAAACTAAAAAAATATGTATTTACATACAGTTTGTACAGTTCGGAATGGATTAATTGTATTTACATACAATCCTATGGGGGAAATTGCTTCGGTTCACGACCAAATCGGTTTACGACCAAAGTTTTAGAACAAATTATGGCCGTGAACTGAGATTCCACTGTATACATTATAAAAAAAAAATCCTGGGAGGGAGACTAGAGAAACGAGACGTGATCTTCCCGGGAGAGACATTTTCATATCACATGAGACTAGGCAGTGAGACAACATTTAAAACAAGTTCACGGACATCTAACCAAGCAGTTGTTGGAATGCTTTTGGCAGACAGACATCATGTGCTCCCAGCTCTTAAAACAATGACAAGTGACAAAAAAAAAACACGCAGCAGCAGGAAGCCAGCAGATGATCCGACCGCTTCTCCTTAGCATGCATTCAAGACCCCCCAACCCCGACCCCCACAACGCAAAGCGGCAAAAGGACAGCTGCTGTACAGGCTTTGAAATAATCGACGGGCAGCGCGACAAAAAAAACATGCAGCTCACCAGCAGCAGCAGAAAAACAGCAGATGATCGGACGGCATCGCCTTAGTGGGCGTTCAGCTGCCCCTCCTTCACAACACGAGCAGCGCTTTACGTCCTGCAAGAAGCATGTAACCATACCAGAAATAAAGGACAAGTATTGTGTTTACAAAAGTTTTAAAGTGAAAGTGAAAATAATGCATATGTAACATGAAAATAACAATCTTTTTAAATTGTATATCTGGTAAACCAAACTCGGGGGTGGACAAGCAAAGCGAGTAGGGGGCAAAGCTCCCTAGTATATATATTTATATATATATAGTCCGGGCTAACTCTTTGGATGTCATTTCACACACCACATTTGGAGGAGAAATGGCACTGCACATCATCACCCCAAAATACTAGCAGACATCATAGAATTGAAGGAAGGATGAATGGAGAAATGTAGAGAGACATTCTTGGTAAGAATCTGCTGCCATCTACCAGAATGCTGGACATTTCAGCAGGACAAGGATCCCAAACACACAACCAAGGAAACTCAATTGGTGTCTGAGAATAAAGAAAATAAAGAAGCTGCTAGAATGGCCCAGTCAGTCCGTCAGTCAGTCAGTCACCCGACTCGAATCACGTTGAAAATCGATGGAAAGAACTGAAGATCAGAGTTCAGAGATGAGACCCCCAGAACCTTCAAGATTTGAAGAATGTGGAAGAATGGGCCAAAATCACAGCTGAGCAATGCATGAGACTCGTTTCTCCATACAGGAGGCGTCTTGAAGCTCTCATCATCGACAAAAGCTTTTCTACTAAGTATTTAAATACATTTCGTAAGGATGTTTAATATTTATTCCCTGTCTCATTCCACTTTATTACACAGAACTTAATTTATGGACTTATTAGTTTTGATTTCTTTGTATGTGTGGATTTCTTCAGTTGTTACCGACATCTAGTAATATTTTCCTGTCAATAGCCCTATTAGAAAAAAAGATTTACTGAGGAAAACGTTGACGTGTTCAATTCTTGTTTTCCCAGCTGTATATATGATACAGTACGTGCCAAATAATACAAAGAGCACACGACACGTGTTTTGCCCTCATGGGGCTCGTCAGTGTCGTGATGCGCTGTTTTAAGCCAGTGCCCACTAGTAGTTCATAGCTGGATGACACTCAGGATGCCCCAAAACACAAATAAAGTATTTTGAAACCAAAGTCACAATGTTTATTGCATGAAAAATCGTAATACAATATTTGTCGGTGAGCTAAAGAACAAAAATCAGCCAAAATTAATGAATGAATTAATTAAAGGTGTCATGAAGAGGTAAGCAATCCATAAAAATAATACACAATAATCAAGCAAAACAAAATAGTCGTATCCAACACATGGGACAAATTCAATAAATTACTAAAAACATTCATGCAGAGAAGTTACAGGCAAAGGCTCATAAAATGTATAAAGTCCAAAGCTGCCAAACAAAGGATAACAATGGAAGAAAGAAAAAGGTTGAATAATTGGTCCAAGGGTTCTGTAGCAACCCAGTCCTGAAGCTCTCCCAAAATCTAGGAGACACCCTGGAATTAAAAATTTGGAAAAATACCTTTAAGACAACCTACAGGTTGAGGGGGATAAAGAAAGGTTGCAATACGCACAATAGAGACACGTATCCTCATCACTGACTTTTTGTACTAATGTCATGGGAGCCTTTAAACATTTCCTACCCACTCGCCTAAAAGCAATGGGCTCATACCATTCTAATATTGGGATCCAAGATCTTATCCTCACCTTGTTCCTACACATAAAGTACCTTACCCACATTTCACACATCCCAAGGATTATTTCCAAACTGTTATACAACAACGAAACATAAAATCCACAAATAAGTAAAGTAAAACTATCACCATTCCTGCCCTGCGGCTGCTTTCCCCCCTTTCCCGTTTTGTTACTCTCGACTGTTGGGAAATCAGCTGCTTTCTGGCTTTTAGCAGTTTAAAGGGAATACACAGCTACTCTCAGTCGGGTCACATCAGGTTGGTGGGGCATGCATTGGTACAGCCCATTGCTGCACCCACCACTCGACTCAGGATCCTGGTTGGCAGCACCCCAGTGGTGGGTATTGGTTTGTTGGGTGGCTGATGGTCCTGACCGTTGCAGCTCTCGGGGACTGTGGTGAGATGTGTATGTGTGTATATGTAAACACGTTGTCTGCAGTTGGCTGAGAAGCACTACAACTCCCATGATGCTTTAGCACAGAGAATTACAGGGATTGTTGGAGTTACCAGGGCATATAAAGTGATGTGTTAATGATATTGCTGTTCAATAAATGTTCACAACATCAGCAAGCCCGGTCTGGGTTTGGATTTCATCAATCAAGAAAGACCCAGGTGGCATGGCAGTGCCCGAGGTGTTTTGCATTCTAGTCCCATCCGAATCTTTATGTTCTCCTGAGGCAGGTTTTTTCCTGGGTACTCG
This sequence comes from Polypterus senegalus, assembly GCF_016835505.1. Taxonomy (NCBI): domain Eukaryota; kingdom Metazoa; phylum Chordata; class Cladistia; order Polypteriformes; family Polypteridae; genus Polypterus; species Polypterus senegalus. The sequence goes on along the minus strand of NC_053167.1, from coordinate 140,037,465 downwards.
GCTTTCATCTTAAAATAATATAACATTTTATTTATAAAATTAGATAAAACTTTATTAATCCCAAAGGGAAATTCAAATATATACGGCAGAAGAGATGTAGATCAGGTCATGTCAGGTTGGTGGGGCATGCACTCGTACAGCATGTTGCCGTACCCACCACATTACGAAACAGCTCAGGATCCCTTTTGGCAACCCCCCCAGGCAGACACACAGTCCAGTCCCACCCTTCCAGAAATGACCATCTATCCTCCACAGCCAGGTGTTGCATAATGAAGACCCTGCAAGTCGGATCACCCTTGGGGAATCGCAGCACATGGCTGTCAGTTCTGTAACTGACGCTCCCTCACAATGCAGGTCAATTTCGAAATGAAACCTGCTTCACTTTTGTAAGTAAGCTGTAAGGAATGAGCCAGCCAAATTTCAGCCTTCTGCCTACACGGGAAGTTGGAGAATTAGTGATGAGTCAGTCAGTCAGTGAGTCAGTGAAGGCTTTGCCTTTTATTATTATAGATCAGTCAAACAGAAATGTGAAACGTGCCAACAGATGACCCACTAAGTTGAAACATCAAACTCCAGCCAATTTCACTCCAACCAGTTTCTTAATGAGAAGCCAACTCCTTCTGCTAATTAAAGCCGTTATTGAATATCAAGACTTGTTGCTGCTCTCGTTCTGCCGCAGCAGACTGTTGATTTTCTGTTTTTTTTCTAAGACCACCATCAAGATGTTTTGGTGACCTAAGCAGACCAACATCACGTCAATTAAAATGAAGGCAAAACAAGTGAATCAGCAGCAAAAGCAGCTCACTAGTTAAGAATATGGTTAGAATGAAAATCTGCAGTCACTGGAGTTGGACACCCCTGACTTTGATAATAAAGCAGAATGATTGATGCTTTCTCCTCCCTGTGTTTACTGTCTGTATGGGACACCCTGTGGGGTGGATGTTGCCCATTAAATTTCTTCCACTTTGGGTCATGTAGGAAGTTTCTGTTCCAGCCCATGAAGGTGTGCAGCATTGTGATTGCATATGTATGAGGCTGATTAGCATGCTCCATATATGGCTGCTTCAGGGAGTACCTGGGCGGAGTTTGAGGCACGTTCACCAGCGTACATTTGTGTAGGATGAAGCGCCGTCCACTTAGTTTGGAGGCATTTACTGGGACTTGGGCAGATCGGAGGTTTCTATACACTTCAGAATGCACTGTGCCGCTGTGATCAGCAGATCCATCATCAATGAAGAGAAGTGAGGCAGGACCAATGGTAGCCATACATGCTCAAGCCATAACACCCCCAGCATCACCATGTTGAACAGATGAGGTGGTTTGCTTAGGAGTTCCTTCTCGTCTCCACACTTTGCTCTTGCTGTCACTCTGATGAGGCCCATCTTTGTCTTCCCTGTCCACAAGACCTTTTCCCAGAATTCTGCAGGCTCTTTGAAGTCCTTTTTCACAAACTGTAATCTGCCCCTCCTGTGTTTGTGATTTTCATTTGTATTTCTGTTCTGTTCACCCAGTGGGGGGGCGCCCATTCATTTTTTTTCACAAGGGCTTAAGTAGGAAGCTGCTGTTCCAACCCATGAAGCCCTGCAGCACTGTGATTGCACATGTATGAGGCTGATTAGCATATTCCTTATATGGTTGCTTCAGGGTGTAACTGGGCGGAGTTTGAGGCGTGTTCCCCTGCGCACATTTGTGTAGGATGAAGCTCCGTCCAATGAGTTTGGAGACCTTTAAACAGGACTTGAGCAGATCTGAGGCTTCTATACACCTCAGAATTCATGAGGAGAAGTGTGCCAGGACCTGTGGCAGCCATACATGCCCAAGCCATAACACCTCCAGCATCTCCACGTTGAACAGATGAGGTGGTCTGCTTTGGAGTACCTTTTCATCTTTACACTTTTCTCTTGCCATCACTCTGATGAGGCTCATCTTTGTCACGTCTGTCCACAAGACCCTTTTCCCAGAATTCTGCAGGCTCTTTGAAGTCCTTTTTCACAAACTGTAATCTGCTCCTCTTGTGTTTGTGGTTCTCATTTGTATTTCTGTTCTGTTCACCCAGTGGGGGGGCGCCCATTCAATTGTTTTCACAATGGGTCATGTCATTGTTTCAAGTGGAGGATCCTTCTCTCCTCCTTCTCTCTGATTCGTGATCCTTGTTTGTGATGTGCACTGCTTTCCTCACTTTGGCCCTTTGCTGTGCCATCTCACTCCAGCTAGTCAGTGACTTATCCCAGGCGGGTTTGACGTTTTCTTTAGTGTGTGTGAGAGCTGACAGCCGACGACTGCTCACCCAGAAGTACAATGTTGAGAATGGGGCAACGAGGAATAAGGGACGCATGTGTTTTGGACCTCACAAACAGAAGGGAAGCACGTCTGTCAGATGTCCTGTGTTTAAAGTACCACAACAGAATGGAAATAAAAAAAGAGGGCAGAGATTGTGGCTGAACTTGCCACACCCGTAAACCTCTCGCACAGCATTGGCTCCGTCATATTGGTTATCACAAAAATGACCAGCATGGCTGTGCTGGAAGGGTGACACACAGACAGCTAAATTTTCAATTATGTTAATTGACACGGCCTGCTGATGCAATCCTGGCATATCCTGGTAATGGGATATCTGCATTAATCGTAAATGTGCCCAGAAATACTACAGCATCAAATGAAAATAAAAAAAAAATAAATGTCTCTTTGGTAAAGACAATCTAAGACATCTTTACCACCATATATGCTAGATACTGCAGTGGGCTGGTGCCCTGCCCAGGGTTTGTTTCCTGCCTTGCACCCTGTGTTGGCTGGGATTGGCTCCAGCAGACCCCCCCATGACCCTGTAGTTAGGATATAGCGGGCTGGATAACGGATAGATGGATATGCTAGATATTACTGATATTTTGCTCCCCGATACACCAAAAGGGGCCAAGGTTATTAACTCTAAAAGAGAGAGGGAGTGGAAGGGTAAAACCCCTGGCCCATCAGAACCAAAGAAATGTTTTTAGAAACTTTTATTAAAGTAAACAAAATCAACAATCCAAAAGGCAAATAGAGTGGAACCTCGGTTCAGAAAGTGACTTGTGAACAGAAATGCTCGTATTCCGAATCAAATTTTCCCGCAAGAAGTTATGCAAATTTAATGAATCCGTTCCCCAACCCAGAACTGTTGATAAGCATACATTCTATACAGTGGCAGGTACCCCCTTACTTTCGACGAACTCCTGGAACTCCTTGACGTGTCTCTCGGTGGCTGCTTAATCTGAGCTCACGGCTTCGCCATGCCGTATGACACTGCGAGTCCCACGTCTTTTATTTAAACTTCTCAAACCGTCCCCTGCTCGCTTTAAATGGTTCCACTTCTGAATCACTCGTTCCATTGGGTTTTCTTAATGAGATCAGCCCTTGCTTTTTCACATCTGATCACCTCGGACACGCTATCGCCTGCTAACTGTTTCTGGTTTATCCATAGTAGCAACAACATTTCAACATCATCGATCGCTTTAGGTCTTTGTTTCGTTAACACTTTAACACCCTTTTTTTGCCACATTAGCACTCTTGAATCTGTCTTTCTCTTTAAGAATGGTACATATTGTCGACGTTGCTTTGCCGTATTGGCGTGCCAGATCAGCCACATGAACACCGTCTTTGTGTTTATTGATGATCTCTTTTTTCAGGTCTATGGTTATTTTCTCTAATTTCTTCACGGGTGTGTCCTTTAATGCTTTCTTTGGCTCCATGCTGGGCGTACACCTTTATAACTCGATAGAGACAACTTTCTGGAATACAAAAATAAAGACAACACGAAACACATTCCCCTTGTTGTCAAATATAACCCTCATCTTGAAGCAGTTCGAAAAATTATTAAAGAACTTCAGCCAGTGCTACACAATGACGAAACACTGAAAAATGGATTTCCAGAACCTCCACTCCTGGCATACAGACAACCACCAAACCTGCAACAACTAATTGTCCGAAACTCCCTAAGTGAACCAACAGAAAATGGCACAACTCCCAGCCTACAGAAAAGATGTAAAACGTGTGCATACATTTATAATACAGACCGTATAGTTACAGTTGTGCTTGAAAGTTTGTGAACCCTTTAGAATTTTCTATATTTCTGCATGAATATGACCTAAAACATCATCAGATTTTCACTCAAGTCCTAAAAGTAGATAAAGAGAAACCAGTTAAACAAATGAGACAAAAATATTATACTGTACTTGGTCATATATTTATTGAGGAAAATGATCGAATATTACATATCTGTGAGTGGCAAAAGTATGTGAACCTCACGGATGATCAGTTAGTTTGAAGGTGAAATTCGAGTCAATGGGATGCCAATCAGGTGTGAGTGGGCACCCTGTGTTATTTAAAGAACAGGATCTATCAAAGTGTGCTCTTCACAAGACATTTGATTTCTGAGGACCTCACAAAAAGAGTTGTTGATGCTCATCAGGCTGGAAAAGGTTACCAAACCATCTCTAAAGAGTTTGGACTCCACCAATCCACAGTCAGACAGATTGTGTACAAATGGAGGAAATTCAAGACCACTGATACCCTCCCCAGGGGTGGTCCACCAACAAAGATCAGTCCAAGAGCAAGGCACACGTGTAATAGTCGGCGAGGTCACAAAGGACCCCAGGGTAACTTCTCAGCAACTGAAGGCCTCTCTCACGTTGGCTAATGTTCATGTTCATGAGTCCACCATCAGGAGAACACTGAACAACAATGGTGTGCATGGCAGGGTTGCAAGGAGAAAGCCACTGCTCTCCAAAACAAACATTGCTGCTCGTCTGCAGTTTGCTAAAGATCACGTGGACAAACCAGAAGGCTATTGGAAGAATGTTCTGTGGACGCATGAGACCAGAATAGAACTTTTTGGTTTAAATGAAAAGCGTTATGTTTGGTGAAAGAAAAACACTGCACTCCAGCATAAGGACCTTATCCCATCTGTGAAACATGGTGGTGGTAGTATCATGGTTTGGGCCTGTTTTGCTGCATCTGGGCCAGGACGGCTTACCTTCATTGATGGAACAATGAATTCTCAATGATATCAGAGAATTCTAAAGGAAAATGTCAGGACATCTGTCCATGAAGTGAATCTCAAGAGAAGGTGGGTCATGCAGCGAGACAACGACCCTAAGCACACAAGTCGTTCTACCAAAGAATGGTTAAAGAAGAAGAAAGTGAATGTTCTGGAATGGCCAAGTCAAAGTCCTGACCTTAATCCAATCGAAATGTTGTGGAAGGACCAGAAGTGAGCAGTTCATGTGAGGAAACCCACCAACATCTCAGAGTTGAAGCTGTTCTGTACGGAGGAATGGGCAAAAATTCCTCCAAGCCGGTGTGCAGGAATGAGCAAAAGTTACCGGAAACGTTTAGTAAGGGGGGTCACAGCAGATACTGAAAGCAAATGGTCACATACTTCTGCTAGTCACAAATATGTAATATTCAATCATTTTCCTCAATAAATAAATGACCAAGTATAATATTTTTGTCTCATTTGTTTAACTGGTTTCTCTTTATCTACTTTTAGGACTTGAGTGAAAATCTGATGATGTTTTAGGTCATATTTATGCAGAAATATAGAAAATTCTAAAGGGTTCACAAACTTTCAAGCACTTTATACCACACTGCCGACTAGAACATCGCATAAAGGGATCATTTTCCTGCAGATCATCTAATGTGGTCTACCTACAGTAGACCTCTGTATGAAATGTCCTGACACTACACTCTATGTGGGAGAAATGGGACAAACGCTCCACCAGAGAATAAATTTACACAGGTGCCACATCAAGCTTGGTGACACAGATGTTCCTGTAGCGGTCCACTGTGAGAGGGACTTTAAAGTCACAGGGCTTATGGGCAACTTCAGAACACAGCCAGAGAGAAAAGAATGGGAAGTGAAACTCATACTAAAATGTAACACATGATTTAAATAGAGACAAGAGTTTTATGGCCAGATATGAGGATTGTTCGCATCTCTCGAACTGACACAGACAACCTCACTACATTGTATTGAAAAAATTAATCAGAAACTTCAAAAGACTTTGTTAGACAGTCATCCTATCCAAAGATCTTGACCATACTTTGTTCTCCTCTATTGCTAAATGAATCTTAGCCTGAAGAGGTCTATTAATTTAATACATTTATGATGTTTCCAGTGTTGCTATTTGTCCTAGTGTGTATATAAAACACACAGGGAACTCCAGTTTCTGTCTTACATCTCGCCTGAAGAAGTGGCCTGAGTTGCCTCGAAAGCCTGCATATTGTAATCTTTCTATTTAGCCAATAAAATGTTATAATGACTAACATGGTACAACACCCTAGTAACTCAATAGTAAAATACGCAAAAATTTGCTAACATGTCCGCAATAAAATAACTCGCATATTAACTTGGCGAAGGACGGGCTCAGACTGACTCAAGATTCTTTTGTCTAACTGATGCTGCGCAAACCATATGTGGTTGATGATGCTCAAAAACACTTGGGTTCCGAGTAACTACTCATGTACAGAGACAAATTTCATGACGGAAAAATGCTTGTATACTGGATTAATCAGGAAGAGAGGCGCTCGTGAACAGAGGTCTCACGGTAGTAGAAACCAAGAACGAGGGCAGAGATTCCAAAACCATAAAATCAAATATAAAAAAACTTACAAAATCTCAACAGAATCCAAGAAAGGGAGCTAAATAACAAGAGCAGATGGTAATGCCCCCCAACCCTGGGTTCAGGACTCTCAGATCTTTACATAGACTGCGGTTTGGGGGGCCCTGCCCCCTTGGGGTCAACATACAATAAATGAAATATGGTATCCTTATATATAATTTGATACTATCCGTATGTATGGTGTTCGCGTCAATACCTCAACTCAATACAAGTTAGAACCATGCAATGGGACTCTGCCTCAGTAGTTAGAACATAACGTGGCAAACGCGGACGCAGTATTGCGTGATTGGCTAAGAATGTTCGAATGCTTCAGTGACAGATAACAGTAAGTTCGGTTGGTTTTAGGAACGTTGGTTTGGTGGGGCGTACTTTCAAGGACTAACATCGTCAAATGACTTAAAACCTTCGACAGCTCCGGAACCGTAAGTAATTTAGAACGTATCGCCATTTGCTTGGTCCATCGAAATCTATCTTTGGGCAGTTCGGTTTTGGCTTCCGTCCTTCTGACATCTATTGGCAAACTGAGTAATGACAGCAGGATATTAACAAACGGTCATTGTTTAAATTTTAGCCGATCTCAGATCTAAAATGACCACGCCAACATAATTATTACAACGACTCTAATTAGAGTCGTAAAATACGGTTGGTTTTGAAATTTTGTTTGCCGCAAAAAATCCAATGAGGTGCGCCGAAGAGCTGAGTTCACGTCTCGCCGCCCCATTTAAACAGGAAGCTCTTCATTACATCGGCCGAAAAGGTCTATTTGAAGCACAAATCAGTGTCATGATAACAAAATCATTTCAAGGACTTAAAAAACAAATAATTCTTTGCAGAGAAAGTATGGATTTCACAAATGTAGAATTTGTAGCCCGATTTGATCGGGCTCCCATTTGCTAGTACTTGATAATTTGAAAGTCTAAACACCTTCCCTGGAAATAACAAATAACCTGAGTTAGCAAAAACATGAACATACAACAATGACCAAAAATAACCAAATGTAATAAAAGAAAGAGGAGATCAGAGATGGAGACCAGATGCACACGTCTTAGCAAGCCTCACAGCTCTTTGAGGTATTGAAGCAGGGGCTCCAAAGAGACACGTCCACCACTCTGGAAGTTCTGAAGGGCTTGGTCGATTTTGAGAGGGCTCAGCTTCAGGTCAAGAATGAGGTTGTAGTTGTGGATCAGGCGTCTCGCTTCATGTTTATCCAGGCTCCCTAGAAGAACAATAAAAAAAAAAAACAATGGAGAAACTGTCAAGAATTAGAAGGGGCTAACAGCAGACTTTGATCTTAGCTGCTAGAACAGGACGTCCAGGTCAGTTTCTTGTTGCAAAACTCCAGATGTTTGACTTCACAGTCAGGTGTGGGCATTTCAGCCCCAATTGTTGTTTTGTCTGGTTGGTTGTCTCCCGTTGTTTTTAAAAATCTATGATGGTTGTGATGTCATGGATATCATTGTCATTTGGTAAGATGGGCACGGTCTCACACATGGCAACGAGACTATTTTCTATTTTCCATTCTTCTTACAAGACTGAAAGCAAAGGGTAGGATTATTCCAAGAAACAGGGGATTGTTTAAGACCATCTAAAACACAGTGATAATTTATACTCGTAATATCTTCATAGTGAGGCCCGGAATCTTGATAGACCCTTAAAACAGATGTAGGAAGGGGAACAGATTACGATTCGTCGGAGAAATTTAAGAGAATAAGGGCCGATTTACTCTGATTCATTTTATTTCCAGAGAGTTCCTCAATGTTTTATCGTGTAAAAATGTCCATGAAATGTACTTTAACACCTAGGTGTCTTTTGGTATCAGTGGATGAGTTAATACAGGAAATACTTCAATCATTAGCCTTGATTCACACATACACTCCACAATACTCACATAAGTATGTGACTCTCGCTCATCACTCATCCTCATCACAGACAGCGATAGACGAAGCCGACTGCCTCAGAATCAATGCACTAGCGGGGGGACCAGAAGTCGCTCTGTTCGCAAGGAGCACTCCATGACTCGAGAGTTTGTTCCAGAGTCCCATAACTCTTTGGGTACAGAAGTGCATCCTGCTTCAGTTTTTTTATATGAGGCCATCAAGTACATGGAGCCACACAACATGGGGAGCAAAGCTCTCACGATCAGGTATGGGCATTTCTGTCCCATTTTTGTATTTGGTGGCTGATGTTGTTTTGTCTGGTTGATCAGCTTCCATTGTTTTTAAAAACCCATGATGGTTGTGATGTCATGGATAGCATTGTCATTTGGTGAGAATGGCACAGTCTCAAACATGGCAACATATTGAAGAAGGCCCGTTCTTCTGTCTATTGAAAAAGCGTGGGCCATCATTCTGACGTTCTCTTGTCTCTTTGTGTTGCATAAGTCCAGTTGGTCAGTCAGGTTGGTCCAAGAGTGATGCGGCACAAAGATATTGAGTAGTCAATCAGATCCTGACTAGTAATGTCATGGTCACAATGCCATGACTGGTTAAGTTTGCAGATGGTACCAAGATAGAACATTAGAACACTCTAGACGGGAACAGGCCATTCAGCCCCATAAAGCTCGTCAGTCCTATCCATTTATTTCTTCCAAGAAAACATCAAGTCGAGTTTTGAAATGTCTTACTGTCTACCACAGTACTTGGTCGCTTATTCCAAGTGTCTATCGTTCTTTTTGTAAAGAAAAACCTCCTAATATTTGTGCGAAATTTACCCTTCACAAGCTTCCAACTGCGTCCCCGTGTTCTTGATGAACTCCGTCTCGATCCACTGGACTAATTCCCTTCACGATTTTAAACACTCCAGTCAGATCTCCTCTTCATATTCTTTTGCTTAAAGTGTAAAGGCTCAGCTCTTTTAATCTTCCCTCATAATTCAATTCCTGTGACCCTGAATCAGCCCTGTCACTCTTCTCTGGACCTTCTCTAGTACTGCTATGTCCTTTTTGTAGCCTGGAGACCAAAACTGCACACAGGACTCCAGATGAGGCCTCACCAGTGTGTTATAAAGCTTGAGCAGAACAACCTTGGAATTGTACTCCACACATGAAGGCGCTATATAACCTGACATTATATTAGCCTTCTTATTGGCTTCTGAACACTGTTGGGAAGTCGATAGCTTAGAGTCCACTATGACTCCTAAATCCTTCTCATAAGGTGTATTCTCGATTTTTAGACCTCCTATTGTGCACTCAGACCTAACAAGGCCTAAACTTAATGCAAGTGTTAGGTTCGGCTCTTTTAATCTTTCCTCATAACTCATCCCCTGTAGCCCTGGTGTCAGCCTAGTCACTCTTCTCTGGACCTTTTCTAGTGCTGCTATGTCCTTTTTGTAGCATGGAGACCGAAACTATACACAGTACTCCAGATGAGGTCTAACCAGTGCAAGATGACTCATGTAGGCCCTCAAAGGTCTTCATGATGTGAGACGTGAGTGCCTCTGGTCTGTAGTCATCTGGGGCCTCATGTATAAATGGTGCTTATGCACAGAAATGTTGTGTAAGAATGTTTCCACGTTCAAATCTTGATGTATAAAACCTAAACTTGGCGTAAAGCCACATTTCAATGGTACCTCATACCTTGTCGTACGCAAGTTCTCGCTCGGTTTTGCAGACTGGCGGCACCCAGCGTCAAAGCAGTGCTACTGTTCCTGTGTGGTTACACCTTATTTTCCTGACACGGCTTTATAAATACACTGAAACTAACCGCATATTGTTTATTAGTGTAACGCATCTGATTGTAATTAACTTGTAACAATATAATGGTAGAGGGAACAGCCATAGTATTCCAAATACCATAACTGCTTTAGCGTTGTTACTCTCACTGCACCTTCTTCTTCTTCTTTCAGCTGCTCCCGTTAGGAGTTGCCACAGCGGATCATCTTTTTCCATATTACTCTCACTGCACCACTCAGAGTCTTTATATCACTGTATCTGAGTGGGGAATCACAGCAGCAATTGATCGGAAAGAGAATTATTGGGATACAGCATCAAGCACACGCTGCCTCAGCCACGGCAAAACTTTCCTGTACGGACTTCGCAGTTCACAAACAGTTTCATTCCAAGAACTCTAAACGCACTCAATCAGTCCATCAAGTGCTCCTTGTAGAACTGTTACGACTTATAAGTAGAATCACCTCACTGTAAACTTGCGATACAGTTATAATATCGCACAACCTGAGCCACTTTATAAAGCGCGTATTTACATGTGATGACGACATCATTTTTAAGATGAAATGCAGTGTCAGAGACGGCTGGGGAGGCGACCCGGCCGGGACGCCCAGGAGGACCGGAGGAGGGACTGCGCCTTCCCCAGACCATGTGGGGGTGACCGCCCTGGTTGCTTTGGGGACCATGGGTAGGGAGCTTGGAAGCTCAACCCTGTAGAGGACCGTGGTTGCTGCCAGGGGGCGCCCCGCTGCCTTCGGAGCCCTGGACCTCAGCACTTCCGCCACACAGGGAAGTGTCCGCGGAGGAGTGTCGGGAAGCACCTGGAGCCCATCCAGGCTTGCATAAAAGGGGCCACCTCCCTCCATTCGATGGCTGGAGTTGGGTGGAAGAAGGACGAAGTCATGGAGGAGAGGAGTGGAGGCGGCCAGAAGAGAAAGGCACGGTGTGAAAGGACTGGACTGAAAGGGGTGATTGGTGCTGCGGCACTGGGTTGGTGCACTTTACTAAACTGTAAATATTGTGAATAAACGTGTGTGTGGTGAAACCATCATGTCTACCTGTCTGTGTCCGGGATGTGCCCCCAGCAGCAAAATGTGTTGATTATATTACACAGATAAAACTTTAACTTCATTTAAATAATCTATATTGTTAATAATTATACATGTGAGGACAAGGTGCTGCAGCACTAGCAAGTTCACAGATTGATCCTGATGGATTGTTGTATGCTGGAAGGATAGATGGATAGAATAATTAAACACGTACCATGAAGATATTTCAATGTTCCTTAAAAGTTTTGAAGAATCGTCGTTGTAAGCTTACAGATGGCTTAACGTCTATTACAGAGCTGACTGTGTGGCGATTGGGTATTTGGGGAAAGAAAAAGTAAGGACAGGAATTGGAGGTTAGTACGTTTGAAAGAGACAGTACCGCCACCGAGTTCCCATATTTAATAACATGCTTTCATTCCTATCATCATGATAAAGATATCACGTATACATCTCAGTATTTTAATTATTCAGACAGCTGTAATATCACGAATGTAATGGATTCTGTGTCCTGTCGGAGGAAGAGAGCCGGTTTAAGAAGCAAGTAGTGATTCACACACACAGAGCACATAGAAGATCAAATACAAAACAAAGCATTTAACGTGCTACTTTAGTTACGATGGGATTTGAGAAACTGGTTAATTAAACGATTTTAAGATGAGGTTTATGATGTTCTACTTTAATGACAAAATAAACTACGTGATTAAAGTAGAAACTTCGAGATTGAAGTTGACATTTCGTACTTTTTCCCCACTGTGTGCCTATTTTTTTTTCTCTGTAGCCTAATAAGCTTTCATACGACACTCAGACGGTGGGCTACGACTCTCCTTTTCACGGCAACTTGGATATGTGACAATGTCTTTTTTATTTTGGGCACTGTACGACTTGGTGGACTTGAGCTTTTGAGTTTCTCCAACACGCTATGTCACTCGATCAACTTCTTTTTGTTGTTCATATCACTGTTTAAACCAACAAATTGTACGTTTTTCTTTGCCTCCACTTTGTATTTGCTGAAATTCTTATATTTTCCCCCATAGTTTTCCCATTGTCTTTTCACAGAAGGCTGCGCTTAAGGGCTATTTATATTGATTTGCATATTCATAGAGGTGTAATTCTGGGAGGAGTTGGGGCGGGGCAGAAGACCGGGATTTATGGAGTGGAAGAACATGGAAGTTGGATTACACACAGATTCCTGCATCTAGATTTTTCTGTGTGTAAGCACATTTAGGCTTTTGTGCTTACGTCAAGTTATAGTGCGAATTTTACGCACGGCGTTATACATGAGGCCCCTGGTGAAGAGACCACTGCCTTCTTTGGAGCAGCAACAATACAAGATGTTCACAGCAGTGGCACTAGGGAGATATAGGGACAGACTGAACAGGTGACCGAGAACACCACAAATATTAATCCGGTTTAGAAAGTTATCAATCTATATATCATTGATATATAAAGCAATATCTTTAGAAACTAAAATGCAAATTATTAAGAAGTTAGAAGTGGAAGGAAAGAAAAAATGAAAGAGAGCAGCGCAGAACTTCAAAAATGGGTCACACAAAGAGGGCAGTGTCATCCGCTCTTAATGTTTCGTTATCCACCACCACATCATTTCCTTACTGTTTATTGTCACCTCCCTTCTGCAGGGACCTCAGAGGGCCTGTCACCGAGCACTTTGCAATGTCTACTTGAGTGGCTTTTCTCATCTTCCCTCCTACTCTCCAAAGTACGAAGCCTAATGGATCTGCGATTGAGTGGGGTCTGGCCCAGGATGCCTTGCCCGCCCTCTGATTGCTTGGCTATCTTGTAGTGTGGTTTGGTCTCAGGGGCCGCAGCCTTTCAATCCAACTTTAATTTAAACCTGCAGGTCTTTACTTAGCGATCAGCCTTCCGTGATTTCTACTTATGAATCTCAATCTGAAAAGACCTCTTAACATTTTTGCTATTTTGGATTATTTTGCCATCCAATTATATGGGGTTTGCCTTTGAGGTGCCCCAGCTCTTTATCTTATCTTGTCTCATATTTTACACAGTGTATGTTCTGAAAGGCACTACATCAAAATGTCTTAGAGGTAAAGGAATACGCCACCCATACGCTTTATCTGTTTCATATTCTGCTTTCTTTGATATTGATATCCAGGAAAAGTTTTCAAGCTCATGCTTTTATGGAGGACAGAGATTACAAAATTCCTGATAGACTTACAGCCTGCTGCCACTCAAGCGTCTTCTCTCTCCCAGTCCATGAAGAGCGCTCAGCTGGCTGCTACAGTATCGTACATATCACGAAGATCTGAACATCAGAAACCCAGTGACGAGAACAGGCCATTCAGCCGAGCAAGCTCACTCATCCTATTCATCTGGATAGTTCAAAGTTCATGGATAGTGCAAATGTCGAGATCTGAAGCTCCCTAAAGTCCTACGTGCCATCACACTGCTTGGTCACTTATTCCATGTGTCTGTGGTTCTCTGTGAGGTTAACAGAGTTAATAAAGTTCTCAAACTTTGGGTTTCAATATCCTCCATTTAACTTTTAAGGCCTGAAATGGCCAAGGATTTGAACTTATCATTACTTGGAAATCTGAGCGCAAGATTAAGATCTCAAGATGCTGGTCTGCTTATGATTCCAAGGATTAATAAAATAGCAGTGGGAGGTTGTGCTTTTAGTTACAGGGCCCTGAAGCTGTGGAATGGCCTGCCTGCTACTATATGAGGTGCCCCTGCAGTTCCAGCTTTTGCAGACTCACAACTTTGCTCCAGATTACCCTGCCTAGAGCTGCTGATGAGCTCTGCAGACTGCTTCTCTCTGTGTTAGCCATTAGTACTACAATATAAGTAATATGATATTTATAAACTGTTACTAACCCTCATCTATTCTGTTTCTCTTCTTGCTACCCTCATGTGACACTTGGTGCCACTGTTCTACTGCTAATTTGCTTTCCTGCCTATGGAAAAGTCATCTCTGATAAAGGAACACTGGAATCATCAGGTAGAAGGGTCCTTCCATCTGATTGGCCGGCCCAGCACCGACTGATGTGTGGAATGGCCAGTAAGGGGGATGCGGCTTGTTGGTCGAGGTCTGACTGTGTCTGACTTGTCTCTGACTCCTTGCTGTGGTCCTCCAATGAGCTGATGGGCAGATGATGTTTTTCATTTCTGTTAATTCGTTTCTACTTTGCTTTTTGGTGTATTTGAACAAATCTCAAATCTCTACCCTCATGCAGTATGTGATAGTTCTGTAATTAATGAGTTCTATCATCTGGTCCTGTCTAGAAAGTTGCCCTGTCGCTATGCACCTGCATCCGGTGAGGAGCGCCATGCAAGAACAAAGTCATTTCTATTGTTGTCTCGTATTACAGAGGGAGGCCATGACAGATTGGCCATCTAGCTCTGTGAAGACGATTACTTGTGTTCTGTTTCGTGTGTTGCATTTACCTCATTTTTTTGTTGTCACCCATTGCATGCCCAACCTATCAGGAATGGGGTCTCTCTTTGAATTGCCTTTCCCAAAATTTCTTCCAGTTTTTTTTCCTACAATTTTTTTTAGGGAACAACAAGGCCTGTTAAAGCCCACTGAGACATTCCTTGGGTGGCTTTGGACTATACAAAAAATAAATTGTTGTTGTTCTCTGTGTAAAGAAAACGTTCATAACGTTTGAATGCAATTTACCCTTAACATATTTCTAACTGTGTGTCTCGATATTTTACAGAGGTTAGTCATACGTTAAAACGTTTAAAATATACCATTTTAGAGAGAGTTCCTTCATATCCACCCAAGCAAAGGTGTCCATGGTGAGGCTTATTGGATCATCACACTTAATATGCAGAACCCCATTGGACTTAATGAATTCAGAAATTTGGATTTCACAGGACTTAGCGAATTCATAATGTTTCTACCAATATGCAGCCTTTCACCCTGTGCAGTGTTCCTAACATTGGTCACATCCATTTTGTCACCGATAGAAAGTGCATGCTGGTTCTGAGAGGTGAGAGGACTGATGTTTGGTTGTCATTAATATTAAGCTCTTTAGTTTTACAATGACACAATGTGTTAAACATTTATCTGTTTTTCCTGTTCCATGTCTCGTATGTCCGTGTTCTGTCTAACATGTCAATATGTGTAGATGCAGTGCCACACATGTATCTCGGAGGGTCACCTTCCTGGCTTGTCAGATGTAACCACTAACACTTTGGGACACCAGGGAGCTCAATCACTGACTCTTCAGTCTCTTTTTTAACCCACAGCTCTGAGAACACACCCATGGAGGGCAACTGACTCCACCCCTTGTGGTCCACGAGCTATAAAAGGAGGGACTCTCATTTGTGAGATGAGCGATGGAACCCTGACCATAAATCCTGAGCTTCCTAACTGCAGCCAAAGGCTGAGGTTTGTTTTTTGGTTTTTATTGTGCGCCTCTTATTTTGTCTCACCTTATTATTTCAAGTAAATGGAATCTCAATATGTCATTTGGACTCTTGCATTTATCACGGTCGACAGCAGCAGTTATCATCTTTCTATAATCTCCATGTTTGTTAATAAACTAGCTGTGTAAGCCCATGCTGCAAAAAGCCCAAGCTCCTAGAAACTATGGATTTGGCACTTCAATCAATCAATCGCATAGGTTGTGCATTAGCAACTAAGACAGGTTCTCTTTCTTCGGAGGTTTCGTTTTGCCGACGTGATTGCATCCATTTGTCTATCAGCGACTAAGCGAGTTTTGCTCTCCTCGGAGATTTCATTTTGCCGACATGCTTGTCTCCATTGTTTATCAGCGGCTAAGCGAGTTTTGCTCTCCTCGGAGATTTCGTTTTGCCGACGTGCTCTGCCCAGCAGAGTAGGGTCTTTTTTGGCAATGATGGGGATTCGAACCGGCAACATTCGGGATACCAGCGCAGATCCTTAGCCTCAGAGCCACCACTCCACCACCACTAATGTCTGTCGTATAAGTCAAATGTGGTAGACCCATGCTATTGGTCCAAGAGATTACGATATGCTAACACCCACCCACCTGAGAGAGTAACCACGGAGCACACGGCCTTTTTTTCTATCTATTGTGCCTACGTGACCACACGGTGATACCCAAACTATTCCGAAGAGATGTTTTCACTGTTTTGTGTTTTTTGTATCTCACATCCTCATACACCTTTATCGTAAGAGCATCCCTTATCTACGATGGAGCGTTCGGAAGTCAGTTCAGTCGGTTAAGTTCAGAAGAAAATATAAAGCTGGTTTTAAATTAAAAGTCGTTGAAGTAGAAAAAAAAAATTGGTAACTGCGCTGCTGCAACAAAATTCGATGTGTCTGAGAAAACTGATGCAGGATTGGAGGAGGCAAGAAGATGTAAAAAAAAAAATAAAGTGACGCATTTTTGAACGGTCGTATAAGTCGGGGTCTGATTTTATGATCGATTTTTCGGGTTTCAAGACCTGACTTATACGCGAGTATATACGGTGATTAATTACTGTCGTTGCTGAAGGCAAAACTGGTTACTATTCAACCAACCTCAAATTCTCTTGATTTTTGTTATGTTCTAACCAGTATTTTCCCCCTGGTTGTTGTTCACAGTGTTTTTGCATGTCTATCTTGTTTAGTTTTGCATCATTTATTTGTTTTAACACTTGAATCATTGAAGCCTCTGAAAAGGTCATAATGCCAATCCACCTTAAATTCCTTCACACCTCTCCATCGACGTCTTTTGTTTTGTAAATGTGTCGATCAGCACAAGCAGCAGGCAGTCTGCTTCCGACACAACTGGAGTAAGACGTTAAATTCTCAGAGCTCTTGTGTGTTTATCTGGGTGTGAGGTGCCTAGAGTTGTACTGGGTAAACAATATATGGTTATTTGGAATACATACATGACATGTGTGTTCCGTCACAACAACGATCTGGGTAAATGTAGAACGACAGGAAGTGTGCGGCAAGAAAGGATGAGCACATTAAAGAAAACAGAAACTTTTTTCATGTTCAGTTCATGTAGAGAGAAAGAAACGATATTCACTCGCGGGCAGTTATACATTGCGTTGTCACGATGTAATTCCAAACACGGAATCAAAATTCAATGCAATATTGATGAAAAGGTAAAAGAGAAAAGAGATCGAATATATGGACAAACTGTAGGTGATATGACAGAAGTATGTAGATATTCTGTGGCTTTAAATTTTTAAGTCGGAGACTTGTAGATCGTCTAATTTGTGTTGCCATCAGGGAAAAGTGATGTTTCTTCCCAATGAAAAGGCGTATCAGCGAGAATTAAAAGATTTGTGGTTTGGTGAAAGTGAAATCCACAAACGCTGTCACGCTTGGGTCACAGAGTTGCACAGAAACACACAGGAGAGTTTAGAGACAGAAACGTTATTCAGACACTTCAAACAAACATAAGGCTCTTTCAGGAGTGAATCGAGCTCCGTGTGTAGTCGGAGGGGAGCAGGACCCCCAACAGGAGCAGAGGATGTCTGGGGGAGAAGAGAGACAAGGCAGTGAGACAACATGACAGCTGCTGTTCAGGCTTTTAAATGTTCGAAGCACCACACAAGATGGAGATCACGGTGCACGGCAGCAGCAGCAGCAAGTCAGCAGCTGATCGAGCAAAGAGGAGGTAAAAATAGAAACTATATTTGTTTCCCATTGTTTCACCATTAAAGAGCGGGTTTTTAGAGGAGCGACCGCATCTCCTTCACAATGCGAGTGGCAGAAACGTGAAGTGGCTGGCGCATAGCAAAGGCCAGAAAGGGGGTTTGGCTAGTGAAGTGAGCAGGGGGTGAAGCCCCCTAGTTTTTTTGTATGATTATTGGTTGTATTTTCTGGTGGGCTGGTGCCCTGCCCAGGGTTTGTTTCCTGCCTTGCGCCCTGTGTTGGCCGGGATTGGCTCCAGCAGACCCCTGTGACCCTGTAGTTAGGATATGGCGGGTTGGATAATGGATGGATGGATGTATTTTCTGGTAATTGGTGCTTGGTGGATTACAAAATCCATTATTTGAACCTGTGACTGTGCTAGACGTTATTGGGTCTGGGGTTTGGGACTCAGTGGCTCCCCCTACTGGTTACAGTAGTCAGAGAAAAAGGCGGCTACTCATCAATCACCACTCCAAAGTGCCATTCT
The DNA here is from genome assembly GCF_016835505.1 of Polypterus senegalus. Classification (NCBI taxonomy): domain Eukaryota; kingdom Metazoa; phylum Chordata; class Cladistia; order Polypteriformes; family Polypteridae; genus Polypterus; species Polypterus senegalus. The sequence goes on along the minus strand of NC_053167.1, from coordinate 140,019,011 downwards.
GGCTTTGCAGGTGTAAGTGACAATGAGCTGAGAATCTAAAGATAACGTTGTTTTTCATTTTGTGGTAGCTGTTGCCATGGAAATCTATCCCAGAACCACCGAGGAATGCACAACACTTGTCACGTCAGCCTTACAAAGGTCCATGGGTCACTAGAAAAAAAAACAAAGTTTGTCTAAGCTAATCAAGTGAAAAAGATTTCAGGTGAATGCAGCAAATTTACTGTGACAAACGCTTATTTTAGTGCGCCCTTCCGGTCAGGGACTTTGGCTAAAACCCCCTGCTGAGTTTGGTCCTGGTCACGCTGGCACTCCAATAGTTAAGACTGGGAATGTCGTTCATCTCTGGCGAAACGAGAAACAAACGGATGGGCAGAGCCATTATTGCCACAGCACACAGTGACAGTTACGGTGGGCAGCAGTGAACTCGTCACTAAAGATGGGACGTGTTGCATGTGGGTTTGTGAAAGTAAGCTAATGAAGCCGAGGGCTGAGTGGACATCTCCAAAAGTGCACAGGTTTAGCCTTCTCCTTCTCTACCTGTGTAAGCCCCCCATCTCCATCCTCATCGGACATTTGTGTTTAGAGCTGAGGCTTGTGCTGATTGGTGGGCCCGTGCCCCAGCATCGCCCATTTTTCCAACTTTTAGGGCCCAGCAATGGTTCTGTTTCAGCCAGTCTTCCTGTACCGAGCCAACACAATATGACAATAACCTCCCCTGGTGGGCCTACCTGTTTTTTGGTGGTCATACTTGTCCATTGCCATCTCCAGCTTGTTGAAGCGCTGCAGCCACGTCTCAGGCTCTGCCGGGTTTCGGAGCCGCACGTCCCTCACGGCGCCAGTACTCTTAGAGAAACGATGGAGTTGGGATGGCAATGCGACGTCATTCCTTCTGTCTAATCCATGTTCTTCCCTGGCCTGAACAACAACATCAAAAAATAAATAAACTTCTTAATATTTAAACTTCATAAATGAATGACCCGATCTGAAGAGGAATGCAGAGAAATCAAGAAAAAAATAAGAAAGCAGTGCAGAATGGCGGCTCACTTGAACACCATGAGCACACTGAGAACAAAGCAAACTGAAGCAATGGAAATCTGTCGTTTTCCGCTTGACCGTACTGGCTTTATGACGTCACCTGTAAATGCCGTTCGGGTCACAAACATCTCAGGACATCCGTTCATATTCTATCCCCAGTCCTAGCGGCCTCCATGTCGTTGCCAGTTGAAATTCAAGTAACGCTAAAGATCTTTGGCATCCAATCGCCAGCAATCACCAGCAGAGGATTAGCCAATAGGGCGAGGTTTAGCCCGTTGGTCTTTGTCTTGACCAAACCATCATGAACAGAACCACCCGGATATGAATAACACTGGCATTAAATGAGTCATTGGGAGGTGTGATAAATAAAGAATAAGGCCCACTTTTTCAAGTAAAATTATTTTTTTCACAATCATGGCGTAATTCAAAATGAAGCATTTTTGAAATACATTTTTAAAAATAAAATACAGTGTTTGTGGTTTAAAATGAACACTAAACACTCCCCGAGTTGACTTTTACTGCTAAATAAGATTTTCACTATTTAATTATATAATGACCAGCTATGCTACCCGTCTAAAACAGGGTGAAGTCTAAATAATCAGTTTAGACCTCAGTGTGAACATTTGCAGCACACCATCCACTGGAACGTACTGTATGATGTAATGTCTGTGGGCATGCACTTGTCATTCCAACAGATGGCACATTACAAACATTTGTAGGACTCAAATGTATTTCTTCAAATGTTGTCGAAGTGCCATCTGTTGGAATGACAAGTACAATGCATATGACTCTGTTGCATGCCATTTGGAATACGATCTGTAAAAACGATGTTAATGTTTCTGATGCGCCATCAGTTGAAATGACAAATGCAAGGCATTTTAGCAGAACATTGTAGTAGTCAAGCATGGGCCTTTCAGCCCAACAGAGCTCGCCAGACTTACCCACTTAAAAAATATCAAGTCGAGTTTTAAAAGTCCCTAAAGTCCTGCTGTCTTCCACACTACTTGGTCACTTATTTCACGTGTCTGTGGTTCTCTGTGTGAAGAAAAATTTCCTAACGTTTCTGTGAAATTCACTCTTGAGTTTCCAACTGTGTTCTCATGTTGTTGATGAACTCATTTTAAAGTCACCGTCTTGATCTACTGCATTTCCTTCATAATTTTAAACACTTCAGTCAGGTCACCTCTTAATCTTCTCTTACTTAAACTGTAAAGGCTCAGCTTCATAATCTTTCTTCATAATTCATCCCCTGTAGCCCTGGAATCACCCAAGTCGCTCTTCTCTGGACTTTTTCCAGTGCTGCTCTGTCTTTATGGAGACCAAGCTCAGACACAAGTATAAAAGGCAAAGAGTCTTTTATTGTGGGAAACTCTTGCCCAAGCATTTCCCACCACAGCCACAAATCTAATTAGCGCAATACAGCACAATAAAGCACACTTTTCTTCCTTTTCTCTGTCACTTCCTCCTCCACTCCTCCTTGCAAACATCGTCCACCTTCCTCCCGATTCTGAGTCATTGATGTGAGGCAGGTACAGTGGTGTGAAAAACTATTTGCCCCCTTCCTGATTTCTTATTCTTTTGCATGTTTGTCACACAAAATGTTTCTGATCATCAAACACATTTAACCATTAGTCAAATATAACACAAGTAAACACAAAATGCAGTTTTTAAATGATGGTTTTTATTATTTAGGGAGAAAAAAAATCCAAACCTACATGGCCCTGTGTGAAAAAGTAATTGCCCCCTGAACCTAATAACTGGTTGGGCCACCCTTAGCAGCAATAACTGCAGTCAAGTGTTTGCGATAACTTGCAATGAGTCTCTTACAGCGCTCTGGAGGAATTTTGGCCCACTCATCTTTGCAGAATTGTTGTAATTCAGCTTTATTTGAGGGTTTTCTAGCATGAAGCGCCTTTTTAAGGTCATGCCATAGCATCTCAATTGGATTCAGGTCAGGACTTTGACTAGGCCACTCCAAAGTCTTCATTTTGTTTTTCTTCAGCCGTTCAGAGGTGGATTTGCTGGTGTGTTTTGGGTCATTGTCCTGTTGCAGCACCCAAGATCGCTTCAGCTTGAGTTGACGAACAGATGGCCGGACATTCTCCTTCAGGATTTTTGGTAGACAGTAGAATTCATGGTTCCATCTATCACAGCAAGCCTTCCAGGTCCTTAAGCAGCAAAACAACCCCAGACCATCACACTACCACCACCATATTTTACTGTTGGTATGATGTTCTTTTTCTGAAATGCTGTGTTCCTTTTACGCCAGATGTAACAGGACATTTGCCTTCCAAAAAGTTCAACTTTTGTCTCATCAGTTCACAAGGTATTTTCCCAAAAGTCTTGGCAATCATTGAGATGTTTTTTTAGCAAAATTGAGACGAGCCCTAATGTTCTTTTTGCTTAACAGTGGTTTGTGTCTTGGAAATCTGCCATGCAGGCCGTTTTGCCCAGTCTCTTTCTTATGGTGGAGTCGTGAACACTGACCTTAATTGAGGCAAGTGAGGCCTGCAGTTCTTTAGACATTGTCCTGGGGTCTTTTGTGACCTCTCGGATGAGTCGTCTCTGCGCTCTTGGGGTAATTTTGGTCGGCCGGCCACTCCTGGAAAGGTTCACCACTGTTCCATGTTTTTGCCATTTGTGGATAATGGCTCTCACTGTGGTTCACTGGAGTCCCAAAGCTTTAGAAATGGCTTTATAACCTTTACCAGACTGACAGATCTCAATTACTTCTGTTCTCATTTGTTCCTGAATTTCTTTGGATCTTGGCATGATGTCGAGCTTTTGAGGTGCTTTTGGTCTACTTCTCTGTGTCAGGCAGCTCCTATTGAAGTGATTTCTTGATTGAAACAGGTGTGGCAGTAATCAGGAAATTGAACTCAGGTGTGATACACCACAGTTAGGTGATTTTTGAACAAGGGGGCAATTACTTTTTCACACAGGGCCATGTAGGTTTGGATTTTTTTTCTCCCTAAATAATAAAACCATCATTTAAAAACTGCATTTTGTGTTTACTTGTGTTATATTTGACTAATGGTTAAATGTGTTTGATGATCAGAAACATTTTGTGTGACAAACATGCAAAAGAATAAGAAATCAGGAAGGGGGCAAATAGTTTTTCACACCACTGTAGCTCCTGAGGTTAAACCCTATGGAGTAGGAACTTCCATTTCCCACAACTCCCCCTAGTGGCCCCCATGGGATCCAACAAAGTTGAATACCGGGACTACAATAGCTGGTATGCTTTATTTCCACCCATGTGGGGGTCCATACCTGGGCACACTGTCATCTAGAGTCCTGGGGGAGACAAAACCCAGTGTAAAGCGTCTCCCTCTGCCTTTCCACCTCAAGGATGTCCCAGCTGGGTAAGAATGCAGAGCAACCCTCACATAAGTTGTTATTTACATTTGATTTATTGTTTGAAGCGGCACGGTGGTGCAGTGGTAGCGCTGCTTCCTCACAGTAAGGAGACCTAGGTTCACTTCCCGGGTCTTTCTTGCGTGGAGTTTGCATGTTGTCCCCGTGTCTGTGTGGGTTTCCTCCCACAGTCCAGAGACGTGAAGGTTAGGTCCATTGACAATCCTAAATTGTCCCTACTGTGTGCTTGGTGTATGTGTGTGTGTCCTGTGGTGGGCTGGCACCCTGCCCGGGATTGGATCCTGCCTTGTGCCCTGTGTTGGCTGGGATTGGCTCCAGCAGACCCCCGTGACCCTGTGTTAGGATATAGAGGGTTGGATAATGGATGGATGGATGGATGATTCATTGTTTGATTGAATAACAAAGGGAGCAATTACTTTTTCACACAGGTGATACAAGTCAGTCAGCCATTTTCTAACGCGCTATATCCTAACATAGGGTCACAGGGGTCTGCTGGAGACAATCCCATCCAACACAGGGCACAAGGCAGGATCCAATCCCGGGCAAGGTGCCAGCCCACCACAGGACACACACATGCAAACACCAAGGACAATTTCAGAATCGCCAATCCACCTAACCGTGGGAGAAAACCCACACAGACACGGGGAGAACATGCAAACTCCACGCAGGGATGACCCGGGAAGCGAAACCAGGTCTCCTTACTGCGAGGCAGCAGTGCTACCAGTACGCTATCATGCCACCAGTGATGCAAGTATTGGTGATTTTTTTGTTCCCTTCAAGAAACTGAATGATCATTTAAATACTGTGTGTTGTCTTTTGGATTCTACTAAATGTATTTCGAGAGCAGAACCGATGAAGTGTTAACGATTCAGCAAAAATAGAGGGAATCAGAGAGGGGGCACATACTTTTTCACAGCACTGTGTTTTATTTGCCAAGTCAACTGGCTTGTGTAAAATTCTTTTCAATTTCCCTACACCAGCCGAGTGTCCCACCACTGCCATCTGCCTTCACTTTACAATCCCTAAAAGGCCCATTAATTGACAATGAGAGCAGGAGCGGGTCACACTGCAAACCTCCAAGCATCGCGTGGGCTTCCTAATGAGCTTCTTGAAATTCTGGTGTTCACACAACAGGCCAACATGCAGCTAAGCCGATGGCCGACACTCATACAGATTATGGCAGCTTGTGAGGCCCTCGGGTGCTTCCTGGATGCGAATGACATCTGGGCCGTGTAAATTGTCACCCTGTCCTCCTGAATGGGGCAGTAAAGCAGCTGTCACTGAGCTCAGTGACCCCTTTGTGGCCAACGGTGATTTGCAGAAGTTGTTCAGTTCACCTTAGCGAGCTGGCAGAACAGGCAGAACATGCTGGCTGAGCCCTCACCCACCAAGCGGCCTGCTGACTCTTACCTGATGAAGGTCTTTGTTGTTTTCGTCGTCTGGATTCTCTGCATTCAAAAAATAAAAAGTTCCAATCAGTCCTTGTTTCATATGGCGCCTTTCATGGCTATTGTCGCAAAACAAATTCTGAAAATCTACTACAGTCAAGGCCAAAGCTGCCCACCTCAGATAAGGATGTTCAAACTCCACACATCATGTCACCTTACGTGCTGTTTGTGTTTAAGGTCATCAGGGTGTCACCTTCATGTCCATACGAGGTCATGTGACAATAATGGCTAACAGACCAATTGATTTCAGTTTTTATTTCATAGATTGGATTTTCAGGGGGCTTCCATCCACTTTGTTAGCATTAGGTGGTGTTACCTTTCAGTTGAGCCGCTTATGGCTACCTACCACAAGCTCCTCGCTATCCGTGGCAGGACTTCTCGATCAGCCCTCTTGAAAAAGCTGGTGAACATCAATGATCTTTGAGGGACTATTTGCTTTACCAATTTCTCTCTGCCTTTTGGATCAAGGACACTGTGATGGCCACTCCAATACTTTCACCTGGTTGTCTTTAAGCCACGTTGATACAACGTTTAAGGTATGTTTTGCCCACCTTGTCCTCCTGGAAGACAAATTTGCAACCAACGTTGAACTTCCTGGATGGTGACCTGAGGTGTTTCTTCAGAATTTCTAGATAGTCCTCCTTCCTCACAGTGCCATTTGTTTTCTGAAGTGCCCCAGGTCCTTTAACCCTGTGGTGGAAGATATGGATGGACAGACGTTCCGGAAGGGAAGGCGGGTGTTTCCTTCACCGGACATATGAGGCCAACCCTATGCCACTTCAAGAAATGGGGCAAAGAAAACCCGATATCACCCAGAAGACAGGCATGGGATGTTGATCCCAGAAGGAATACACTGGCGTCCCGGGCTGGGTTAGATCCAGAGACAATACCCAGCCAGGGGGCCGGTATAATGGAAGGAATGGGGAGGACATTGATTCGGTACATCTCCCCCCCCAGGATGTTAGGTGGCAACCTCCCACAGAGACTCTTGCAGGGCACTCTGGAACCTCTAATGCCTTGGTGTAGCCCTGTGGTGTTCTGTGGGGGCTGCCAGAGGGAGCTGAAGGTGTTAATGATCCCTAAATAATGGGACTTACGATTAACCCACAAGTATTTCCTTTGGACTATGCCCTAGTACAGGAAGTACGTCCGGATCTAAGATAAAAGAGTCAGTCAACCTCAGCCAGGTGAGTCAGAGTCTTGTAGAAGTGGACAAAGCCCACCTGGGAGGTGGTGAGGAGGAGAAAAGGAAGAAGAAAAGCAAAGGGGGCTGTGTTTGTGGTGCTTGGAACATTTGTGGAAGGTTTCTGCTTTTATTTGAATGGGACTTGTGTTTGTGAGGTTGTGTGTGGGGTTAGGGCGCTGCAGTGCCCCCTGGTGGTTCACAAACCCAAAAGATTTATGACGCTGTCAACCCCATGCCTCACTGTGTACTTTGACTGAAGAGCCTCACCCTTTTCTTCCTCCATAAATAGCGGTGATCAATGCGGCCAAACAGTTCCGACTTTGTGTCATCTGACCACAGAACGCTCCTCCATAAGGTCAGGTCTTTGCTGTAAGCTTCAGTCTGACGTTTTAAATGTTGGTCTTGGAGTCGCCTCTTCTTCCCTGCCTGACAGCCATCCAGGCCATGACAATGAAGGACTCTCTTAATGGAGGACGTAGATACTTTGATACCTGATGCCTCCAACTCCTCCAGTTCTCTTGTTGCTGTCTTGCAGTTCGCTCATCTCCAGGACTTAAACTGTTCAGGCCTCCTTCCTGAATGACGCACTGCCCGTGTGGTCCCCAGATATTTGTCTGTGCCTACAATTGTTTGAAGAGAAGCTTGCGGTACCTTCAGGTGTATGGAAATGGCTCCTGAGGAAGAACTGCACTTGTGGTGGTCCACAGTTCTGTGTCTGAGGTCTTGGCTGAGTTGCTTCGATTTTCCCAAAGACAGCAGGGCACTGGCCTAAAGGTAGGCCCTTAAATTGAGCCAGAGGTGTACCTTCAGTTACCTCAATTGGCCAATCAGAGACTTTTTAAAGTCATGATACCAATTTCTGGAAACGTCCAAAGCCTTTTTAAACAGACATTCATCCTGATATATGGAAACTTGTGACCCACTCAGAATCTGATTTTGTAAATTAAGGATGAAATTAATTTATCTCTTAACTATTATAGTAACTGCCGTGACCACTTATGAAAATAAAGCTGAGACCCTAATGGACTTAACTTAATGAGTGTACAGTATGTTGACATGACATGAGAGGAGTCAGGAAACCTGGAATTTGAAAGTCTGCAGCCAAGGGAGATGGAAACCTTTGACCTCGACTAGAATAATGTATCCTCCTCATTCACAACACCTGACACGAACCCAGGAAAGGTAAAAGGGTACGGTGAACCCGGGGGCACTTCAGCTGTCCTTCATGCTCTGAGACAACCTGCCCTGGTAGCCACAAGCGTGAGAGTGTGTGTGTGTGTGTTACCAAACTGGCACCTCAACCATACAGCTGTGACTCCGCAGAACCTTCTGGACAAAAAGTTTCAAGTTCCAGCATCCTGCTCTGCCCACCATGAATGTCAGAGTCAGCACATGGCACTCTTAGAGCAACTTCACGGTGTGTAACAGAAGAGGCTTCATATCGGGGCTGCAAAGGTAAGATGATGCAGTCAGTCAATTTCCTTTTTTGTTATTCTGGTGTGTGTTCAGAATAAAGTGTGTGTGTGTATACATATATACATACACACACACACACACACACATATATATATATATATATATATATTGTGACGGACAGCCGGGTCCCATGCCCGGCAGGGACGCCCCTGCTGCTTATGTTCTGGGGGAGCCACCATGGGCACTCCAGTACCTCCCCCAGGACGCTTGGTGGCAGCCTCCATGGCTGACGGTGATTCCCCAACCATCCGCAGGGCTCCATGGGAGATGGAGTTATCCACAGCCTGGTTGGGGGCTCGGATGGCCGCTAGGGGGAGCTGCATGGACTCAGCAGCCTGGCTGGACGAATCTTCAGCCCCACCCGGAGGTGCATTAGGACCAGGTGGTCAAGCACCTGGAACACTTCCGGGTGGGTTATAAAAAGGGCCAGCCACCACCACTCAGAGAGCCAGGGTTGGGAGGAGGAGCACTAAACTTGAGGAGGAGTGGTGGAAGAAGAGAAGAAGGATTGTTGGTTGGGTTTTCAGTGTGTGCTTTGGGACTGTGTTTGGGCTGTGTGGCACGGGGAAGACGTGTCCCACAGCTGAAGAAAAATAAAAGTCTTTTGTTCTTTTTATACGTGCCTCTGTGTCTTTCTGTGTCGGGTTAGGCGCCTATATATCGCCTTTGTTACAATATATATATATATATATATTGTCACGCACGCGCGAGTAGGAGGCAGCGGATTGATTGATAGCACCTGGGAAACCATTAGCCGCCAGGGAATGGCGGGTATTAACTTTCTCCCTCTGCTTCCTCATAGAAAGAAAGACCTTCCTGCACCATAGGCCTGGATTGACGCAGTGCGGTACTTCCGCCCTTCCTCCGCCATCTTGCCCTGACGTCATCCTTCCCATCCTCCCTTGCGGTCCTTCCCAGCATTCCTCCACTTCCGGCTCCTCCCCAATAAAGGCGCGACGCCAGGAGTCGCGCGCGCATTATGAACTGTTTGTTTATAATTTTGACCTGTTTTTGTTTGTTCTGTACAATATACGGGCCGGAAACCCCAACCCTTGCTGTCTCCTCGGTCCTTTACAAGTGGCGAGTCGGCAGGATAGAGAGATCCCGGAATGACGGAGGGACAGGACCTCAACACGTGCTGCAGATGAATGACCAGCTCCAGGCGCTGCAGCTGCGCAAGCCGCCACCACCGGGAGCTGGAGGCCACGAGGCCAGGTTAGTGGAAGCCCAACGGGCGAGACCAGCACCGCCCAGGCAGCCGCCTCCTCCTTGAGTCCCGATGGGCCCTTCGGAGGACGTCGACGCCTACCTGGGCATGTTTGAGAGGACGGCCACCCGGAACGAGTGGCAGCGGTCCAGTGGGCGCCCATCCTGGCGCCATACCTGAAGGACCAGCGCTGCGGCCTATTATGACCTCCCTGAGGAGGAGGCGCTAATTACGACCTCCTCAAGCCCAAATACTGGCCCGCACGGCATTAGCCCGGGCCAGCAGGCGGCCGAATGGCGGAACTGGGTCTTTGACCCTGAAAAGCCCGCTCGCGCCCAGGCGTTCGAGTTCTGGGGCAAGATGGGCCGCTGGCTACGGCCAGAGGGACCCGACGGGCGGAAAGTGGTCGAGCGGGTGGCCTGTGAAGGCCTGGTCAATGCGATGCCCAGTTCCCTCGCCCAGCAGGTCCGGGGACACGCCTATCAAAACATGTCGGGCCTCCTCGACGCCCTGGAGCGCCAGTTGGCGGTCCTCCGACTTGGGGGTCAGAAAAGCCTGCTCGCTGGAACCGCAGGGACGGGCGGCCACCCCGAGCCCTCGACGCGCTGCAGAAGCGCCAGCCAGAGCCAGAGAGCCGGGTCCGCGCGCTGTTTCAAGTGTGGCGAGACCGGTCACCTGCTGCCAAACTGCCCCACCACATCGCCCGGAGCCTATGGACTGCAGCTGGACGTCGTCGGAGAGGTATTGTACCCGCCGCATCCCTTGGCGAGTCGAACACGGGAGTGGTGTTGCTAAATGGGCACGCCGTGGTGGCTTTGTTTGATTCCGCAGCAACATTACCATTGTTGCTCGCCGCTTTGTCTTACCGCAACAGTGGTTAAAACAGCATTTGTTGGTCACCTGTGTGCATGGGGGACTAGGTCATATCGTTCGCTCACTGCTATGTCACCTGGAAGGGGAACCAATCCAAATGACGGTCGCTGTGTTACCTGACCCCCTTCCCAGTGATTTGGGACAAGACTGGTCTAAAAGAATCAGCGGTAAGCCATTCGCGCTCCGGGGCCTCGTTGGATCTTGTTATGAGGGGAAAAGGCACCCCCCCGCGGCCTCCACGCCGTGCACAAGGGCAGGCCCTATGGGCGCTGGTGTCTCGGGGACCTTTCGGCTACGGACCTTGACCGGAAGATTCCGCCGGAGAAGGGACTAGCCAGGAACTCTTCCGGGCCCAGGCCCCAAGACCCTCTCGGCGCCTGGACCATCAATTTCGTCCACGCCGCCTCCTTTAAGAGGGAGCAGTGGAATGATGACTCCCGCGCTTTGCCCGAATGCGTTGTTCTGCCTAACAGCTCAACAGCGGACGGATCCACACCGGGAACCCTTCTTTGTCCTTGAGAATGATCTGTTGTACCGAAAGTGGCTACCCATGAGGGCGAGGTGCGGAAGTTGTTGCTAATTCCGCGTACCTTCCGGCGGGAGATATGCGAGTTGGCACATGCTCACCTCCTAGGCGCCCACCTGGGGCGAAAAACACTGGAGAGGATTAAGCCCGCTTTTACTGGCCTGGGATCAATGAGGAGGTCCGCGGTTCTGTCAATCCTGTCCGAGTGCCAGACCCGCCAGATTCCTAGGAGGGACCGTGCTCCTCTAGTCCCTATTCCCCTCGTGGACATCCCTTTGAAAGGATAGGGGTCGATTTGGTGGGACCCTGGAGCCCTCAACCCGTGGCCACAAGTATATCCTAGTCATGGTGGACTATGCCACCCGGTACCCAGAGGCGGTTCCCCTGCGCCCGCTAATACTAAAAGCATCGCACGGAACTGGTTAATTTGTTTTCACGCGTGGGCATACCCAAGGAGGTCCTCACGGACCAGGGTACGCCCTTCACTTCGGATACGTTCAAGGAGGTAGCCAAATTACTGCAGATAAAGCACCTGAAAGCGTCAGTCTATCACCCGCAAACTGGCGGGTTGGTCGAACGTTTAATCAGGCGCTTAAGCAGATGCTCGCAAGGTAGTCAGCGGACGGCAGGAACTGGGACCAGCTCCTCCCCCGTGCTTTTGCCTACCGGGAGGTACCCCAGGCCTCTACAGGCTTCTCCCCTTTTGAATTACTATACGGGCGACAACCCCGGGGAATCCTCGACATCCTAAAAGAAGGCTGGGAGGCCGAGGCTCTTCCCTCCTCTAACATTTTGAGTACGAGCGCAACGCGCGACCGACTCACAAAGATCAGGCCCCTCCTAAAAGAGCACGTGACTCGTGCGCAAGCAGCGCAGGCCGGTGTTACAACCGCAACTCCGTCCTCAGGGAGTTCCGCCCGGGGACCGAGTTATGGTGCTCGCCCCGACCTCCCACTCGAAGCTGCTCGCTCACTGGCAAGGGCCTTACGAGGTTAAGGAGAGAAAGGACTGCGTCGACTATTTGGTGAAACAGCCCAATCGTCGACCGAAAGTGAGAGGATCTATCATGTCAACCTGTTAAAGCCCTGAGAGATAGAGAGGAGCTCCCAGCTCCCATAGGTCACTCTCCCTTTCGCAAGCACAACTGCCCTTAACCTCGGCGAAGAGCTGACCCCAAGCAGCGGCAGGAGTTAGCCCAAACACTCCGAGCCATCCCCGAGGTAGTGAGCGAGTCACCCGGCGGACCGCTGATTGAGCCCGATATAGTCACGGAGCCGGTGTAATCGTCCGGGAGAGGCCCTACCGACTCCGGAGGCAAAAGCGCGCAGAGGTCGAACTGGAGGTGAAACGTATGTTGGACATGGACATAATTGAAGAGAGCCATAGTCCCTGGTCCAGCCCTATTGTCCTCGTCTCCAAGCCAGGCGGCTCCTGGAGGTTCTGTAATGACTTTAGGCGTCTGAATCAGATCTCCAAGTTCGATGCCTACCCCATGCCCCGCATTGGCGACCTCCTTGAGCGGCTGGAGTGCGGCTCGTATCTGACTACCCTTGACATGACAAAAGGGTATTGGCAAATTCCTTTAACGGCATCCGCAAAGGAGAAAACGGCCTTTAGCACCCCTAGCGGGCACTGGCAGTACAAGGTCCTCCCATTTGGGCTGCACGGGCCCCGCGACCTTCCAACGTCTGGTAGATAGAGTGCTGAAGCCCCACCAGTCCTATAGTGCCGCCTACCTGGATGGCGTTGTCATCTATTCCGCACCTGGGAGGAGCATCTACTGCAGGTCGCAGCTGTCCTCCGAACACTGGCTAAAGCCGCCTCCGCATAAACCCCGGAAGTGTTTTTGGATTAAAGGAGGCCAAATATTTAGGCTACCTCGTGGGACAAGGACAGGTGCGGCCACAGAGCTCCAAAGTTAAAGACATCTTAGAATGGCCCCGTCCGAACAAAGAAACAGGTGCAGGCTTTCTTGGGGCTTGGGTTACTACCGCCGGTTTGTTCCCGTTTCTCGAAGAGCAGCACCCTTGACTGACCTGACAAAAAGGGCGCTCCCTATCGTGGTGTGGACCGACAAAGCAGAACAGCGTTCAGTGACCTAAAGAAGGCCCTAACGCCGGCACCTGTGTTACGGACGCCCGATTTTGGGCTCCCGTTTATTCTCCAGACCGACGCTTCGGACACAGGCCTGGGTGCCGTGCTGAGCCAAAGCGTCGATGGTGTCGAGCACCCTGTGATGTACCTTAGCCGAACTGATGGACCGAGACCCGCACGCGGCAGTGGAGAGGGAGGCCTTGGCCATTAAGTGGGCAGTGACCCACCTCCGTTACTACCTGCTGGGTCGAATTCGCTCTGGTGACTGATCACGCTGCACTTCAGTGGATGTCCCTACACAAAGAGTCGAATCCGCGGGTCACCAGGTGGTTCCTGGACTTACAGCCGTATAAGTTCACTGTCACTTATCGGCGGGCACCCTTCAGGCCAATGCCGATGCCCTCTCTCGTATTCACGACCTCTCGGTTAGGTCCGCCCGACCTGACGGTCCTGGGCTAAGGGGGGGATCGTGTCACGCACGCGAGTAGGAGGCCGCGGACTGATTCGATAGCACCTGGGAAACCATTCGCCGCCAGGGAATGGCGGGTATTAACTTTCTCCCTCTGCTTCCTCATAGAAAGAAAGACCTTCCTGCACCATAGGCTTGGATTGACCGCAGTGCGGTACTTCCGCCCTTCCTCCGCCATCTTGCCCTGACGTCATCCTTCCCATCCTCCCTTGCGGTCCTTCCCAGCATTCCTCCACTTCCGGCTCCTCCCCAATAAAATGGCGCGACGCCAGGAGTCGGCCGCATTATGAACTGTTTGTTTATAATTTTGACCGGTGTTTTTGTTTGTTCTGTACAATATACGGGGCCGGAAACCCCAACCCTTATTGCTGTCTCCTCGGTCTTTGACAATATATATACATACATACATAAATACATACATACACTGTATTAATGTGCTTAATTACTTCAAGAGCATCTGCAAAAAGACAAATATCCTATCTATCTATCTATCTATCTATCTATCTATCTATCTATCTATCTATCTATCTATCTATCTATCTGTTATATAGTGCCTTTCATAGCTATCTGTTTATCTATCTATCCATCATATATAGCGCCTTTCATGTCTATCTATCTATCTATCTATCTATCTATAGCGTCTTTCACAACTCTTACTGGGAGGAAAAACGTTAACATTATACAAAGTTATTGTCTGTTTTACCTGCATTTTTATCACTCTTAAATTTAATATTGCTTTTTTTTATCGGTATGCTTCTGCTGGAGTATGTGAATTTCCCTTTAGGACTAATAATCTATCTATCTATCTATCTATCTATCTATCTATCTATCTATCTATCTATCTATCTATCTATCTATCTATAGCGCCTTTCATATGTATCTATCATATATAGCGTCTTTCACAACTCTTACTGGGAGGAAAAACGTTAACATTATACAAAGTTATTGTCTGTTTTACCTGCATTTTTATCACTCTTAAATTTAATATTGCTTTTTTTTATCGGTATTCTTCTGCTGGAGTATGTGAATTTCCCTTTAGGACTAATAATCTATCTATCTATCTATCTATCTATCTATCTATCTATCTATCTATCTATCTATCACACACGTGTGAATAGGAGGCAGCTGAAGGGCTTGGAGAATAATGGTAACACATCTGCCCAGGGGGTGGCGGGGTGCACTAACGCTCTTTCTAATTTCTCCACAGACCTTTCCTGGTAAATCCCACCAGGAGCCACAGCCTCGACTTGGGACACGCCACTTCTGGTCCCAGGGCCCGAGGACGACATCACTTTCCCCAGACTTCCTATAAAGCCATCACTCCCTTCCTCTGGAATGGAGTTCTGTTTTGGACTCTCGCTTGTAACTTATACTAGCTCTCAACTTTCATTTTTTGCATCCAGGATACAGATTATACGGGTGGCTGCCCTAAACCTTTGCCGTGTCTCGGGTCTCTTCTTGTCACAAATGATTTTTGCATACGGCTGCAACAGAAGAAAATGTGAAAAAAGTGAAGGGATCCGAAGACTTTCTGATGGCATCGTATATAAGATCAAAGTCATTGTCTATAATATTCTAATTTCCTAAAACGGTGGGCCACAGCCGATGAACAGATTTCCCCTCTACCACACCCAACCATGACAACAACCCACTCTGACGATCGTGCTCATTTCACCAAAGAGGAAAAGCATTGACAGCTCTTGACTCTCTGGTGATCACATTGGACCCCCCATGCCACACTCGATTCACCGAGAAGGACCACCCCTCTCCTAACACTTAATTCATGGAAGGTCATGAAGACACTGGGGTCGCGATACCACCAAGGTTGGGAATCACTGATGTAAATGTTAAATAATGGTTACGCAAAAAAAATTCAAATGCCATATAACAATAATTAAAAAATAAGAAAAAACACTAGAACAACAAAATATACACACTTGATCTAGGGCTTTAAAATAAAACAATGTATAGGAAGGATTTTGAGGTTGGGAGCATGTGCTGATTACAGCCACACCCACTACATGGCGGACCACCCAGATTGAGATCCAAGTGCAGCTGTGCAATGGGTGACACCTCAGCACCAGGGATGGAATTCAGAAATCTGGAAAGTGAGACTGGGTGGCAGTCCTCAGGAGTCTCTGCATGAAGGTATCTACCAGTTTCATTGGTCTGCCTTGTTGCTCTAGGTCACAGATCCAGTGGACAGTCTATACCAGTGGTCTCAAACTCCAGTCCTGGAGGACCACAGTGGCCGCTGGTTTTCATTCTAACCCTTTTCTTAATCTGTGACCTGTTTTTGCTACTAATTAACATCTTTTGAATTAATTGTGATTGACTTGCTCTTGAAGATTCAGACCCCTCAATTGTTTCTTTTTTCTTTAATTAGCAGCCAAACAATAATGAGATACAAAATGAGCCAAAAGATGACCAGAAAACCGTGTCAATCATGCAATACTTAAAAATACAGAAAGATGAAGGTCCCAGGAATGCTCATCTGCTCAGGTCCCCAAAACATTTTAACAAAGCTTTTAGAAAAGAGAAAATCAACAATTTCAGAAATGTCTGCCATTGAACAATGAGCAGCAACAAGCCATGGAATTAAAGAGGGGGTTTACTTAATAACAAGACTCGGCACCTCATTAAGCAACTGGTTGGAATGAAATTGGTTGGAGTTTCAGGCCCTGACTTAGTTGGCCTTCTGTTGGCTCACTCACTTCACATTTCCATTCTTTTTGGGTGCCATTTAAGGAAAGAAGTGAAAGGATGCCTGAGGAGTGGAGAAGAAATGTACTGGTGCCGATATTTAAGAATAAATGGGATGTGCAGGACTGCAGTAACTACAGGGGGATAAAATTGATGAGCCACTGCATGAAGTTATGGAAAAGAGTAATGGAAGCTCAGTTAAGAAGTGAGGTGATGATTAGTGAGCAGCAGGATGGTGTCTTGCCAAGAAAGAGAACCACAGATCAGATGAGATGTTTGCTCTGAGGATGTTGATAGAGAAGTTTAGAGAAGACCAGAAGGAGTTACATTGCGTCTTTGTGGACCTGGAGAAAGCATATGACAGGGTGACTGAGAGGAGTTGTGGTATTGGATGAGGAAGTTGGGAGTGGCAGAGAAGTACGTAAGAGTGGCACAGGATATGAAGTGTGACAGTGGTGAAGTCTGCAGTAGGAGTGACGGAGGTGGGATTACATCAGGGATCGGCTCTGAGCCCTTTCTTATTAGCAATGGTGATGGACAGGTTGACAGACGAGATTAGACAGGAGTCCCCGCGAACTGTGATGTTTGTTATTCGTAGCAATAGTAGGGAGCAGGTTGAGGAGACCCTGGAGAGGTGAAGATCTACTCTAGAGAGGAGAGGAATGAAGGTCAGTAGGAACAAAATAGAATACATGTGTGTGAATGAGAGGGAGGTCTGTGGAATGGTGAGGATAAGGGGAGTAGAGTTGGTGAAGGTGGACGAGTTTAAATACTTGGGATCAACAGTACAGAATAACAGGGAGTCTGGAAGAAAAGTGAAAAAGAGAGTGCAGGCAGGGTGGAATGGGTGGAGAAGAGTGTCAGGAGAGATTTGTGACAGACGGGTATCAGCAAGAGGGAAAGGGAAGGTCTACAGGACGGTACTGAGACCAGCTATGTTATATTGGTTGGAGACGTTGGCACTGACCAGAAAGCAGGAGATAGAGCTGGAGGTGGCAGAGTTAAAGATGTTAAGATTTGCATTGGGTGTGATGAGGATGGACAGGATTAGAAATGAGGACATTAAAGGGTCAGGTCAGGTGGGACGGTTTGGGAGACAAAGTCACAGAGGCGAGATTGTGCTGGTTTGGACATGTGCAGAGGAGAGAAGATGAGTACAGTATGTTGGGCGAAGGGTGCTAAGGATAGAGCTGCCAGGTAAGAGGAGAAGGGAATGGCCTAAGAGGAGGTTTATTAATGTTGTGAGAGAGGACATTCAGATGATCCACTGTGGCAACCGCTAACGGGAGCAGCCAAAAGAAGAAGATGAAGAAGAAGAAGAAGAATTAAGAAAAGGGTTAGAATGAAGACCTGCAGCCACTGTAGCCCTCCAGGACTGGAGTTTGAGAACCCTGATATATGCAGTATCTCTGTATAATACAGAAGTCTATACAGTAACACTATGAGGAGGGCTAAAGTCTGGATTTGAGGCCTTCTGTTCAGGTCTACATCAGTGCAGAGTCTGAAAGGGACAACAGGGTCACCATAGGAACCTACCACGACAAATAAGCTACCAAGTAGTGTGGTAGACAGTAAGACGTTAGGGACTTTCAAAACTCGAGTTGATGTTTTCTGGAAAGGACTGGCGAGCTTTGTTGGGCTCAATGGCCTGTTCTCGTCTAGAGTGTTCTAATGTTCTAATGTTCTAAAAACACACAGTCAGCGGGCCATGAGATTTGTCCAGTTCCTTAAACCTCCTGCCTATTTTTTGGCCCTTGTTGTCCCCGAGGGCTCAGTTGCAGTGGCTCACCTGATTCCTTGAGGTCTTTGACAGTACCTTCTTCTGGCAGAGCAGCTTGGACGAGTTCCACGAATTTGAGCCAGTTGCTGGAAATGGAAGCATAAATGACAAGCTCAGGTTATGCTGCTGTTTAGAGAGGGTGGGCTGCTTTCAGGTGGAGGCGTGTTTTTTTTTTCTGGCATTAGGGGGTCAGTTTTCTCACAGTAGTGTAGAGCCACAGAGGCAGAGGTAGTGGGCTACAAAGCCTGGTTTCGGTTACCACTGAGTGTGCAATCAAATTGTCTTCATCTGAGTAATTTTGTTTGCTTTGTAAGGAACGAAAGTCCCTTTGTTGAAGCCCCAGCAGTGGTCTGCCACACTTGTTTCAGGTTACACTGCGGTTTATAATTTGGGTTTGAGGAGCCATGAGAAGAGGACGGCTCAGTCCATGGGTTGCTGCAGGTTTTCATCTGAACCACTTTCTTAATTTAGTAACCAGTTACTGCTGCTAATTAGCCTTATCAATTCGGGGCCTTCACAATCAAATTCTAACCTTCACCACACGCAGGTTTGGGGAAGTGGGTCCTGCCTCAATCAAAGGACAGTTTCAGTTGAAGCTCAAAAAGCTGGAAAGGGTTGCAAACCCATTTCTGAAGAATTTGGACTACGCCAGTAAGGCAAATTGAGTACAAATGGAATGAAATTCAACACCTACCCAGTAATGGTCGACTAGCAAAGATTGTCCCATTGAGCAAGTCACTAATATTCATGAAGAAGTCCAGGTAACATCTAAGAATCTAAAGCCATCTCTAGCATTGGCTAATGTCATTGTTCATGAGTCCACCATCAGTCCACAAAAGTCAATAAATTCCCAAGTCATGATTCTTAGCCAATGAGAACACTTTTCAGCTAACACAATGAATGGAAAATTACGCCATGGACTCTCGAATCTCTAAGGGGGAAAACCCCCTCCCCTTCCCCCATTCTCTTATAAAATTGTACAACATCTAGACACTCAAAACTCCAAGGTGGTACTCTCTCCGATCTAATGTTGGTAATTCTGGAGGCTCTGGAAACCAAGGCAGAAACACTTTCCAATCTATTGTTAGTAAATCCGGAGGCTTGCAACTACATGGAGGGGCCACATCTCCAGTCCCTAACCCTAACCCTAATGTTAGCAGATCTGAACACTTCACACTGGGAGGAGGATCTGTGCCTCTTATCTAATGTTGGCAAATCTGGAAGGAGGACCCACAAGTTTAATCGAATATTAGTAAAGGTTGATTCTCAAAATTCCAAGTGGGGAACCCCCTCCCCTCCTCCTCCCATCCATTTACTCCAAGATGGAACCCCAGTCGACAATTTAAAGTTAGAAAATCTGGATGATCAGAACTAGAAGGAGGACCCACATCTCCTATGTAATGTTAGTAGATCTGGACACTCGAAACCTGAGAGGAGACCTGTGCCTCTGATATAATGCCAGTAAATCTTGTTCGTAACTCCAAGAGGGCACCCTGGTCTACAGTTTAATGTTAGCATCTCTGGATTATCATATCAAGAAGGAGGACCCACATCTCTGGTCTAATGTTAGTAAATTTGAACATTTCAAACTTGGAGGACCTGCGCCTCTGATCTAATGTTGGAAAATCTGGATGATTATAACTAGAAGGAGGACCTGCATTTCCAATCTAATGTTAGAAAAGCTTGATCCTTGAAATTCCAAATGGAAATCTCCATCCATCTAATATTAGTAATTCTGGATGTTCATGACTAGAAGGCAGACCCACATCTCCAGTCTAATGTTAGCAAATCAGGAGACTCGAAACCTGAGAGGGGACCTGTGCGTCTGATATAATGCCAATAAATCTTGATGCTCGTAACTCCAAGAGGGATCCCTGGTCTACAATCTAATGCTAACATCTCTGGATGATTGTATCAAGAAGGATGACCTACATCTCTGGTCTAATGTTACTAAATTTTAACATTTCAAACTCGAAGGAGGATCTGCGCCTCTGATCTAATGTTGGTAAATCTGGATGACTGTAATTAGAAGGTGAACCCATATCTTCAGTCTAATGTAAGTAAATCTGGAGATTCGAAACCCGATAGACGACCCGTGCCTCCGATATTATGCTAGTAAATCTTGATGCTCTTAACTCCAAGAGGGAGCCCTGGTCTACAATTTAATGTTAGCATTTCTGGATGATCATATCTAGAAGGATGACTCACATTTCTGGTTTAATATTAGTAAATTTGAACATTTCAAACTCGAAGGAGGACCTGCACCTCTGATCTAATATCGGAAAATCTGGATCATTATAACTAGAAGGAGGACCCGCATCTCCAATCTAATGTTAGTAAAGCTTGACACTTCAAACTCCAAGTGGAAACTCCCACCCTTCTAATATTAGTAATTCTGGATGATCGTAACTAGAAGGAGGACCCACATCTCCAGTCATATTGTTAGTAAATCTGGAGACTTAAGAGGACCCGTGCTCCCTGGTGGTCAGTGTTTATATTCTCTGGCTCCCTAACTAAGGGATGCTCAAATTCTGGTACAGGCAGACCCCCTCTGTCCCTTTCCTTATTCCTAATCACTTGTGTGGCTGTGCCAGCTTTGTTTAGGTGGACCATCTGTATCCATAAATACAGTGAAGGAGAACTCAGGGACAGGTAAATGTGGGCAACAATAAACAATCAAAGATGGCTTTGGGGTGTAAGATGTGAGAGGCTGACAGGATGAGCCCCTCAGAGTGTGCTTGTCACTTCACATCTGTTTTCACCCATGAAAATCACTTCCAAAGTTGATGGCTCTCACCTGGTCATCCCCCCGGTGGCCAACGTCCTGCTATTTAGTAACGTGTCCAGCAACTCCGAGGAGACAGGTAAGCCGTGCTTCTGGCAGACCTCCTTAATCTGCAAAAGAAGATGGAGTGTGAGTTAGCACTGCGATGGTGGGCTGTCCTACATGTGGGCATTTGGGTGGCAGGACCATCGGTGCCATGCTGCTTTTCCTGATTGAGGCAACTCCTGCTTTTCTTGCACAGGGAGGCTTAAACAGCCAACACATCCAATGCCCCATTTTTCTTTTCATTCTACAAACAGACCCCTGACATTCCAGAAGGGACACGACAACACGTTTTCTTCTCAAAAAGCCCACACTTGTCCCTAAAGACCAGCTTCTTTGCTCTCCACTCCAAAATGTGCCATCTCTAATCAAGTCTCTTGCTTCCTTCTGAAGAACAGTCTAGTTGGTCCTAATCAGCCAGGCTTTTAGAGGGGCCATTCCAACAAGACCACTCTACTTACTGCTGTGGACACTTTATGCTTGGCTAGAACTACCAACTTGTCATCTATCATCATCCTTCTAAGTCTCTTCTCCACCTTCGACACGGTCAACAATCAGATCCTCCATACCTCCCCATCTGACCTTGGAATCCCCAGGACTAACTTCTAGTGGTTTCACATCTTCTTCTTCTTAGGCAAATCCTACCCTGTGTCCAGGGGTCTCATATATAAACGGTACGTAGGAACAAAAATTTTGCATACACCCGTTAGCACGCTCACTTCGAGATGTATATAAACTAAATTTGCCGTAAAGCCACCCACATTTTCACAGCAGCGTCACCCCTTGAGAACGTACGTTTCTGTTCGGTTTTGCAAACTGGTGGCACCCAGTGTCGAAGCAGTGCTACTGCACCGGTGTGGTTTCCCTACAAAGTACAGGAAAAGCATTGGAATTCTCCAAAAATTCCATTTCAATATTTTTATGAATCACAAGGCTGGGGGGCTGTCAAGAGGCAGGGCCTGTTAAAGCCCATTGCGGAACTTCTTATGTGATTTTGGGCTATCCAAAAATAAATTGTATTGTAACTTGCTGACCAAGTGGGTATTTCTCAGTCATTAATGAGTCACACCATGCCAGCTGTACAAGATGGTATTATCCTTCAACATCTGCAATAAGATGCTGCAGATGTTCTATCAGACGGTTGTGGCAAGCGGCATCTTCTACCCGGTGGTGTGCTGGGGAGGGAGCATAAAGAAGGGGGACGCCTCACTCCTGGAAAAACTGGTGAGGAAGGCAGCCTCTATTGTAGGTACGGAGCTGGACAGTTTGACATCCGTGGCAGAGCAACGGGCATTGAGCAGGCTCCTGTCAATCATGGAGAATCCACTGCATCCACTGAACAGGATCATCTCCAGACAGAGGAGCAGCTTCAGTGACAGACTGCTGTCACCGTCCTGCTCCTGACAGACTGAGGAGACCCCACACTATGCGACTCTTCAATTCCACACACGGGGGCTAATCTTTAAAATTATACAAAGTTATTGTCTGTCTGTTATACTTTCATTGTTATCACTCTTTAATTTAATATTGTTCTTTATCAGTAAGCTGCTGCTGGAGTATGGGAATATCACCTTGGGATTAATAAAGTATCTATCTATCTATCTATCTATCTATCTATCTATCTATCTATCTATCTATCTATCTATCTATCTATCTATCTATCTATCTATCTATCTATCTATTATATAGTGCCTTTCACATTATCTATCTATCTATCTATCTATCTATCTATCTATCTATCTATTATATAGTGCCTTTCATATCTATCTATCTATCTATCTATCTATCTATCTATCTATCTATCTATCTATCTATCTATCTATCTATTATATAGTGCCTTTCATATCTATCTATCTATCTATCTATCTATCTATCTATCTATCTATCTATCTATCTATCTAATATATAGTGCCTTTCACATCTATCTATCTATCTATCTATCTATCTATCTATCTATCTATCTATCTATCTATCTATCTATCCACTTGTCATCCAGATAAATAAGATTTCCTTACACTGTGGTTGAAACATCAAAACGCAATTCACAGCAACGTCCGGTTTTCTAATTGTAATCGGAGCGGTCATCTGCACGCTCATGGCTATTGCACAGCAGCATCAGCACCGCCTGTCCATCACACAGGGTCCGTTTTTTATGATTGTCTGAAACAGAATAAAGAGACGGTGAGCTGCAACTCGCCTTTTCACGTTGACTGTGATATCTGACCACTTTGTTTTTTCTTTCAGGCACTGTGCGACTTTCTGAACTTGAACTTTCGAGTGTCTCCGCCATGCTTTTGTTTCTTATAGCTCTGCTTAAGCCAACAAATAAATGCTTTTCCTTGCCTCTACTCTGAATTTGATGTAATTTGTCTTCTTTTCATGTGTCTTTCCCTTTATTTTTTAACCAAACACTGATGGAAGGTGATATTTATATCGATTTGTGAATTATAATATGTGAAGTTCTGTGAGGAGTCGGGGTGGAACTGTAGGCGTGTGCACAGGCATTTTTTGGGATTTGTTAAAGGGAGATGCGTGGAATTGGCGTATTCACCGATTTATGCATCTGAATTTTTCTTTTTTAACGTATGCACATTTGCACTTTTGTCCGTACACCATGTTTTAGTGTCAGTTCTACGCACGCCGTTATACATAAAGCCCTTGCTGATTAGAGATATCAAGGGTGCACTAGGAAAACATAGGGGGCACCCCAAGGATCTGTGCTGGGTCCTCTCTTCTTCACCTCACTAGGCCACCTCACCCAGTCCCATGGGCTCTCACATCAGTGCAATCTGATGATACGCTGCCTTACCTGTCATTCCTTTCCAGAGGACCAATCAACATCAGCTGGAATCTCAAGACGTCTTCAGCCTGGACCAAGCAGCACCATCTGTAGCTCACTCTGGCCAAGATGGACCTCTTTCTTATCCCAGAATGTCTGTCCGTTCATCAGCCCTTCTCTGTTCAGCTTAGCTTATTATCACTAACACCTGCCAGTCAGTACACAATGCTGGGGTGACGAATGATGACCAGATGTCCTTCACTGACTATGTCACAATGGTCTCTTGCCAGTCTGCGCGGTGCACTGTGCCACCTCATAACTGAGTGTTGAATCACTGTAGTTTGAACCATAATGGACACCTGCTTGTGAGCTTTTCACCCCTCAGTCCTAAGTCAGCCTCATTCTGCAGTAGCTCCCCCTGCTGGTCGAGCTCCTGCCTTGTCCCCACTGCTGCCAGCATAGCCGGCATTGCCCAGATAGCCTAAGTTTAGCGAATCTGGTAAGAAGTCTGGTGGATCAAGGACATGGGCACTACTAACACTGGCAAAGACAATATGGTCTGAGAATTAAAGTGCACCATATTTGAGTTTCATAGACCCCCTAGAGTCATCTTCACACAACCAGAGTCTTCCATCTTTTTAACAAATTAAATGGATGTTGAAGCTTAAGGTGCTTTATGGATTAAACTTTGAGGAACACCTGATGTACTCACCATGGTCACTGGCAGCTGCCCGCTGCTCTCCACATCTGCCTCAAGCAGGCTCCTCCACACAAGTGCCAGGTCTACCCATTTTGGGAGGTCAGCGAGGGCTCGTCTCAGCAGGTGGGCCAATTGAGCATCATGTTGTTTCCTGAGAATCAGTAAAGTGTCATGAGTTGGGCTGGAATACAACAAAGAGGGCACCATGTCTGCCCACTCTTTCATTTGGTGGTGGGGAAGGGGGGGCACAATGAATGCCAAACAGCAGCTTTGTCTTCCTGTGATGGTGATCTCTATGCCAGTCACTGAAGTAAACATCAATTGGAAAAGACTTCTGTCCAAAGTGGCATCACATCACAGCTTCGTCCACACTATGGTCCTCTGTTAGATAACCACTGAGATGACCTTCACAAAGTAGAGGCTATTAGTGCCAAGATGGCACTGGCAAAACATCCCAGACTAGGGAGGTAATTAAGCACTGGGCAACGAGTGCCATTTCGCAGGGTAAGAAGGGTCAGTTTTTGCACAAAATGATGGAATTTATTAGGACTCACCTCTTAGAATCGAGCTCTAACACCTGGCGGATGCCATCTGTTGGCACACAATCAAGGCCTTCCCTTGGCGTGGCTCCAAGATGAAGGTCCTCGTTGGCTGCGGTGATGAGAAAATCAATGAGCTCCTTGTAATACACCTGCAGAAATAACCCAGCTGGAGTGAGGGAGGGGCTGTGCCCATCTAGGCAAAGTGCCAACCAAATAATGAAAAACAGAGATGATGGGTGCCCTCAAGCAGGTTCTGCTCACCTACTAGGGAATTTTCACTTTGTGCAGCTTTGACTTCATTAAACCCATGGCAAATGCTGTTGTGCTCAAATATGTGCCCACTTCACAGTAGCCGCTATGGCGAAAAACTCTTCAAAGTGGATGGCACTTGGGTTGATGTAGATGTTGAATGTAATTGAGAATGAATGCCACCATGAGAGGCTGAAAATGAGGGGCTCCGCCACTGCTCCTCCCTTTATTAACTGACGTATCATTTGAGCTGAGGCCCTTTCATTAACCCCTCCTTTCATTTTCCCTTGCCCCTCCAATCATGTGGCTCTGTCAGTCAGTCAGTCATTTTCCTACCCGCTATATCCTAACTTCAGGGTCACGGGGTCTGCAGGAGCCAATCCCAGCCAAGACAAAGTGCAAGGCAAGAAACAAACCCCGGGCATGGCGCTAGCCCACCGCAGGGTACACATACATACCAAGCGCCCACCAGGGACAATTTAGGATCGCCAATGCACCTAACCTGCATGTCTTTGGACATGTGGGAGGAAATCCACGCAGACATCGGGAGAACATGCAAACTCCACACAGGGAGGACCCGGGAAGTGAATCCAGGTCTCCTAAATGCGAGGCAGCAGTGCTCGCCACTGAGCCACCGTGCCAATTTTTTTTTACCTTTTGCTCCTCCTACTATATGATTGCAGCACAGTTAAAACTGAGGCTCTGCCCCGCCCTTATTTTATAGACCCTTACTCCTAACATCACATGAATGTTACATAATTTGAGTTGAGGCTCCACCCCCGGCCCTCCTTTTATTGTCCCTTTCTCCAACAATCATGTGACTGCTGCAAAATTTAAGTTGGAGACTTTTCTTTAGCCTCTCCTTTAATTTTTCTTTGCACCTCCCATTATGTTATTTTAGCATAATAAGAGTTGAGGCTCTACCCCGTTGTCTGTTGTCCTTCCTATTATGTGACTGCTACAAAATTTAAGTTGGGGTCCTTCTCTTAGTCCCTCCCTTTGTTTCCCCTTGCCCCTCCCATCATGTGACTGTTATATAATTTGAGGTGGGCTCCACCCCTTATCCTTAATTGTATTTCTTCTTATTTCTCTCATCATGTAACTAGAGCAGATGCTTCCTAGCCAATCCTTTTCATTTTATCTTTGCTCCTCCCATTATGTGTTTGCTACATAATTTAAACTGAGGCTCCACTCCAGGCTTTCCAGTTTAGTATCTCTTGCTGCTCCAGACATATAAACTGCTGCATAATTCCAGTTGGAGCTTCACCCCTAGCCCCACCTTTAATTGTCCTTTTTTCCTCCCATCATGTGACTGCTACATAATTTGAATTGAGGCCCTTCCCTTAGCGCTCCTTGCATTTCCCCTTGCCCCTCCCATCATGTGACTGTTACACAATTTGAGTTGGACTCCGCCCCTTCTCCCTAATTTTATTTCTTCTTATTTCTCCCATCATTCCATGGATGCATAACTAGAGCTGGGGCTTTACCCCTAGCCTCATCTAGCCAATCCTATAAATGTTTCTTTGTTCCTTCCATCATGAGTTTGTTACATAATCCACGCTGAAGCTCCACCCCCTAGTTCTTCCTTATATTATCCCTTTCTCCTGCCTTCATGTGTCTGCTACATAATTTGAGCTGGGGGTCCACCCCAGCCCCTCTTTTAATTGTCCCATTTCCCTTCAATCATGTGGCTGCTGCATAATTTGAATTGGGTCCCTTCCCTTAGACCTCCTTGTATTTCCACTTGACCCTCCCATTATGTGATTGTTATGCAATTTCAGGTGGGCTCTGCCCCTTGCCCCTAATTTTGTTTCTTCTTATTTCCCTCATCGTGTAACTAGAGCTGAGGCTCCACCCCAGACCCTCCTAGCCAAATCCTTTTATTTTTCCTTTGCTCCTCCCATTATGTGTTTCCTACATAATTTAATTGCGGCTACATTCCAGTCCTTCCATTTCAGTATCCCTTGCTGCTCCTGTCATATGACTGCTGCATAATTTCAGTTGGAGTTCCACCCCTAGCCCCAACTTTTATCGTCCCTTTTTCCTTCCATCATATGACTGCTAAATAATTTGAATTGAGGCCCTTTCCTTGTATTTCCCCTTGACCCTCCAATCATGTGACTGTTACACAATTTGAATTGGGCTCCGCCTCTTGTCCCTAATTTTATTTCTTCTTATTTCTCCTGTCATGCCATGGATACATAATTAGAGCTGGGGCCTAATTAACCTAATGCTGAATTAGGTTACCTAACTCTTTATAGCCAATCATTTTATTTTGTCCTTGCTCCTCCCATCATGTGTTTGCTACCTAATCTGTGTTGGGGCTCCACCCCTGGCCCCGCCTTTCATTATTCCTGGCTCCTCCCATCATGTCACTGCTGCATAACTAGAGCTGCAAAGCAGCACACACTCCAGGAGACAGTAGCTGGGAAATGGAGGCCTGATAACAAGTGGCAGCCAGTTAGAGTGATGTGTCCTCTCCTTGTGTCATGAAAAAAATCATGTGAGTGAGGACGAGCCTGTTGGGAGTGGCACTGTTCATCCATTATCATACACTTGGATTCCAGTTCAGGATTACTGGGGGCTGAAAAAGAAAGAACTACAAGGCAAAAGCACACCCTTTGTGAGATGTCAGTAAGCTGAGGGACACACTCGAGAACGGTCAACCAAATCAGGAGATGTCAGTCAGACTACGCTACCTGCCTTTAATATGTGCAACAAAAACACTCATAGGGAGAAGGTGCCAAGCAAATGACTTGACTTCAAGATTCGGTGAAAGGGGCCAAGATCTGAACCCAGGTTCCAGAAACTGCACGAGAGCAGCACACCCCACTACCCTCATGTAATGGGGCCCGGGTCGTTAGGAGAGATTTGAACTCTCACACCTCAATTACAGGGTCAGGGTTGCCAGGGAATGAACTCAGGTTCCAGGAACTGCAGGGTGGCATAAATACCTGGCACACCACCATATTATCTGCAGCGCAATTTGTCATTTTTAATAGTGAGATTTAAAAGGCGATCATTATTGCAAAATTCTTCACATGACAAAAACATCGGCATCAACTGACAGAACCACTAAGTGTAATGATGCATGAGTGTCAGTGGGGGGTGCTAAAGAGGAGTCCTAGTGATACACGGCACTGACCTCTTCTCAGGTTGGCATAAATTTTCATTCTAAAGGATTTTTTCTGAATGGGACCACAAGGAGCAGCACCTTATTCCTCATGTTATATAGTGCCTTACATGGTTAGGATCATCACTGTTCTTTATGTTACTAAAATACCAAAAAGCATAGGAGAATAGAGAGGTAGTTAGAGAGACCTCTCCACATGCTATCATGACGAGACCCTAGAAATTGTGACACTGTTGGGAAAAGCACCATCAGTTTTTATTAATTTTATATAGCGCCTTGCTTAGTGAGCACTATAACAAAACACTATTAAAACTAGAAGAATATTTTGAACAGTCAAAAAATGTCCAGAAAGCAGTGCTCTCAGTCAGGCTTTCTTTCATAGAGTGCCTATATAGTGGCTTGCACCCTTCGACCATGTAGATGTATGTTCTGCACTGTTTTTTTATTGTTGTTAAACTTGGGGAACAGTGAAAAGACCTCACTGGTTTTGGTTTCCAGCTTTACAAGTTTACCTGGCATTCCCTATTCACTCTGCGGCAGCTGAGGCGCCCTGCCCATCTACCACCTCCTTGAGTATCAAGACGTACCTGCTCAGGGCTGCGATGCTCAGCAAATGTGTGAAAAAGCAGCCGCAGAGTGGGCAGCGAAAGAGGCACTTTATGTCTGAGGAGCAGCAGGCTCATCCTCGATGGGTGGGCCAGGCCGGAGTGGGCAGAGTCGAGCGCCGCCAGCTCTTCCTGGACACGTTTCAGGCTGTGTTTACTGCACTTCTGCAATTCATTCCTCACGATGGTGCGGAGTGGCCCCGTGGTCTCCTCTGCTGCTTCCGTCTTTGGATCATCCTGTGTGGTACAAAGCAGGAATCATGTCGGTGTAACTTTGGGGGCACTATATGGGGAGGGATGATTTAGGCTGCTTTAGATGCCTACTGTTAAGCTGGGCACTTACACGGGTAACTGTTTTTAAGCAGGCCTGAAGTTTAAATTGGGCACTCCTTCTATTTTTATCATTACTGCCCAACATTGGCATCACAATAAATCCATGCCCTGGTCCGGTTCTTAAACCTGGCTAACCCAGAGTCTGGGAAAGGCACTATATCAACTAAATTGAAAATGATGACGATGATTATTTTTATTATTATTATTAAGGTACAGAGTGGGATGCAGTAAGCAGATGGGTGGGCACTCTGCCTTTACCTGCAGCCATGTTGAGCTGTGATCTCCGACCGGCACTTTCTTCTGACCGTGGATGTAGGACAGTGACCGGTCTCCAGTGGGTGCCGTGACGCACTGCACATCCGATGGTCCTAAACGTGCCTGCAAAGACAACTTTAATGTTTAGTCACTTTGTAGGACTACCATGGCCGTGAGCACATGGAGGGGCATTTGCTTGTATTACCTGTACCACCCAAAGAGGTGCACTGCACAGGGGAATCACTTGGCTTGGAGGTTCCTGCTGCTTCTCAGCTGTGCCACCATGGCAAGGGTGGGGTTTCAGCTTCTCTGGTCCATCACCACCACCACCAACCTTAATCCTAGGAAGAAGGGGTGAATGAATAGGACGGAGTCCTCAAAGGAAATTTTAAACAGAAGAGAAGAGTGAATTACAGGGACCTTGGCACCACACGTGCTTATGGCACACATTTTGCACCACTGACATTTTCTACTTTGTGTTTACAGGTCTTGTTTGCTGTGTATTGTCTTTTTAGGGAATTCCTTTCTGCCTTTTTCAGTTCTTGTTTATTTATAATAAAAACAGTGGATTGAGACTCCCTCACTGTCTGCACTTTATTATGTTGTGGACCTAATTTGAAAGGCAAACATTTGCCACTTTCATCCATCATCCTACACTTGATAACCCATAATGACAAAGTGACAATGTGTTCAAAGAAGGGTCTGCTAGTTTATTAATAATCAAAATCTGAAATCTCTCCTTCATAAAAGCACTCAGATTCTTAGTTGTGGCCCTCCAAACTGTATCTCCTGTTTGCTTTAATTCTCCTTGAGATGTTTCTAGAACTTGATGGAGTCCACCAGTAGCAAACTGAATTGATGTGACATCACTTAGAATGGCTCACTTGTCCCTGTGTATGGAAGGTTTCACAATTCACACTGCATGCAAGGGCACAAACCACCCATGAAGTCCAAGGAACTCTCTGTAGACCTCTACGATTATATTTCATAAAGGGCCAGGGGATGAAACCATTGCTAAAGCTCTGGGTGCTCCTGGGCACACAGTGGCCTCAGGAATTGTCACATGGAAGAATTTTGGAACCACCATGGCTCTTCCTAGAGTTGGCCATCTAGGCAAACTGAGTAACTGGTAAAATAGGGCCTTAGTCATGGAGGTGATCAAGAACCCAATGGTCACACTAACAGATCTTCAGAAGTCCTCAGCTACCGAGACTGCTGAACCAGTCAAAAGGAGGACCATTCTTGAGTGAAAGGAATTTAAGAGACTTTGAAGGCATGAGAGACCGGAACTGGTTGATCTGGTGACACAACAATTTAAGGCCAAAAGAACTCTGTATAGACCTCCATGATCAAATTATGATGAGGCATAGATCAGAGCAAGGGGATAAAAGTACTGAATGTTCCCAGGAGATCAGTGACCTCATACATTATGAAATTTGGAAGAAGTGCAGAACCACCAAGACTCTTCCTAGAGTTGGCCATCTCGGCAAACTGAGTAACTGGGTAGGATGGGCCTTGGTCATGGAGGTGATCAAGAACCCAACCCAATGGTCACACTAACTGAGCTTCAGAAGTCCTCTGCTGCTGAGATCGCTGAACCAGTCAAAAGGAGGACCATCTCAAAAGCACTCCATCAAAGAAGCATTTATGGACGAGGACGACTCTTGAGTAAAAGGAATTTGAAAGACTTTGAGATCTTGACAGACAAGAAATGAATAATCTGGCAACACAACAATATAAGGCCAAAGGGACTCTCTGACTCCATGATCAAATTATGGTGAGGTTTCAGTCAGGAAAAGGGGATACAACCATTTCCAGAGCCCTGAGTGTTCCCAGGAGCTCAGTGACCTCATACATTGTGAAATGGAAGAACTTTGGATCCACTAGGACTCTTCCTAGAGTTGGTGATCTGGCCAAACTTAGTGACTGGGCATAAATGGCATTGATCATGGAGGTGGCCAAGAACCCAATGATTACTCCAACTGAGCTTCAGAAGACCTCTGCCGAAATTGCCAAACCAGGTAAAAGGAGGATTGTCTCAGCAGCACTCCATCAATTAAACACGAAACCCACTTTTGAGTTAAAGGCGTTCAAAAGACCTTAAAAGCATGAGAGCCAGGAATCTTTGGTCTGGTGACACAAAACTTTAAGTCCAAACAATACTCAGTGTTCAAATCTGTGTTCAAATTATGGTCAGGCATAAATCAGGGCAAAGGTGACACAACCCTTTCCAAAGTCCTGAGTGTTCCCAGAAGCACATATTACCTCATAATTTGTGAAATCTGGAAGAAGTTTAGAATCTCCAGGATTCTTCCTAGAGTTGGCCATCTGGCCAAATTGAGTAACTGGGCACAAATGGCCTTGGTCATGGAGGTGACCAAAAATCAAATGATCACTCTAACTGAGTTTCAGCTCAGCTCTGCTGCGGAGATTGCCAAACCAGTCAAAGGAGGACCATCTCAGCAGCACTCCATCAATTAAGAATGGAAGCCACTCTTGAGTAAAAGGCATTTAAAAGACTTTGAAAGCATGAGAGACCAGAAACAGGGCAAAAGGAGATACAACTATTTCCAAATTCCTGAGTGTTCCCAGGAGCTCAGTGACCTCAAACCTTGTGAAATGGAAGATGTTTGGAACCACAGGGCTTTTCTTAGAGTTAACAGTCTGTCCAGAGTGAGTAACTGGGCAAGAAGGGCCTTGGTCAGGGAGGTAATTAAAAAATTAATTATCACTCTAACAGAGGTTCAGAAATACTCTTTTGAGGTGGGGAGAACTTTCCGGAAGGTCAACCACTTTAGCAACGTTCCATCAACCAGTCATTTGCAGTGGGGTTTGCAACATTTTAATGACTTTGAGAGCATAAGCAAGAAGATTCTTTGGTCTTCTTCTTCTTTTGGCTGCTCCCATTAGGGGTTGCCACAGCGGATCGTCTTTTTCCATATCTTCCTGTCCTCGTCATCTTGCTCTGTCACACCCACCACCTTCATGTCCCCTTTCATCTTCTCTTAGGCCTTCCTCTTCTCCTCTTGTCTGGCAGTTCTGTCTTTAAAACCCTTCTCCCAATACACCCAGCATCTCTTCTCTGCACATGTCCAAACCAACACAATCTTGCCTCTCTGACTTTGTCTCCTCTCTGACTTTGTCTGAGAACACAAAAATATAACTCTTTATGAGCAGTTCCATGCACCATGTCTGGTGAAAACCTGGCACTTCTCATCATTGTCTGCCCAATCTCATCACTACTGTGAAGCATGATGATGGCAGCATCACGCTGCGTTATTGTGATATTTCCCTCTACTTACCCTTTACCTATTTTCTTCAAGGGTAAGTGTACTCATCAGGTTCGTTACCGGGTTGGTCTACTGTCACACCTTAAAATTAAACACACACACACACACACAGATACGGTATATATATGCACACGGACCCTAACCATAACAGTGCCCTATGAGTGATGCATACACAGCTGGTTAATCTTCAGCACTTCAAACCACACAAGTGCCTTATGAATAACACACACGCAACCTGTCCCTCTCTTAGCATTTCAAGAGACTTACTTATTATCGGCATGAACAACATACAATGTTTAAAGTATATCTCCGACCTAAATGTTACTTTGGTCTCTAACATCCATGACTATAGGCCATTTATCAAAAAAGAATGCCTGACTTGACATACCGTAACCCTACTATTGGGTGGAGCTCACACCCTCAGCCTTAATAAACCTTGCAGATTGGAGCGTATGGCAAACTTCCTTACTGCTCTTAATCAAAATTACCTTATTTCCTCAATCAATCTAAATATGAAGACAAAGCAGAGAAAGTTTAAAGCAGTGTGGTATTTATTACATGAATAATAAAACCAGTAGAGAAACGCATAAAAGAAAATGTGGATAGCAAAGTCTGGATACACTCTATTGCCAAAAGTATTGGGATGCCAAAGTTTAGACACACATGAACTTTAATGGCATCCCACTCTTAACACATTGGCTTTAATATGGAGTTTGCCAGCTTCAACTATTCTTGGAAGGCTTTCCACAAGGTTTAGGAGTGTGTTGATAGGAATTTGTGACCAGGGGCCTCATGCATAATGTCGTGCGTAGAATTCACACTAAAACATGGCGTAAGGACAAAAGCGGAAATGTTCGTAAGCACAAAAAAATCCAGATGCATAAATCTGCGCGTTGGCCAACTTCCACTTTCTTCGCTCCATAAATCCCAGTCAGTGTGAAAAGTAATGCACGTGCACGGGCCTGCTGCCACTCCCCAAACTCCTCCCAGAATTATGCCTCTATGAATATGCAAACCAATATAAACAGCCCTTAAGTTCAGTGTTCTGTGAAAAGGCAATGGCAAAAGCACAGGAGAAATAGAAGAATTTCAACGAATACCAAGTGGAGGCAAAGAAAAATGCACTATTTAATATTTAAACAGTGGTATAAGCAACAAAAGGAAGTTGATCGAGTGACATAGCGTGTCGGAGAAACTCGAAAGCTCAAGTTCACAAAGTCACAGAGTGCCCGAAATAAAAAAGAACTCAGATATCAATCTTGCTGTGAAAAGGTGAGTTGTAGCCCACCGTCTGAGTGTCGTATGAAAGCTTATTAGGGTACAGAGAAAAACAAAATAGGCACACAGTGGGGAAAAAGCACGAAATGTCAACTTTAATCTCGAAATTTCCACTTTAATCACGTAGTTTATTTTGTCATTAAAGTAGAACATCATAAACTTCATCTTAAAATCTTTTAATTACCAGTCTCTCAAATCCCATTGTAACTAAAGTAGCACGCTAAATGCTTTGTTTTGTATTTGATCTTCTTTGTGCTCTATGTGTGTGAATCACTATGTGCTTTCTCTTCCTCCGACAGGACACAGAATCCATTACATTCGTGATATTACAGCTCTCTGAATAATTAAAATACTGAGATGTATACTTGATATCATTTTCGTGATGATAGGAGTTAAAGCATGTTATTAAACATGGGAACACGGTGGCGTAGTGACTGTTCCTGCCTCACGCAAGATGCTTGCTGCGCCATGCGCGACCTTCAATAAAATAATTTATTGCAGCAGTACTGTCTCTTTCAAACGTATTAACCTCCAATTCCTGTCCTTCCTTTTCTTTCTCCAAGTAACCAATCGTAACACAATCAGCTCTGTAATAGACGTTAAGCCATCTGTAAGCTTAGAATGCCGATTCTTCAAAACTTTTAAGGAACATTGAAATATGTTCGTAGTACGTGTTTAATTATTCTATCCATCTATCCTTCTCTTGTCACCAGCAAGAATACAGCGCAAGACAGGAACAATTCCTGAACGAGGCGCCAGCTCCTTGCTAGCGCTGTGACACCATGTCGTGGCATGTTTAATTATTAACAATATAGATTATTTAAATGAAGTTAAAGTTTTATCTGTATAATTTAACAAACATATTTTGCTGCATTTCATCTTAAAAATGATATCGTCATTATATGTAAATACGCGCTTTATAAAGTGGCTCAGGTTGTGCGATATTATAAATGTAGTGCAGGTTTACAGTGAGGTGGTTGTACTTATAAGTACTAACAGTTCTACAAGGAGCAATTGATGGACTGATTGAGTGAGTTTAGAGCTCTTGGGATGAAACTGTTTGTAAACCGCGAGGTCCGTACAGGAAAGGCTCTGAAGCATTTGACGTATGAGAGCAGTTCAAATAGACAGCATGGCTGAGGCAGCATGTGCTTGATGCTGTATACCAATAATTCTCTTTCAGATGAGCTGCACTAGAGCTGTGATTCCACACTCAGATACAGTGATATTAATACTCCGAGTGGTGCAGTGACAGTAATATGGAAAAAGATGATCCGCTGTGACAACCCCTAATGGGAGCAGCTGACAGAAGAAGGAGAAGGTGCGGTGAAAGTAACAACACTAAAGCAGCTATGGTATTTAGAATAGTTTGGCCATTCTGTGGACCATTATATTGTTACAGGTTCATTACAATCAGATGCATTAAACTAATAAACAATATGCGGTTAATTTCAGTGTATTTATAAAGTGAGTCAGGGATGTGGATCTAAAAAAGAAAGTGAAACCACACTGGAACAGTAGCACTGCTTTGACTCTGGATGTTGGACAAGAAGGCCTGGCTCACTCATAAACTCCGCTCAAATTCATCCTAAAGTTGAGGTCAGGACTGTGTGTGCGCCAGTCAAGTTTCTCCACACCAAACTCGCTCCTCCATTTCTTAATAGACTTTGCATTGTGCACTGGTGCGTGCGCAGTCATGTTGCCATCCCCAAACTGTTCCCACAAAGTTGGGAGCATGAAATTGTCTAAAATGGCTTTGTCTGCTGAAGTAAGGGGCCAAGCCCAACCCCACACCATAATCCCTGCCTCCACTTGGTACAATGCAGTCAGGTGAGTCCCGTTCTCCTGGCCAGACTTGGATTGTGTGATTTGTCACTCTAGTGGACACGTCCGCACTGCTCTAGAGTCCAGTGGTGGGCGGTGGGCTTTACACCACTGCAATCGAGGCTTTGCATTGCACTTGGTGATTTAAGGCTTAGCTACAGCTGCTTGGCCATGGAGACCCATTCATCCCATGAAGTTCTCTCTCTACGCTGCACTGTTCTTGAGCTTTTGGGGGTCTGTAGATATTGACTCTGCAGACAGTTGGTGGCTTCTGCACACCTCAGCATGCGCCATCCCTGCTCTGTGATTTCACGTGGCCTACCACATCACGGCTGAGTTGCTGTTGTTTCCAATTGCTTCCACTTTTTTATAATACCACTAACAGTTGATCGAAGAATATTTAGTAGCGAGGAAACTTCACAAATGGACTTATTGGACAGGTGGCATCCTATCACTGTTACTGTGGTCTTGATTATCGCTGTTTACACAGCACTGGATGCTAATGCAAACTCATCTATTGAACTTTTACACTGCAGTATTAGCAGTCAGCTGACTAAGCACCCTGATGCTGTGTATATCGTTGCTGGGGACTTTAACCATGTGAATTTAAAACCTGTGCTCCCTAAATTACATCAGCACGTCAAGTGTGCCACCAGAGGAGCTAACACATTGGATAAAGTCTACACAAACATTAAACAGGGCTATAGGGTTACACCGCTACCACCCCTGGGCCACTCTGACCACGCGTCACTGCTTTTAATCCCGGCATACATTCCACTTAGGAAATCTGCTCCTATCAGCACAAGGACAGTTATAACGTGGCCAGATGGAGCCTCTCAGCAGCTACAGGACTGCTCCAGTTTTGAACACCTAGACCTTGAAGTGTTCAGTGACAGCGTACTGTGTTACATTAAGAACTGCACACAGACATTGTCACAGTGGATAAACGTATCTGGGTCTACCCCAATCAGAAGCCCTGGGTGACCTGGGAAGTCCAGAGGCTTCACGTCTGGTGACAAGGCCCTCCACAGCACAGCCCGTGCCAGCCTAAACAGGGGCATCTGAGAGGCCAAGTCAGACTATAAAAGGAAGATCAAGGAACACCTGGATAGCAACAATGGCAGGCAAGTGTAGATGGATGTCCAGCATATGACCAACTACAGGACCAGTCCCGGAGCTGTGGGATGTGTTTTATCGCTGGCTGAGGAACTGAACCAATACTTTTTCCGGTTTGAAGTGGATCCACCAGAGACAGCCCGACCCCATCCAGAGACCAACAACAGCACCATCAGTGGGGGAGCACAAGGTGAGACGCACGCTGCGGGCTGTCAACCCAAGGAAGGCAGCTGGACCTGACGTCATCTCAGGACGCCTGCTGAAAAACTGTGCAGACCAACTGGCTGGGGTCTTCACCAGGATATTCAACCAGTCTCTGTCTCAGTCCACTGTGCCATCCTGCCTGATCTCCTCTGTCATAGTGGCGGTGGCCAAGAAACAGACCATCACCAGTCTTAATGACTACAGGCCAGTTGCATTGACCCCTGCGGTTATGAAATGCTTCGAGAAGCTCATCAGGAACCACAACATGTCATTCATTCCTCACATGCTTGATCCACACCAGTTTGCCTATAGAGCAAACAGGTCTATGGAGGACGCTGTGGCCACTGTTCTCCATGCTGTTCTGTCCCATCTGGAGCAGCAGGGGAGCTACGCATGGCTGCTTTTCATAGACTTCAGCTCTGCCTTTAATACCATCTTACCCCATAGACTGATGACCAAACTGTCAGATATAAGACTTCCACATTCCACCTGCCTTTGGATCAAGGACTTCTTGAGTGATCACACGCAGAGGGTTAGTGTGGGCCCCTACTTCTCCACACCCATCAGCCTCAGCACTGGCTCTCCACAGGGTTGTGTGCTGAGCCCCCTGCTCTATACCCTTTACACCCACGACTGCATTCCTGCCCACTATAGTAGCACCATAGTTAAGTTCGCTGATGATACCACGGTAGTAGGGCTCATCTCTGAGGGGGATGAGTCCACCTACAATGATGAGGTGGAGCGGCTGACAACATGGTGTAGGAATAACAACTTGCTCCTAAATACAGCCAAGACCAAGGAGCTCATCGTGGACTTCAGGAAGAAGGCAGACAACATCCAGCCACTCATCATTAACGGGGACTGTGTGGAGAGGGTCTCAGACTTCCACTTCTTGGGAGTCACCATTAGGGAGGATTTGACCTGGGTAACACACACTGCTGAGGTAGTGAAGAAGGCTCAAAAGAGACTCTGCTTCCTGAGGGTGCTCAGGAAGAACAACATCCCTGAGAAACTGCTGGTGTCCTTTTACTGCTGCACAGTAGAGAGCATCCTGGCCTACTGTCTCTGTGTGTGGCTCTCCAGCTGCACAGTAGCACAGAGGAAGGAGGTCCACAGGGTCATTAAGGTCACCCAGCAGATTGTCGGCTGTCCTCTCGCCTCACTAGAAGAGCAACATAGTTCTTGTTGTCTCAGGAATGTCAAGAAAATTCTTCAGGACCCATCACACCCAGGACATGCATTGTTCGAACACCTGCCTTCAGGCAGATGTTTCAGATTCATAAAGACTAAGACAAATAGGCTGAGAAACAGTTTCTATCCTTCAGCCATCACCAGCCTGAATGCTGCTAAGTGGTCAATCTGACCGAGTGCACCTTCATGTTTACAGTACAGCTCTAAGTCAACATTGGCTAAGGGACGAGTGCAATATGACGTACGTATGTATGAATGGAAAACAGTGTTCGGCTGTTATGGACTATTTTAGCACTTATTTTAGTCCCTTTTTATTTTAGTTTTAACTTAAGTAATTGTGTTTTGTTTTTATTTTATTTTTTGCACTGGAAAATTGCACCTAAACTTTCGTTGTACAATGTCTCATGCTACAATGACAATAAGGCTGGCATCCTTGAACATCTGCAATAAGATGATGCAGATGTTCTATCAGACGTTTGTGGCGAGTACCCTCTTCTATGCGGTGGTGTTCTGGGGAGGCAGAATAAAGAAGAGGGACGCCTCATACCTGGACAAACTGGTGAGGAAGGCAGGCTCTATTGTAGGCATGGAGCTGGACTGTTTGAAATCCATGGCAGAGCTACGGGCGCTGAGCAGACTCCTGTCAATCATGGAGAATCCACTGCATCCACTGAACAGGATCATCTCCAGACAGAGGAGCAGCTTCAGCCACAGACTGTTGTCACCTTCCTGCTCCACTGACAGACTGAGGAGACCCCACACTATGAGACTCTTCAATTCCACACACGGGGGCTAAACTTTAACATTATACAAAGTTATTGTCTGTTATACTTTCATTGTTATCACTCTTTAATATTGTTTCTTATCAGTAAGCTGCTGCTGGAGTATGTGAATTTCCCCTTGGGATTAATAAAGTATCTATCTATTATATAGTACATTTCTATCTATCTATCTATCTATCTATCTATCTATCTATCTATCTATCTGTCTATTATATAGTACATTTCTATCTATTGTGACAGATTAGGGCTTTCTTGCTGCCCCACTCGTCTGACACCAGATAAAAGTCCAAATAATTATTTACTATAATAATAATGTGCACAAAGCATGCTCCTCTCCACAATACTCAAATACACAATAATCAATAAACCAATCATCCACTCCCAGATGCTTATCCACCCTGCCTCCCAACTCAGCTCGTCTGTCTGGGATTTCCCAGAGTCCTTTATAGTCCTTGACCCGGAAGTGTCTGTCCCTCAGTCCATGTGACTTTCTATCACTTCCGGGTCAGGTAAAAACTTCTTTTTTTTCATCCCGGAAACACGTCATTTCTTCTGTCCATGTGAGTGGGACGTACTTCCGGAGTGTAGGGAAAATTGTCCCTGGGCCTCCCTGCAGTGACTCCTGGTGGCCCCCATGGTATCCTGCACAGCTGTGCATTAAAAGACCACTGTCCATAATTCCCTGCTGGCATTCGGGCACCTCTATGCTGCAAGGAGGGCTCCATCTGGCTGCCTGGGAGCATTGGCCGAGATATATGGCCGGCCATATCTTACACTATCTATCTATCAATCTATTATATAGTACATTTCTATCTAAAGATTTTGATTTGATTTGATCACGGTACCACACTTGAATTCACTGAGTTTCTCTTGGGAGCGGCCCATTCTTTCACAAATGTTTGTAGAAGCAGCCTGCATGCCGAGGTGCTCGAAGTTATACACCTGTGGCCATGGAAGTGATTGGAACACCGGAATTCTATGATTTGGAGGGGGGTCCTAATACTTTTGGCAATACAGCAAATGTAGAGTCTTTAGAAAAAGCATATGAAAAGTCAGAGATGTCAAAGATGAATGTCCCAAGTGGCTTGTGATCGAGCACTCCAAGTTGTTCATGAGATGCTTTGCTGACGATCAGATGGAAATGGGCGCACGCTGCTGGCTCCCTCTTCTGACGTCACCGTTTCTTCTTCTTCTTCTTCTGTTGCTCTTCAGATAAGGCCTATTTATTCTAAAATTCTACGTGGGGGTTTCATAACAGGTGAGTTTTAAGAGATTCCGAATGGCTGGACTCTTTAATCCATTTGAGTTTGTCCGTTGTCGCAAGTAGTAAAGGTTTTGATGCTTTAACAATCTCCTTTCTCGAGCTGTAAACCAATTTCGGCCCTTCACAGGTGATGGTACTGTGATCGATACTGGCACAATTTTCATGTCAAACTGCCCATGCAAGTGACCTGTATTTAAGTTCATCTTGTTTTTGTCTTCAACAAAATACAATGGAAATTTAGACCAAAATGTACAGATTTTGCACACAACAACACACGCAGGGTCAGGGAAACTGGTCAGGACTGAGGATGAATGCAGCCAAATACTTGAAGAAAAGCTGCTCCAGAGTTCACACCACCTCAGTGACCTGAAGCATACAGCCATGACCAGCCAGCGAGTGTCCTTGAGTGGCCCAGTGGCCCAGACTTCCCACAGAACATGTATGGAGAGACCTGAAGATGGCCATCCAGTCTCATGGAGTTTGAGGGGATCTACCAAGAGGCATGGCATAAACTGCCCAACATCCAGGGGTGCCAAGCTTGTAGGGACTTACCAAGAAGACTTGAAGCAGGAATTTCTCGACAAAGAGTCTTCTGTAAAGTACTGAGATGAAGGTCTGAATATGAATATGATGAGATATTTCAATTTCTGATGTTCCCTCAATTTGCTTATCTTTTCGGTAACATGTTTCCATTTTGTCATTATGAGTTATTGAGTGTAGATTGATAATCAAAATGGCAAACACAATGAGGTGTGTAGAATGTGAAGGGAGCTGAATACTTTTTGATGGCACCGTAAATATATTTTTTTATAAAGTTCCCGTTTTTGGAAGAGTCATTCAC
This sequence comes from Polypterus senegalus, assembly GCF_016835505.1. Lineage (NCBI taxonomy): Eukaryota > Metazoa > Chordata > Cladistia > Polypteriformes > Polypteridae > Polypterus > Polypterus senegalus. The sequence continues at coordinate 139,977,623 of NC_053167.1, read as the reverse complement.
ACCAGGGATTGTTTTTTTTACAGTTCCTCTCCCTTGAAGGGCATTTTAATAGATCTTTTTGAATTTGAAAAACTTGTTCCCCAATTTTTGGGGCCTGCATAGACTGAGACCTGCCAGTAACATTTGGGACCACAAGGATTGGACGGATGTCCCAGCCAAGAAAGGGAATAGACATGGAAGGAAGAATCGGAAAAGGTGGACGGACAGCCCATTAAACAGAGAAAATCTGGATGGAGGTTTGTGACGATGCGAGTTCGCTGCATGCTCCCATCTCGCTTCCGGGAGCCCTTGAACCCGTCACCGCTGATAATGTTACCGATGAGCTCGGCAGTGAGGCACAACAAATAGAGCAAGGGGATGTTGCAAAAAAAAAAAAAAAGTGCCAAATGCTTTTATTAAAACAACAACAAAACAATATTCAAAATAAATAAGTGCCGTCCATCACAGTTTCTTCAATAAATAAATAATCCCAATAAAACAGGTGTGACGTGGAGGTTAAAATCCATTAGAAAAAAAAACAACGAGGTTAAAATAACGCTGGAAGCAGTCCCTTTAAAAATCCAAAGCCTGGTGTCTTTTACCTGCCATCTCCCCTGCTTCTCCCATCAGGCTTTGCAACAGGAGAGTCGCCATACCTGCAGCTGACCTTCTTCTCCTACACAACTGATCCGGTGGCCTTCCGATCCGTGGCTCCGGTTCAGCTCACCTAGACTGAGACTTGGGCTTCCCAGAGACCGGGACGCTCACACTGGGGCTTCTCTTGCCAATCTCTGAGTCCCGCTGCCAACCTTCTCCAGGTCACTCCTGCTCCAAACAATCGCTCAGCAGGAGTGACCACTACCGTCGGCCCTCTGGTGCTGGCCAAACACCTCACTCGGGCTCGCCTCTCCCAGCTACTCGTATACAGAGCGAACCTGCGCTTGCTCGCTCTCCTTCTCACTCTCTCTACTGGCTTTCACTTTCCTGCTTCCTGCCTTCTTCTCTGCAACCTCCATCTTTCTTTTTCCTTCCTAGCCACCTCGCGCTTTTATTTATGACGGGGACATGATTCACCTGTGGCAATCAGCGGCTCCCGGGCACAATTACGGATGCGGCCGACTCCTCACCTGTGCACTTAAGTGAGACTCGCCCGCACCGCAAATCACCCCAGGAACCACTTCAGCCACACATCACCACGTCCCCTTGCTAAGCCGCGAATGCGGTGATTATTTATTTTAAAACTGGCCTCTTGACGTGAGCTGTGGACCCGCGATACCACAAGGTTTTTTAATCTCCCAACACACTAGATGGCAGCATCCCCAGAGTTCAGCGCACCGTAAGGAACCAGCAGATGCAAGCAGGGATATGCAGTCCGACAGAGCAGCCCTGCTGTGGTCTCGGGGTACCATGAGGGGGCGCTGCAAGGAGACAAGCTCTCTATTATAGACTTCCGTATGACCTGGTGGTGCTTCCATCGGGCAATCACCCTGGCACCAGAAGTACTCCCGGTTCCGTAGTAAAAGTGACCACACTCCCTTATTCAGGCAAGTCAGAGCTGGGTGGTAGAGAAGCAACACTTGACTGGAGGAGGGCAGTGCGGTGGTGAGAGAAATTATTGGGAGGAGAAGGAAAACTTGTGGGTTGTGCTTTTGCACCACAACAACGGTATTTGTGGTTAATAAACAACCTCTATTTGAACCCGGGACTGTGATTCCGTGTTTGTGTCGGGGGTTTGAGCTTGCTGACGCCCATGGGTTCATCACCCAGGCTACCTGGGGTGAGGCCTACTTCTGGGCAGGTTAGGGAAGTCCTTGGCCAGGTTTTCGGGTCTTTATCGCCATTTTTAGTGCACTGAGTCATGGCACTACTTTTGGGTGTTTTCTTTTCTGTGCTGCTCCATTTTGGCTCTTTGACTCACCGTCAACTGGCACAAAGTATATTGGAAGAGCCACTGCTTTGTTGGGAAGGTAATTCCACATGAGTATCCTGTAAATGGTGGCACATTTATGTACTCTGGAATGACCAGAAGGGGCTGGGTGGTCTTTTAGCTTTGAACACCAAGAGGTTCATTGACTGGACTGACTGGATTTTTTAAATTCATCTCCTCCTTGCCCACCTGACCTCAGGTTTTGTCATTAAACTGGACATGTTGATTCTCTATGGTTTTGTATAATATTTTATAAATAGCTGTGTATTAATCAGGTGGCATGGTGGTGCAGTGGTAGTGGTATGAAGGAGACCCTGGGTGCCCCCTCTGTCGGTTTTGCGTGTTTTCTTCATGGGTGTTGCAGTTTCCACCGACTGGCCAAAGGTGAATTTGTCTTGTTAAACTTGCCTTGAGGTGAGTTTGTGTCTGTTCACCCTGTGATGGCCTGGTGCCCACTCCAGAGATTGTTTCTGCCTTGTAACCATTGCTTACTGGGATAGGCCATCGCTTCCCCATGACCCTGACCTGGATAAGCGGGGTAAGATAATGGAAGGATCTCTCGTTGTTTCACTTTCTTTTCATAGCTCTCTTAAACTCTTCTTCTTCTTCTTTCAGCTACTCCCATTAGGGGTTGCCACAGTGGATCATCTGTCTTCATATGGATTTGGTAAAATTTACACCGGATGCCCTTCCTGACGTAACCCTCCCCATTTATCCAGACATGAAGAAACACACTGGTTTGTGCATCCTCTGTGTCGTAGCTCTCTTAAACTAAACTGCTCAAAAAAATGAAAGGAACACTGTGAAAACACATCAGATGTCAATAGGAAGGAAACTCCTGCTGGCCATCTCTGCTGCTATGGACTGATATGGTGATGTGTGAGGAACGAACGGATGGAAATGAAAATGATCAACTGAGAGAGAGAGGGCTGAATTCAAAGACCCCCGTAAATCAAAGGGAAACAATGATGCAGTGGCAGGCAGGCAAGACTATTTGGCTGAAATTTCATTGCAGCAACTCCAAATCGTACTCAGTAGTTTTTATGCCCAAAAACGTGCTTTTATGCAGGCCTGACAACGTGCTAATGAGACGACGGATGGTGTCCTGGGGGATCTCCTCCCAGATCTGGACCAGGGCATCACTGAGCTCTTGGATTGTCTGAGGTGTTGGATGGTCTGAAACATAATGTTCTAAGTCAATGGAATCAGTTCCTTCATCCTCTCGCCACATTAGGCCGGGCATTGTCATGCACCCAGAGGAACCAGCATAGGGTCTGACAATGGGTCAAAGGATTCCATCCCGATACCTAATGGCAGTCCTGCAGTGTCCACCATTGTCTAGCATTTTGAGGTCTGTGCATCCCCCCATGGATATGCCTTACCAGACCATCACTGACATACAACCCCCCCCACCAAACTGGTCAGGCTGAACAACGTTACAGGCAGCATAACATTCCTCACGGCTTCTCCTGACCCTTTCACGCCTGTCACATGTGCTCAGGGTGAACCTGCTGTCATCTGTGAAAAGCACAGGGTGCCCGCCAGTGGTGAACCTGCCAATTCTGGTACTCTATGGCAAATGCCAATCGAGATCCTCAGTGCCCACTAGAGGACATCAGGCCCTCAGGCCACACTCATGAAGTCTGTTTCTGATTGTTTGGTTAGAGGCATTCACAGCAGTGGCCTGCCTGCTGGAGGTCATTTTGTAGGCTCTGCCAGTGCTCATCCTGTTCCACTTTGCCCAAAGGAGCAGATACTGGTTGGTCCTGCTGATGGGTTAAGGACCTTCTACAAGGGGCCCTGTCCAGCTCTCCTTGAGTAACTGTCTGTCTCCTGGAATCTCCTCCATGCCCTTGAGACTGCGCTGGGAGACACGGCAAACCTTCTGGCAATAACACATATTGATGTGCCACCCTGGAGAAGTTGGACTACATGTGCCAGCTCTGTAGGGTCCAGGTATGGCCTCACGCTACCAGTAGTGATGCTGATCGTAGCCAAAAGGAAAACGAGTGAAAAAACAGATGAGGAGGGGAAAAATGTCAGTGGCCTCCAGCTGTGAAACCATTCATTCCTATTTTGGGGGTCATCTCGTTGTTGCCCCTCTAGTGCACCAAAGCAGCTGAAACTGATGAACAAGCCGCTCTGCTCCTTCACTGACCAGATCAATAGTCCACAAGTTTCATTGAGTTGATGCTCTACTCGGATTACAAAGTGTTCTATTCATTTTTTCAGGCAGCATATTAATACTGTAAAGCACCTTGAGCTAATTTGATGCATGAGATTGTGCTGGAGATGTGCAGTTGTGCTTGAAAGTTTGTGAACCCTTTAGAATTTTCTATATTTCCGTATAAATATGACCTAAAACATCATCAGATCTTCACTCAAGTCCTAAAAGGAGATAAAGAGAAACCAGTTAAACAAATGAGACAAAAATATTATATGTGGTCATTTATTTATTGAGGAAACTGATCGAATATTACATATTAGTGAGTGGCAAAAGTTTGTGAACCTCACGGATGATCAGTTAGTTTAAAGGTGTTTTCAATCATTGGGATGCCAATCAGGTGTGAGTGGGCACCCTGTGTTATCTAAAGAACAGGATCTATCAAAGTCTGCTCTTCACAAGACATGTTTGTGGAAGTGTATCACGGCACGAACAAAGGAGATTTCTGAGGACCTCACAAAAAGAGTTGTTGATGCTCATCAGGCTGGAAAAGGTTACAAAACAATCTCTAAAGAGTTTGGACTCCACCAATCCACAGTCAGACAGATTGGGTACAAATGGAGGAAATTCAAGACCACTGTTACCCTCCCCAGGAGTGGTCGACCAACAAAGATCACTCCAAGAGCAAGGCACACGTGTAATAGTCGGCGAGGTCACAAAGGACCCCAACTGAAGGCCTCTCCCACATTGGCTAATGTTCATGTTCACGAGTCCACCATCAGGAGAACACTGAACAACAATGGTGTGCATGGCAGGGTCGCAAGGAGAAAGCCACTGCTCTCCAAAAAAAACATTGCTGCTCGTCTGCAGTTTGCTAAAGATCACGTGGACAAACCAGAAGGCTGTTGGAAGAATGTTCTGTGGACGGATGAGACCAAAATAGAACTTTTTGGTTTAAATGAAAAGCGTTATGTTTGGTGAAAGAAAAACACTGCACTCCAGCATAAGAACCTTATCCCATCTGTGAAACATGGTGGTGGTAGTATCATGGTTTGGGCCTGTTGTGCTGCATCTGGGCCAGGATGGCTTGCCTTCATTGATGGAACAATGTATTCTGAATGATATCAGAGAATTCTAAAGGAAAATGTCAGGACATCTGTCCATGAGCTGAATCTCAAGAGAAGGTGGGTCATGCAGCAAGACAACGACCCTAAGCACACAAGTCGTTCTACAAAAGAATGGTTAAAGAAGAATAAAGTGAATGTTCTGGAATGGCCAAATCAAAGTCCTGACCTTAATCCAATGGAAATGTTGTGAAGGACCTGAAGAGAGCAGTTCATGTGAGGAAGCCCACCAACATCCCAGAGTTGAAGCTGTTCTGTATGGAGGAATGGGCTGAAATTCCTCCAAGCCGGTGTGCAGGAATGAGCAAAAGTTACCGAGAACGTTTAGTAAGGGGGGTCACACCAGATACTGAAAGCAAAGGTTCAGATACTTTTGCCACTCACAAATATGTAATATTCAATTATTTTCCTTAATAAATAAATGACCAAGTATGATATTTTTGTCTCATTTGTTTAACTGGTTTATCTTTATCTACTTTTAGGACTTGAGTGAAAATCTGATGATGTTTTAGGTCATATTTATACGGAAATATAGAAAATTCTAAAGGGTTCACAAACTTTCAAGCACAACTGTGAGTGACAGTTTTATTAGCCTTAGGTGATGCCCTTTGTGATTAAGATGGCTCCAGCGTCCTTCTGGCAACAGCTCACGTTTCTTGTTTTCCACAGTGGTGAACACACCTCATCTGCCTGTTCAGGTCTCTCTTAGTTTGCCGTGTGATTTTGAGAGTGTGCGTTTGCAGTTCTTCAATTTTGTCACCCCTTGGTGCTCACCTTTGCACCAAGTGCAGCTCGCCTTACACGCCCGCACATGTCACCTTAAAGACGGCCCCTATGTAGAGAAAGCAAAGCTGGTTCAGTTGACACAATGGTGACAGCACCAGGGTGGGGTGGGCTGCTGTGTCAGCGGGGACGCCACCTAGAGAAAAACCACAATTCAACCCTCACCTCAACATGAAGTGTGTCGCCATTTCCACCTGTTGTTTGTGGTGGATCAGATTGCAGGTCATGATTTTTAATATTCTGAGTAAATAAAGCACGTTTAGCCTATTGTTTTGTGTTAGTCTTCTGGGCGGCAATGCCATATTTGTCTATTTGCCACTGTCTATAATGAAGCTGTCATCTCAAGCGGGCATGGGCCACCTCTGGCTCAAATGTCTTTATTTACATGTAATCTTTTTGTTGTTCTTTAAATATTCTTCACTCCATTCTGTTATTGATTGTATCTCTTTTGGTTCATCTTCATACAGGGGACTGAGATGGATTCAGACTTTCTGTACTTTTTTATTTTGTTGTTGGAATTTTATCTGTGAAACACCCCACCCCCAAGTCTCACTGAGATGGCACAGGTGGTGAACCAGCTGAGGGTAGGGAAGGCTGCAGGGATCTGTGGTATCCTGGGGTGAACTTCAGGCTGGATGGCATTGCAAGCAATCTTTGCTTCCATCAGGGAGATGGACGGTCATCCCAACTGACTGGAAAAAGGGACTTCTCGTTCTTATCTGGAAAGGGAAGGGAAACACTGCTCTTGGTACCGGGTAAGGTCCTTGATAGGATCATCCTCAATAGGATCACTTGCTCACCTACCAGTAACCGGAGCAGTCTGGTTTTACGCCTAAGACGTCTACCATTGACCACATCCTGGCACTGAGGACTCTCCTGGGGCCTCATGTATAACGCCGTGCGTAGAACTCGCACTATAACATGGCGTAAGCACAAAAGCCGAAATGTGCTTACGCACAGAAAAATCCAGATGCAGGAATCTGTGCGTACTCCAACTTCCACGTTCTTCCGTTACATAAATCCCGATCAGCGTGAAAACTAACGCTCGTGCACGCGCATTTTGTAACGCCCCAAATCCTCCCAGAATTACGCCTATTTGAATATGCAAATCAATATAAATCGCCCTTAAGCGCAGCCTTCTATGAAAAGACAATGAGAAAAGCACGGAGAAAATATAAGAATTTCAGCGAATACCAAGTGGAGGCAAAGGAAAAACGTACTATTTGTTCAAATAAACCGTGGAATAATCAACAAAAGGAAGTTGATCGAGTGACATAGCGTGTTGGAGAAACTTGAAAGCTCACATTCACAAAATCGCACAGTGCCGGAAATAAAAAAGAAGTCACATATCAAAGTCGCCGTGAAAAGCCGAGTTGTAGCCCACTGTCTGAGTGTCATATGAAAACTTATTAGGGTACAGAGAAAAAGGCACACGGTGGGGAAAAAGCACGAAATGTCAACTTCAATCTCGACATTTCCACTTTAATCACGTAGTTTATTTTGTCATTTAGTAGAACATCATAAACTTCATCTTAAAATCGTTTAATTAACCAGTTTCTCAAAATTACATCGTAATTAAAGTAGCACGTTAAATGCTTTGTTTTGTATTTGATCTTCTATGTGCTCTGTGTGTGTGAATCACTACTTGCTTCTTAAACTGGCTCTCTTCCTCCAACTGGACACAGAGTCCATTACATTTGTGATATTACAGCTCTCTGAATAACTAAAATACTGAGATGTATACGTGATGTCATTTTCATGATGATAGGAGTTAAAGCACGTTATTAAACATGTGTTTCATGAGCCTCGTGCTCATGACAAGCATTTATTTTTTGTCGAAATTTGTCGCGTTTTTAGCTGTGTTGTTATTTTCTCTTTCTGTTTTATATTCAATATATATTGGCGTGCGCCCAAGAGTCCTTGCTTTTCTTTCCCCAAGTAACCGATCGCCATACAATCAGCTCTGTAATCGACGTTAAGCCATCTGTAAGCTAAGCGCCGATTCTTCAAAACGTTTAAAGAACATTGAAATATCTTCGTAGTACATGTTTAATTATTCTATCCTTCACGACACTCCCAGTGAAGAATATAGATTATTTAAATGAAGTTAAAGTTTTATCTGTATAATTTAACAAACATATTTTGCTGCATTTCACCTTAAAATGATATCGTCATCATATGTAAATACGCGCTTTATAAAGTGGCTCAGGTTGTGAGATATTATAACTGTAGTGCAAGTTTACAGTGAGGTGATTGTACTTATAAGTCCTAACAGTTCTACAGGGAGCACTTGATTGAGTGCATTTGAAGTTCTTGGGATTAAACTGTTTGTGAACCGCGAGGTCCGTACAGGAAAGGCTTTAAAACATTTTGCAGTGGCTGAGACAGCGTGTCCTTAAAGCTGTACACCGATAATTCTCTTTCCGATCAGCTGCTGCTGTGATTCACACTCAGATACAGTGATATAAATACTCCGAGTCGTGCAGTGAGAGTAATATGGAAAAAGATGATCCGCTGTGGCAACTCCTAACGGGAGGAGCTGAAAGAAGAAGAAGAAGAAGAAGAAGAAGAAGAAGAAGAAGAAGAAGAAGAAGAAGAAGTGAGAGTAACAATGCTAAAGCAGTTCTGGTATTTGGAATACTATGGCTGTTCCCTGGACCATTATATTGTTACGAGTTAATTACAATCAGATGCATTACACTAATAAACAATATGCGGTTACTTTCTGTGTATTTTATAAATCCGCGTCATGAAAATAATGAGTAATCACACAAGAACAGTACCATTGCTTTGACGCTGGGTGCCGCCAGTTTGCAAAACTGAGCGGAGAACTTGCGTCCGACAAGGTATGAGATACCGTGGAAAAGTGCGTGGCTTTACGCCAAGCGTAGGTTTTATACATCGCGATTTGAACGTGGAAAAGTTCTTACGCAACATTTCTGTGCGTACGCACCGTTTATACATGAGGCCCCTGGAGTGCAAATGCAAAAATCAGCAGTTTCTTTACGACCAGGGACATTCTTAGGCAAAGGCGAACTCCACATCTGCGTAGGGCCCCAACCGTCAGGCCCGGCCCCAACTTACAATTTTTTTTTTTTTGTGCTGTGGGCCTGGGGCCCCTGTCATGCCTCTGGCACTGCAGCCGTCTGTGCCAGTCCCTCATGTCGTGTGTCACGATTCCCTCCTCATCCTAAATTTTATTGTTTTGAGTCGAATTCGGAGGGTAAGGGTAGGAGCAAGGGGCAGCAGGCAGGGAATCGGGGGCATGGTCGTGGGACTGGGAATGTATAAATAGCGATCGCTCAGTCTGGATAAACCATTGCACAACGTGGATCGGTGGCGGATGGTGCATTTTGAGACTATCATCTATTATTATTTGGATTATTAGTTAAACGTAAAGCTAATATATCACATAGGCCCACAGGAAATTCAGTTCAGTGCATCTCTTAGTCTTATTAACAATGGTAATTTATTATCCAAGTGTGCAGTCTTCACCTAAATCCCTAATGATATTGTCACGCCATCGTAACTTTGCCAAATGCACTATAGCAAACGTTAATTTTAGAGATTCGCTTCTGATTCATTCAGAGAGATCCCCATAAAATCATGAAATATCCCTATATTACCGGCCGTTACCAGATCCAGAACAAAATCAATATTTTACCACTCTGCATACACACAAGCATACATGTAGGCCTACTGGTCATCTAAGGCCTTTTCTGGATGTTTTATTAGAACACCTTGCTTAAATCCCCTTGGGGGGGCTTTGGGGCATTGGCTCAGCCCCCCCCCCAACCCCATATCTAGGGCCTGAACAAGTCTGAACCTCCTAGGGCCCCCAAACAGGTAAGAATGACCTTGTTAAGGCCTTTGTCGATTTTTGTTCGACTCAGTTGATCGAGCTGCCCTTCTGGACATCCTGAGACTTTGCTGGATCCCCTCAATGTTGCTGGATATCATGGCTGGTACAATGTACACTGGTACTGCGAGTGCTGTACAGAGTGGAGGCAGACCCTCTGCGTTCTTCCCAGTTGATTCTGGGGTCCATCAGGGGTGTGTTCTGCTCCTTCTCTGTTTAAGGTTTTCATGGACTGGGTGGTGTGCAGGGTCGTTAGGTCCAGCGGTTGGGGGGCATCTGTTGGTAAAGAGAGATTCGCTGATCTTGACTTTGCTGACGATGCTGTCATCTTCGCTGAGTCAATGGAGGCTCTGATCGGTGTCAGCTCAATTTTTTTTATTTTGAATACATTTGTAAACATTTCTAAAATCTTATCGCTTTGTTTTTCTGGAGTTGTGAATGTTGCCTGATGTGGGAACAAATAATTTAAATGGTTGCAGCACACATCGGCAACATAAGATAATGTTACAAAAGTGAATACGATCTGAAGGCTCTCCCTGCATCTAAATCTGCGCGATCTTTCTTTCTTTCTTCTTCACGCCTTGCATTTAAAATTCTCGAGATTTCTCGACTCGCTCCTGAGTCCGTCCTATACTTTTTAACACGCGGCGTCCTCTTGTTACTTTGCGCGCTGCGCTGCTTCCCCCAGCAGGTGGCGATCTGTCTCTTCTAGTTAACTGCGCGCACGCGCACAAACGTACTCCCGCACGCGAGCGCGCGCGCGCGTGCGCACACAATCCCACACGCCTCTTCGAGCACACACACCTGGCCTATGAATAAATTCCCTCTGGGGGTCTGTAAAGTAAGTCGGCCGTGTCAGTGGCTCACGACTGCAAATGCGCGCTGGGCTGTCACACAAGCAGCAAGTGCCACAAAATCCTCGATAAAAGAAGCTGAGGCGGGCGACCTCTCTGACCAAAAGACCAAGAGCCCCCGTTGGGTCGCCTGTCACAGGGAAGTCATTATACTTCACATTAAGCGGGATGCGTAGGCCAACACCTGGCACAAACTACCGGGAGGTCACAGTGGTGCCTTACCGTGTGACAGAGGCAACCAACTGTGGCATTTCAGGGCTTGATGTATCCATAGCAACCAGGTGTTATTTCACCTTGTCCCGTCTGGCGGGCTGTCACATCCTGACAAAGCGGTTCTCTGGTTGCCAAGAACTGAAAGGAGGGAGGCAGCTCGACTTTATTTGCTTAAAGTCGGCTGTGAAATGAACAAAATAAACATTTCTCGGCAATTCTTCCCATAAGGGAAAGAGTAATGGAGAAAATCAAAGGAAATGTTTAATCCCAAACTTAACGAGGCTGATTCAGAAAAGGCGCTATACTTAAACGATCAGTCGATTTTCATATTTCTTATGAAGTTCGTGAATTGTCGGAAGGGAAGAGAAGGTGCGTTCTTGCTTTTTAGGTCGAGGACAGAGGTGGCTGCACGAACTGGGAGTGGGGACAGCAAACGGGACGTCACAACACTGGCGAGGCGACAGGCTGGCAGATGAGAGCGGGCGTTCTTGTCACACCAAAGGTTCAGCTACGGTTGGGGGTGGGAGTGGGGAGGGTGTTTATGGGGTTAGTGATTCAGAAGCAAGACCCCTCAGTAACGTAATCTTCATGGGGGACGTCCAAACCCCCTGACCTTAGTTCGGTTCTCATCAAACCGAGTGGCTCTAAACTTGAGCTACAAAGGGGTACCATGACGGCTTATTGCCTGCCCACCCAGCTGCTTCTGTTCCCACCCAATTTGCAATTTCTGGCTTCACCCACCCATATCCTAACTACAGGCTCACGGGGGTCTGCTAAAGCCAATCCCAGCCAACACAGGGCGCAAGGCAGGAAACAAACCCCGGGCAGGGCGCCAGCCCACCGCAGGGCACACACACCCACGCACTAGGGACAATTTAGAATCGGCAATCCACCTAAGCTGCATGTCTTTGGACTGTGGGAGGAAACCTGAGCATCCGGAGGAAACCCATGCGGACACGGGGAGAACATGCGAACCCGAGTCTCCTAGCTGAGAGGCGGCAGCGCTACCCACTGCGCCACCGTGCCGCGAAATCTCCCACACAAATCCCCCTTTCAAGGTGACATAAAATACAAACAGCACTACCTCATGAATGGACATTTTGTAATTTGTATTACGCCAGTACGTTTTCACTGTGCTATTACATTGGGAATTTTAACAAAATACAACAATTAAGAAATATATTAAAATACACGGGAGTGGAGGGGAAGCTGGGCCCCTTTATTTGGATAAGCGGGTTTGGAAGATGGACGGATAAAATAATCAATCAATCAATAAATAAATTGATCGATCAGTTCGATTCAATTACAGGCGACTCTCGGACTCACCTCTTTGGCTTCTCCACAAAATACTTGACGTGTTTACTCCCAATAATCTTCACGATGACTTCTGGGGTCGCATCTGTGCCGAAGGGGGCGTCCCTCGCTGCAGCCATGGAGACTTTTCGGACCTGCCAAAAATGGGGGGCACAGTTCATTTCAGAGACTTCCTGATCCATTCTCAAAATAACTTTATATCTAAAAGCAATAAAAGAAAGAAAGAAAGAAAGAAAGAAAGAAAGAAAGAAAGAAAGAAAGAAAGAAAGAAAGAAAGAAAGAAAATGGAAGGACCACAGTACAAGAAAACTGAAAACAAGTTAGACTATGTGTACACTCTTTAAAAATAAAGGCGCCAATAGTTCTTCAGAGCGATGCCATAAGGGAACCCTTTTGGTTCCTAAAAGACCCGTCCGCATGAAGACTCCAGAAAGATCCTTTAGATGGGCTACAGGCTTCGTACAGTAAATGGCCACGATGAGATGGTGACAGAGCTGTGAAATCCGAGGGGTTCCTGATTTTCCGAAGGACTCTCCCTGCATACAGTAACTCAGGCTAAATTCCTCTTTTCTTGACCCGTTATTATCCTACGAGGTAATCTGCCGTACTTTTAAGATTTCAGTTTTTTTCTACATTTTAGGAAGTTTTTCAAAGCACAAAGAACTGACTTCATGTGCATAGAACCCGTCCCAGAATGAAACTGTGCTTTGCCAAGCAATACTGTAGCCCTACGAGGAACCACATTACCCCGTGAAGAACCATAAAGCGCCATTAAAGAACCAGGATCTGTAAGAACGTTCGCAGGTGAGTTCGGCGACTTAACCGCTATGAAAGTTGGATCATTTCACATTTTTCTTTATTAACTATTTCTGTATTAGTTGAAAGCAATTCCATGTGTTAGTAGACACCGTGCTTTTTAGCAATGGAGTCAACAATGGAACAAAAGGAGGCTTGTGGTGGCTCAATGGCTGCCACACACCGCAGACTACAATTCAAGCGACGTGACGATGGCATCGACTGATTTGTCTTAGTGCTAGGGATCCGTGACTGATTGTTTCTTAAAAAATAACATTTCTGAAAGAACACCCAATAGCATCGTATCAATAATCAGCAAGTGAAAAATATCTAAAATACAAAATACTAGCATAGAATCAACATCGATGTTACCTTATGAAAGAAGACAACGAGCTGACGTTAGACAATAACATTAGTTCAAACGCAGTAGTTCGTTAAAATTACAAAGCTGGAAAGGAACGGATGTATTGTAGAACATATTGCAGAATGGGCAAGAAGATCAGGGGCTGTGTGTATCATGAGGGGTAGGGGCTCGGACCCAGAAATCCAGGTCTTGAGCCACTGTAGCCCCCCACCTGTCGACGTCATGCACTGCTAATTGCTACACCCGCCCCTTACTTCTCTCACTCCCGGCAGCGCGCCTTTCCTGTGTCATTAATTACTTCAAACGGCATTTATCTGCAAATTGATAACGTCGTTTCTATATAATAATAATCCGCAGATAATATTAATTCAATTAACTCGATCGTATTTATGCGCACAGAATTGCCTTTCCCTTCTATTTATTTACTGACAATCGACTTTTCTTTTTCCTCAATTTGTTAACTTAGGTAAAGCAGCAGTACAGTACAACTGAGACTTTATGTAATAATTCCAAATAATTGTTAGGAATAATTACTGAAATTATAATGATACTTAAAGGTCTTTAATTATTATAATCGTCTTCTGATTCAGTATGAGCTTGTGACTGGTAACTGGTTACAGCAGGCCTAAACCTACCTTAAAACTATTATTATTATTATTATTATTATTATTATTATTATTATTGTTGTTATAAGGCGGAGCCTATGAGCTGCATTAGTGCAAGCAGTTACCAGCTCGGACGCAGTGCCTCCTCTGCACACAAATATGCAAACCAACAAAGGACCTCCCTTACTACCCTCTTCTAATAATAATAATAATAATAATAATAATAATAATAATAATAATAATAATAATAATAATAATAATAATGGGCGGCACGGTGGCGCAGTGGTAGCGCTGCCGCCTCGCAGTTAGGAGACCTGGGTTCGCTTCCCGGCTCCTCCCTGCGTGGAGTTTGCATGTTCTCCCCTTGTCTGCTTGGGTTTCCTCTCACAGTCCAAAGACATGCAGGCTAGGTGGATTGGCGATTTTAAATTGGCCTGTGTTTGTGTGTGTTCTGCGGTGGGTTGGTGCGGGATTGGTTCCTGCCTTGTGCCCGGTGTTGGCTGGGATTGGCTCCAGCAGACCCCTGTGTTCGGATTCAGCGGGTTGGAAAATGGATGGATAATATTAATAATACTGAAGGTTGCATTTTTGTAGAGTACTGGATTAACCCTTAGGCCTAAATCCGGGACACGGTACACGGACATCGCAGCAGCCGCCGGCGTCATAAACAAGAAAAAATAAACAAACATCATCAACAACAACAACAATAATAATTAGTGGCTCAGGTAAGCGGTGCTGCCCCCATGTGACTGAGCAGTTTGCCACTCTGTCATTTTTTCTCCTTGCCAGTTTTCTTCGTCTTCGTTTTTCCGCTGTAAGCCGTTTCATGCATGGCTGAGTGAGTGAAGATGTGTGCATGTGGGTGTGTATGTTTAAAAATGTTATACTTCACTAGACTGCAGTTTTCTCAAAACTGGATTCTTTTCTTTTGTTTGATGCCGCCGGGATTCTCCGGTTTCTGTGTAATACGATAATAACAAAAATAATGTCGTGGTGGCGCAGTGGGTTATCTCTGCAGTTGTTTTACTTTATTCGATCTTGGATTGAAATGCCCCCGCGGTCCTCGTCTGTGTGTATTCTGCGTATTTCTGCTTGTCTGTGTGAATTTTATTGTATAATTATTTTATCTT
Source organism: Polypterus senegalus (assembly GCF_016835505.1). Taxonomy (NCBI): domain Eukaryota; kingdom Metazoa; phylum Chordata; class Cladistia; order Polypteriformes; family Polypteridae; genus Polypterus; species Polypterus senegalus. Next base: position 139,962,512 of record NC_053167.1, on the reverse strand, counting down.
CCCAACTCTGTATCCATTGGGCCCGATTGTGAAGGACTGGCGCCCCTCTTCCTAACGTTCTCCCTGATGTTGAGGTGGGCACCGGCCCCTTGTGCCAATGAACTGCATTAAGCGGGTTTAACAATGGATAACCATCGTCATCATCATCGGCTAATTACATCGCTCGCAGACACTATAGGTACGAAGTGTACCTTAATAATGCAGTCACACCACATTAACATCACTGATGTACTCCACCACCGTTATATTGCGCCGTTACTACAGACTAACCAAGATTCCAAACCATCGACCAGACAGAACGCTGATTGTGACCGGCGAGTGAGGAATCCGACGGCCCCTCAGCGCCCACCGCCGCTGCGCTAACAGACGGGTGAAGTGCGAGAGGGCAGTCAGACTCCCGACCCTCCACGCCAACTCCTTGAGTCCCAGCTGGGTATCGTAGTCACAAAGATGACGAGGTGAAGTGACCACCTGTCCGTAGTGCAGCTTGGGTTTTGTAAGATTGAAAGCACAAGGGGCAATTCCGCAGATCAAAGGATAAAAGCAAAGGACTACAGAACTGGTGGGTCAGGCAAAGTGGAGACTCAAACGTTTACAGGCGGTCACTGTCCATACCCACAGGCGACAAAGTGGCTCCCCCGAAGCGTCTTGTCCTCTGGAGCGGCTCCAGCCTCGGAACAAAGACTGCCAAGTGAATGTGTGCCACTTGTGTGTACGCTGCCAGCTCCATGGCTACGATGGGTAGAGCGGGCGGAGTGATTTAGTGGGGCCGTCAGAGGATCGGCATGCCGGACGTTGTGTGAATTGCCGATCACGCCCTCCGGCTCGGGGCACCGCGACCTCGCAGCTTTAATGAGCATTCATTAAATGCCGATAAACGACACACGAGCCGCGGCTTCGGCTTTCATTTGAGAAAAGGGCTGCTTAATGAGAAGGTAGGGGCGCAGACATTAAAGGCTAATTGTAAGGTGGAGGGCTCAGCTTCAGGCTGTGGGGCTAATCGGGTCCAGGAATGACGGGGTTGACGTCACAAACGATCATTTAGCAGAGGTGGACGACTCGAGTCACATGACTTGACTCCGGGCTTTCTTCTTCTTCTTCTTCTTCTTCTTCTTCTTCTTCCGTAGCTATTACATTTTTTATATTATTTTTTATATGACAATCCTCCAATAAATGTTTCGTGTGATTTTTTTGCGGATGACATTCCTAACTCCAGCCTATTTTTCTAGACTTGGGACCAGCTTGAAAATGGAGGTGTCTTGCTTCTCAATATATTAACGACGACTCAATTTGACTTGGACTGGCTTAGTGCTGACTTAGATTTAGGTTACATGATGTGGACACCAGGGGGAGTACAGCTCCCCAAACCCCGGACATAACAGACACAGAGACCAAGTTCAGCACAACACACGTTTATTTCAGTGGGGAAACGCTTTTGTGTCGCAAACAGTGACATGAAATGACAACATACACTAAAACAGAGGCCAAGTGCAAAACGGGTAAAGGACTACACTATACTAGGAATAGATAAACAATAGGGAATTGAATAGATAGTATTAATTTGAAATAAAAAATAGATAAATATTAACAACTAATAAAAAAAAACAACACTAGCAAATGTACTGAACGTACATAAGCTACTAGGAGCAGATCTGAGGGTAGGGGCAGCATAGAGTTCAGACCGCCAAGGGGTAGAAGTTGTTGAAGAATAGATTCGGATGCTACAGAATGTCCTGCCAGATGGACGTGGGACAAAGAGACCCTGACAGGGTTTGGGAGTGGTCCTCTACAATGCCATAGGCTGTACAGGATGCAATGCTTCATAAAGATGTCTTTAATGGAGTGTGGGATGGGGGGGCAAAATGATCTTTTCTGCTGTGTGATCTATCTGTTGTCAGTCAGAGACACTGCAGTTCCCAAACCAGACGGTGATCCAGCAATAATAATAATAATAATAATAATAATAATAATAATACATGTTATTTATATAGCGCCTTTCCCGTGATCAGCTGTTCAGAATGTGTGGCGCTCCTGGTGAGAATAGGGAGCGGGGTTCTTAGGGTTTGGTAGGCTTATCTTTCTTGAACGCCAAAGCAAGTGGAGCTGCTGCTGCACCTTCTTGGCTATAAGGTGATGTGAATTGACCAACTAAGATCAGCCGCCAGGTGCCCACCTATAGGAATCTGCAGCACCTGACCAATTCCACCACGGAATCTCAGTGCACAGTGGGCTGTGGAGAGCACGGGCATTCCTGAAGTCAAGTGACAGTCCTGTCAATGAAAACAGACAGAATGTCATGGTCGCTCCAGCCTGCCAGTCGTCGTATCTCCATTCTGCTACCTGACTCATGCCCACCAGCGCTGTATTATTCACAAACGTCATGACGGTCTTTGAGCTGCATGCAGCCACAGAGTCGTGAGTCAGCCTTTCAACGTTAAGTGTAAATGTCTTTACATAACTTAGCAATGAGCTAATCCGAGAAAACACCCGCAGTCAGTCCTACAAATTCCATTCCTGTGTATATAGCGCCTGTAAGAGTGTCACCCTATATATCATTTAATACAACAAGAAAATAAATGTGCACCTCACTCGACACTTATACTGCCTTGTTTACACTCCTATCTTTTATTCTTTTAATTGTTCTGATTTGCTGTTGAAGGGAGAAACAGAGCAAGAAAATTTGCTGTCATTTGAACTCTGGATGTGTGCACAATTTACACACACAAACACGCACACATACATTCACGCGCGTACCATCACTGTCACCTGGTGTTCACTCTTTCTACAGTTTTTTTTTTGTATAGCCCAAAATCACACAGGAAGTGCCGCAATGGCCTTTAAACTACTGAGTCCATTCAGTCAGACGATTCGACCGCCCACCTCTACCAGTCTTCAAAAGCACGTCTTCTACTGTACGTCGGCTCTGCAGCTTCGTTCCTCCTGAGATTCACACCATAATTACATTCTCTGCAACATGACGGACGTGGAAGCCATTCTGGATACAGCGACCTCACTCTGTCCGTGTAATTGATAGACTGTGGGGACCAGGAAGGTGCGAGTTTATTATTTTTTGTAAAACAACATCATAAGCCGCTGACTGTTGTATTTTATTAACTTTTTTGTGCTTCCCAAATCCCTACACCCGTTTCACACACCTGTCATTTACACAGGGTAACATTCAGACCAGTTCACCATAAAGCGACATTAGCACAGAGCGTTACTTTAAGTGTAAAACTGGGCAAGCAATGGGCGGGGACTGGTGTGGTGGGGACTTAAGTTGGACACACCAGTGCCATTTTCAGCAAACCCTCTGGAATGTTTCATCTATCTATCCTTTTATATCTATCTATCTATTATATAGTGCCTTTCATATCTATCTATCTATCTATCTATCTATCTATCTATCTATCTATCTATCTATCTATCTATCTATCTATTATATAGTGTCTTTCAAATCTATCTCTCTATATATTATATAGTGCCTTGCATATCTATCTATCTATCTATCTATCTATCTATCTATCTATCTATCTATTATATAGTGCCTTTCATATCTATCTCTCTATCTATTATATAGTGCCTTTCATATCTATCTATCTATCTATCTATCTATCTATCTATCTATCTATCTATCTATCTATCTATCTATCTATCTATTATATAGTGCCTTTCATATCTATCTCTCTATATATTATATAGTGCCTTGCATATCTATCTATCTATCTATCTATCTATCTATCTATCTATCTACCTATTATATAGTGTCTTTCAAATCTATCTATCTATCTATCTATCTATCTATGTATCTATCTATCTATCTATCTATCTATCTATCTATCTATCTATTATATAGTGCCTTTCACTCTATCTATCTATCTATCTATCTATCTATCTATCTATCTATCTATCTATCTATTATATAGTGTCTTTCATATATATCTCTTTATCTATTATATAGTGCCTTTCATATCTATCTATCTATCTATCTATCTATCTATCTATCTATCTATCTATCTATCTATCTATCTATCTATCTATCTATCTATCTATTATATAGTGCCTTTCACTCTATCTATCTATCTATCTATCTATCTATCTATCTATCTATCTATCTATCTATCTATCTATTATAAAGTGTCTTTCAAATCTATCTATCTATCTATCTATCTATCTATCTATCTATCTATCTATCTATCTATCTATCTATCTATCTATCTATCATTATATAGTGCCTTTCACATCTTTTGCTTTGCCATAAGAAGACTGTGGGTTTACTTCTTGACTCCTCCTTACATGAAGAGCACTATATAAATAATAATAATCCATCCATTTTCCAACCCGCTGAATCCGAACACAGGGGTCTGCTGGAGCCAATCCCAGCCAACACAGGGCAGGAACCAATTCTGGGCAGGGTGCCAACCCACCACAGGACACACACAAACACACCCACTAGAGCCAATTTAGAATTGCCAATCCACCCAATCTGCATGTCTTTGGACTGTGGGAGGAAACCAGAGCACCCAGAGGAAACCCACATAGACACGGGGAGAACATGCAAACTCCACACAGGGAGGACCCAGGTCTCCTAACTGCAAGGCAGCAGCACTACCACTGCTCCACTGTGCAGCCCAGTTATTGCTGTTATTATTATTATTATTTGGTCTTCTGTATTGTTCATTCTTTCCACCCTTCCTCATAGATTTGCCCCCTTGGCATTAATCTGGGTGTGTGAAGGCTGCCATCAGGGTCTTCTCCTGCTTCAGTCCATAATGCAGAATAGCTTGGGTTCTTCTGGCAGCTCCCCTCAAAATAATAATAATAGTAGAAAAAAAAAAAAGCCACCAACCTCATGAGCATAAGAAGCACGCAGTATAATTTCTCAGCAGGGGGCGCCGCTCAGGTTGCATTGATTAACTCCATTGTATAATGAATATTTATAAAGAGACGTTTGAAAAAAAATTGTTTAAATGCTGACAACTACTTATGCTGGCTTCATGTGCCACACTGGCATGTACTTATGCTGCATGTACATTATGTAAATTGAAGTCCTGACTATTAAAATTAAAATATGTGCATTTAAAATGCTGCCTGTTGTATTATTTTGTTCCATCTGTGGACTGACCAGGAATTCTTTGCAGTGCTTAACAGCCCCCTCTAATGGTCACTCCTTTTGGTTTTATTAGTGAAGTTACGGATGAAGATTCACATGAGAAATGTTGACTAAAGATGGAGAGCTGAGTGTCTCAATCACTTGATTCATGGGGTACATTTTTCGAGTCATCACAAGAGGACAGCACAAGCCTGAGATGAAAGTAATGGGGACAGTTAGTCTAATCTAAGCTGCAGGTGGCACTAGTTACCTAATAGTCTTATATCACAGCCTCAGTCCAGGTGAGCCCACATTTCTGTTAATGTGAGTTGTGGCTCATGCAGTAACTTGCCAATGGTCACCTAGACAGCTGTGGTGGGTGAGAGTGCCCCTGTGACCTTGAGATTTTATATAGCGTCTTTCAAAGCTTACACTATTCCTATAGGCTTCCCTGTATTTGGAGCTGTGAAGGGTGAAGTGACTGAGGATGAGGAGTGGTGAATGAACCAGCAGCCTTCTGATCGTGTATTCAACTCAGTGTGTTTTTGTTCAGCATTCCTCACCTTTCAAAGTAAACACTGGTCGGATGCACTTATAATTCAAATATTTCTAAAGTGACATGGGTGTGACATGTGTCATGTGTGGCGTCTGCACTTCCAGGGGCACTCCAGATGCAAGTTACTGTTTTGTTTTTTTTGTTTGTTTGATTATTTTTATGTTAAACAGTCATGAGGTTTAACATGTGGCACCTGTGCCATCTGTACTCCAAAGGACTTACCAGATACCAGATACCATTTATTTATATTTTTATTACTCTATACAGTTATGGGGTTTAACATGTGGCACCTGCACTATCAGTGACTTACCAGATGCCAGTTGCTGTTTATTTATATTATTTAATATTCTACACAGCTATGGGGTCTAACACGTGGCACCTGTGGCACCAGCACTTCCAGAGTCACTCCAGATGCCAGTTACCATTTATGTATTTATTTTTTTATTATTATTGTATGTGATACATTTGGGGGAATAACACATGGCACCTGTTGCACTTGCACTCTTGTGGACTTGCCAGGTACCAGTTACTGTTTATTTACAGTATATTCATATTATTTTAAAGAGGTGTGGAGTGTAATACGTGGCACCTGTGGCACCAGCACTTCCAGAGTCACTCCAGATGCCAGTTACCATTTATGTATTTTTTTTAATCTTACACAGTTTTGAGATTTAACACCTGGCACCTGTGGCTCCTGTGGCACCTGCACTCTCAGAGACCTATGAGGTGCCAGTTACCATTTATGTATATTTCTATAACTCTGAACAGTTATTGGGTTTAACACGTGGCACCTGTGGTAACCAGCACTTCCAGGGTCACTCCAGATGCCAGTTATCATTTATTTATTCATTTTTTATTATTATTGTATGTGATACATTTGGGGGAATAACACATGGCACCTGTTGCACTTGCACTCTTGGGGACTTACCAGATACCAGTTACTGTTTATTTATATTTGCATTATTTTGAACAGTTGGGGAGTACCAGTGCATGCTCCCCAACCTGACTTGACCTGACCTGTGGGGTGTGACATGTGGTACCCGTGGCACCAACACTTCCAGGGGCACTCTAGATACCAGTTATCATTTATTTATTTTTATTATTATTTTATGTGATACATTTGGGGGAGTAACACATGGCACCTGTTGCACTTGCACTCTTGGGGACATACTAGATATCAGTTACTGTTTATTTACAGTATATTCATATTATTTTAAAGAGGTGTGGAGTGTAATACGTGGCACCCGTGGCACCAGCACTTCCAGAGTCACTCCAGATCCCAGTTACCATTTATGTTTTTTTTTTAATCTTACACAGTTTTGAGATTTAACACCTGGCACCTGTGGCTCCTGTGGCACCTGCACTCTCAGAGACCTATGAGGTGCCAGTTACCATTTATGTATATTTCTATAACTCTGAACAGTTATTGGGTTTAACATGTGGCACCTGCTCTCTCGGTGACCTACCAGATGCCAGTTGCTGTTTATTTATATTATTTAATATTCTATACAGTTATGGGGTTTAACACGTGGCACCTGTGGCACCTGCGCTCCTAAAGGCCATTTAGATGACATTTACCATTTATTTATATTTTTAATTCTCTAAAATGCACTCTTGGGGACATACCAGATACCAGTTACTGTTTATTTATATTTATAGTATTTTAAACAGATGGGGAGTACCAGTGCATGCTCCCCAACCTGACTTGACCTTACCTGTGGGGTGTGACATGTGGTACCCATGGCACCAACACTTCCAGGGGCACTCTAGATGCCAGTTACCATTTATGTATTTTTTTTTTTTTACTGTAATACAATTGTGAAATTTAACACCTGGCACCTGTGGCACCTACAAGGTGCCAGTTAACTTTATTGTATATTTGTATTACTTTAAACAGTTATGGGGTTTAACTCATGGCACCTGTGGCACCTGTGCTCCAAAAGGCCATTTAGATGACATTTACCATTTATTTATATTTTTATTTCTCTAAGGTCGTGCTTAGAACATGGCATCTGCCCCCCATCTGTGGAAATCCACCAGATACTATTTATACTATTACTACTTATTTATATTTTTATTGCTCTAACATGTGGTGGGGTTAATTCCATGGCCCCAGCTCCCATCCCCATAGGCAAGTATTAGATGCCAGTTACTGTTTATTTAATTATATTTCTGTTAGTCAGAATTGTTATGGGATGTAACAATTGCCCCCAACACCACCTGGGGCCTCTAGATGTCAGTCATTATTTGTTTATTTCTATTTTCATTATTCTAAAATATTGTGATTTAATTCCCACTTCACCCATTTGGTGGCACCAGTTGCCAGTCACCATTTCTTTATTTTTGTTGATACCCACTATAGATATGATCAGGTTTACCACTTACCCCAAGGCCAGGGGACCCTCCAGATGCCAGTTACCTTTTCTTTGTTTTTCTAATTGTGTTTAATGTATCAGCTCAGGACCCCCCAACCAGTGGGCCCATTTAGGCCTCTGCATGTCAAGCAGCCCATGGTGACTCGATTCTAATTGCCTGTCTCCTGGGGTCACTGTCAGGGCAGCTTGAGAAGATGCCATCCTTGACTTGTATTTCACTGCCTTCCCATTCACCTGAAAAGCTCTGTGGTTCACAAAGAGTAATTTACATGTAAAGAGGGGGCTATGTCAGGGGGTCTCAGTCTGTTTAAGGTAACTGATTTATGGTCACTCCATTGACACTCATCTGACAGGAGTGAGAGCTGAGGGGAGAGGTGATAAAGATGGAGCAGGGAACTCCATGAAAGAATGTCACCAAAGTCACGGCCTCGCTCTGCCCACCGCCGCTGCCGCTGCTGCCGTTTATTTCTTTATTTAATCAGATGCACTAAATCTCAGGCTCTCGACACTTTGGGATGGAATAAAATGAATCACCGAAGATAAATTGACAGGCAGGAAACGCGCCGGCCCGCTATTCATTACGCGTCCCCCGCAGATGGGGAGGTGAGAGCGGCTTGAGATTCCATTAAACTGGGTGGCGGGGGAGGGGAGGGAATGGGCACCTACTCAGGACAAGAAAATGAAGCGTCCAACACAAGGGGGCGCTCGTGTTCGTTCTCACCACGTAACATGTGAGAGATAAGGAGCCACCAGATCTTCACATCCATCCAAAAGCAAGGTGCCCACCATAAGGGGCACACACACCCACCATAGTTACATCTCATTAGAGGCATGTGGCCATCTGATGTGCACATCATCAAGGCAAGTCCCAAGCTGTGACCAAAAAGGCAGACACGAGGGAGTCTACTGACCACAGTCCTGAATAATAATATTAATAATAATAATGACACTCTACTGCTATGATTAATAATAATACTAATCAAAATACATTTTATTTATATAGCGCCTTTCCCATTAGAATGTGACAGACACTTGGGCACCTGCTAGACAGATGAAACTCATGTGCCTCCATCTTATATAGTGTCTCAGAACTCATTATAAGGCATTTTTTGAGTCTTGGTGGGTTTGTTACGGCTGCCAAGTTATGCGACTCACTTAGGGAGTCAGTGAGGGGATTTAATATCTAAGCTGGAGGGATAAGGACCACTGTAGAGTCCAGTAAGTGGGTGGGGAGTGCAGTGGTCAACTCATCTCCTATTGTCCAACAGAGACTATTTAGGACAAGGAGGCAGCAGTGTACATGAAAACAAGGTGAGCACCACAAGGGGACGCACACACCCACCATAGCTACATTCCCAACCTCTCATGAGATTCACGTGGCCACCTGATCTGCACATCAGCCAGACGAGTCCCATGCAGTGGCCAAAAAGGTGGACATGAGGAAGTCTCCTGACCACAGTTGTAAATCTATACTAATAAAAGGCAAAGCCCTCACTGACTCATCACTAATTCTCCAACTTCCTGTGTATGTAGAAGGCTGAAATTTGGCAGGCTCATTCCTTACAGCTTACTTACAAAAGTTAAGCAGGTTTCATTTCGAAATTCTACGCGTAATGGTCATAATGGTCGATAACGTCCGCCATGTTGAACTTTCTTATTTATGGCCCCATCTTCACGAAATTTGGTAGGCGGCTTCCCTGCGCTAACCAAAACTGATGTACATACTTATTTCGGTGGTATGACGCCACTGTCGGTCGCCATATTGAACTTTTCAACTGTCTTTGTTACTTATGGGCCCATCTTCAAGAAATTTGGTACACGGGTTCCCAACGCTAACTGAATCCTACTTACATACATATATACGTCCATAGCCTGCAGCTCGGTCACCATGTGAGGTGGCGTTGGGTCCCCCATGCCAACACCTCCCACATTGTTAGCTGCCTGCCTATATAAGGCCGTCCGTCGCTCCGGTCTCTACATTCCCTTCCTTGCTTCGCCACGGGATTCACGTCTCCCTGCTGATAACTACAGCCTTTTTATTGAATCCACGGCTTCTCCGCTGTTTTATTGTTCGTTTATTACGATTACAGTTATTGTGTAGGTATTTTAGACTTACTTTACATTGTTCAAGTACCCATTTCCTTTATCATTCCAACCGTACCCCCATTAACATGTCTATCGAGGTGATCACCATCGATCAAAGAACTGTCACTTACCGAGTGGTTTCCATGCCCGGAGATGGCACCTGCCTTTTCCATTCTCTTTGTTACATATTGCACGGCCATATCAGGCTCACTCTTGATATCCATTGTGTCTTATGTATTGAATGACTGGACAGGTTCAAGGTGTGGACTGATGACGGTACAGGAGATAATTAGACTACACAGGAGCACCAGAAGAGTGAAATGCTTAAGCCCTTCACCTATGGATCTGCATGTGAGTTGATGGCTGATGCTGAATTGTTTGGTTGTCACTTTCAAGTGTACCGAAATGGCCAAATATTTTACACCTTTCGACAACCGCCAATGCCTCTTAAACATTTTAGATTCACAGGTGACGATTTCAGTAGTGGACACTTTGATGTTTATGAATGTTTCAATTCTCAAAAGCTGGATGTGATTTTATCGATGAAACCGGTTGTGTGCTTACAACGCTTGACAGATGCCGAATGTCACTTCAACACAAGTCCTACAAATACGGTTGTAATTGAAACAAACCATGAAACTCAAACCGATTATGACAGCAGCAATCCAAGCTGTGAGATCTGAAACAAGATTACTGTTCACATGGCCAACTGTACGTTACATGCTCAAGAGTAAGCTCAGCGCACAGCTTGGTCATATTACAACCGGAGGGCTGAACTCACAATGTGGTATACAAAGAGATCCTTAACAAATAATTATTGGCATATTATCTCTCAGTTTAAAAAGGTTTGATTTTCTTCTTAATAAAAATTTTAAGGCAGTACTTCGCCGCTATGAAGCGCAGGTATTTTGCTAGTAATAATAATAACAAGAAGAAGAAGAATACATTTTATTTATATAGCGCCTTTCCCATGAGGACATGACAGACACTTGGTCACCTGCTAGAATATGAAACTCATGTGCCTCCATCTTATATAGTGTCTCAGATCTCATTATAAGGCACTTTACGAGTCTCAGTGGATTTGCTAATTTGATTGATTAACTGACTCATCAATTGTTTGATTGGTTAACTAACTATGTAATGGATGGATAAATTGACAGACCGACTGTCAGAATGAGTGACTGACTCACAGACAGACTGGTTGCTTGACTGATTAGTGGGCTGGCTGATGGCTGATGGATTGATTGACAGGTTGACTGATTGATTGACAGTCTGATGGACTGGCCACCTGTCATCCCACCTTTCTCTTTTTGACACTCTCTCCTTGCCCCTCTCCCTTCTGCTCATGTCGGTGGCTCCCACCAGTCTGTCCAGAAGTGCTGGAAGGGTCTCCCACTTAAAGCGAATGCTCTGATTATTTGAAATCTTAACCTAAATGAAGGATTAATGACATGTCCGGTCTCAAACATTAAATGTGGCCGCTGATCTCACGGGGGATCTCATTGGATTGGATATATGAAGAACTGAAGGAGGCAGCCCAGGTACAAGTCAAGGTGCTGGTGGACCCTCGGTCCCCTGAAACGACACTGCAGACTCACGACAAGGCGCACGGTAATTAGCCAAATGTGAATCTCGTTAACAACTCCTGTGATTGCGAGCTGCGCTGTGCTGATTATCAAGTGTCTTTTGCCATGGAGGGGTTGGGGGCTTGCGGCTTTGGGAATTATTAGCAACAAAGGGGAAGAAGCGACAAGACCTGCAGCAGGAACTGGCAAGTATGGCGGGCAACCACCATATTCAGTGTCTGGTCACCCAGCCACAAGTCACTGGTCACTTGTTTCATGTAATCAGAGTTGGGCAGTCCTGGAAAATCAACAAAAAATTCAATGATTATTTCTTATAGTGCCTTTCAAGCAGGACCACCATTCGAGTGGTGCCATCATATTTATTCAGGTACAGTAGTTTTGGTTCAGGATGTGGGGCTTTGAACTGATGGCTGTTTGACCTGAGTTAACTCCTTTCATAGTAAAGACCTTCTCAACACCAAGTGCAGACAGCGGATAGTGGCCACTTTATTAGGTACACCTTGCTAGTACCCGGTTGGACCCCCTTTTGCCTTCAGAACTGCCACAATTCTTCATGGTACTGAGTCAACCAGGTGCTGGGAACATTCCTTGGGGATTTTGCTCCACATTGACATGGTAACATCACGCAGCTGCTGCAGGTTTGTCGGCTACACATCCATGATGTGAATCTGCTGTTCCACCACATCCCAAAGCTGCTCGACTGGATTGAGATCTGGTGATTGTGGAGGCCATTTAATCCAGTGAACTCCTTGTCATGTTCAAGAAACCAGTTTGAGATGACTGGAGCTTTGTGACATGGCACGTTATCCTGCTGGAAGGAGCCATTAGAAGATGGCGGTCATAAAGGGATGGACATGGTCAGCAACAATACTCAGGTGGGCTGTGGCACAAAGGGGCACAAAGTGTGCCAAGAAAATATCACAGACACCATTACATCACCACCACCACCCTGAACCATTGATACAAGCAGGATGGATCCATGAATTCATCTTGTTGACCCAACCTTCAGAATGTCTCAGCAGAAATTGAGAATCGTCAGACCAGGCAAAATTATTCCAGTCTTCTATTGTCCAGTTTTGGTGAGCCTGTGTGAATTGTACCCTCAGTTTCCTGTTCTTAGCTGACAGGAGTGTCACCCGGTGTGGTCTCCTGCTTGCTGTAGCCCACCTGCTATAAGGTTTGATGTGTTCAGAGCTGCTCTTCTGCACACCTCACTTGTAACGGGTGCTTATTTGAGTTCCTGTTGTCTTTTCTGTCAGCACAGACCAGTCTGGTCATTCTCTGATCTGTGGCATCTACAAGGTATTTTCGCTTGATGGATGTTTTCCCTTTTTCTGACTGTTCTCTGCAAACCCCAGATATGGTTGTGTGTGAAAATCCCAGTAGATCAGAAGTTGTGAAATATTCAGAGCAGCCTGTCTGGCACCAACAACCATGCCACGTTCAAAGTCACTTCAGCCCGCTGTCTTCCCCATTCTGATGCCCGGTTTGAACTTCAGCAGGTCATCAGTCTACAGGCTGAAATGCCTTGAGTTGCTGCCGTGTGATTGGCTGGTTAGATATTTGCATCATCAAGCAGTTGAACAGGTGTACCTATTAAAGTGGCTGGTGAGTGTGCAGAATACACTGCCCAACAAAAATGAAGGGAACACTCAGCCATGCCAGTCTAACACCAAGTAATTATTCTTCACCGATCTCAGTCTGTCCAGTTTAGAGCCACGAGTGACTGTGAATCAACGTCACCTGCTTTGGTGCCAATGAAAGTGACAACAGGTGACCTGGAGATGTCAGATAGTCAGATGCCGGTGTCAGTTGGTACAAATTATTTGCTCCAGTGATATTTCCACCCCCATCTGTTGAAATGTAAATGCCACTTCCATTATGAGTGTCGAGACTGGTACCAGTCTTTAGCAGACAATGAGTGCCAACTCCCATCTGTCTAGTGAGATACCAGTGTCAGTTCTGTCAGTTAACTGGTGAAAACGGTGCCGGTTCCTACCTGACTAGTAAGTTGCCAGTGCCACTTCCTTTACTGGTACAAATGCTTGAAAATACTGGTGCCAAATTCCACTTATCTGGTGAGATGCCAGTGTCAGTTCTGTGTGACTGGCAAGAGTAGGGCAAGTTTTGACCTGACTGATAACATGCCAGTGACACTTAATTTGTGACAAACGAGACTGGTATGGATGCCTAGATCTCCATGAAATGCCTAGTGCCAGTTACTGTGTGACTGGTAAGTTGCCAGTGCCACTTCCTTTGAGACTGGTACAAATGCTTAGCTGGCCATGAAAGTCCCAGTGCTCTCTTCAGATGACTGGTAAGATGCCAGTGCCCCTTTAAAATGGTTAGACTGGTACATATCTTTAACTGGCCATAGTGCTACACCCACCTGTCTGAAGTGATGCCAGTGTCAGGTATATTGTGACTGGTGAGACTGTTACAAGTTCCTAACCATCTGATTAGATGCCAATGCACCTTCCTTTGTAACTGGTGAGACTGGTAAGAATGCTAGGCTCGCCATAAAATTTCCACTATCAATTCCTACCTGACTGGTAAAATGCCAGTGTCAGTTATGTTGTGACTGGTTTAATTTCCTGCCCGATTAATAAGATGCCAGTGCCAATTCCTTTGTGACTGGTGAGACTTATACACATTTTTAACTGGCCATCAAAATCTCAGTGCCAACACATGGTTGTCTAGTGAGATGCCAGTGCCAGCTCTGTTGGGAATCCCTCAGATTATTTAGCTGATTGGTGAAAATCTGGTGCCAGTATGCCATGCAGGATAGTGACTCTTTCCTGTGTCCCAATTTTTGTTTTGTGGGTGCCCACTCTTCCTCTATGCAGGACTTCACTCTATTGCCCCCATTTTATGTTCCATCTTCGCAGTGAGTGACCACCATAACACATACTGTACTTATTCATCCATCCATCCATCGTCCAACCCGCTATATCCTAACAGAGAGTCACAGGGGTCTGCTGGCGCCAATCGCAGCCAACACAGGGCGCAAGGCAGGAACAAACCCGGGCCGGGCGCCAGCCCACCACAGGGAACACACACCCACACACTAGGGACAATTTAGGATCTCCAATGCACCTAACTGCATGTTGGGAGGAAACTGAAGCACCCGGAAGAAAACCACGCAGACACGGGGAGAACATGCAAACTCCATACAGGGAGGACCTGGGAAGCGAACCGGGGTCCCCAAACTGCGAGGCAGCAGCCAAACCACTGTGGGGAAGCGAATGTTTAAAGCTATTTCAGATTAAACACCAAAAACAGGGGATGCTGCTGCTTAAATGTTGGTGCCACTTTGAATCGGTGGGCATCATTTCCAAGCTTGACCCTTTCTAACAAGGAAAGGAAAACACAATGCTCAGTTTGCTAAGTAACAAGAATGACACATTTATCAAGTCCAAATCAATCAATCAATCAATCAGTCAATCAATCAATATAGTGCCCTTCACAGTCGCTTTACAGAGCAAACAAGAACCTCTTAAAATAACAGGTGGGTTTGCAGGTCGTGTTGCAATTTTGTAAGCGGCTGGGGGGGGGTGGGCACTCTGGTTAGACCACCAGTAATTCAAGAAATTGGAGAGTTCCCACAAGAGAGCAGGAGACGTCCCTGCGGAGCAGACACCCACCCTGGCAGCGCAATGTTACTGTCATCTTGCTGTCACGCGCTTATGGTAATTGGGGGCGCCGCTGCTCTTCATTTCAGCTCTTGCTAATTCTTAATGAGAAATTACATAAACAAGCTGCCAAAGAGAATTTGGCTCAAGTTGATTTGATGGAGTTTACAGTCGACGAGCTGATTTCTCCATAATCTTTAAAGCTCAGCAATCAAAAAGAGCTTCCTCGGTAATGCAGAAGAAGAAATAACTTTAATTAGACGACATCCCGTCAAGCATTCATCAGGGCAGAAAGATGGGGGAGAGAAGACAGCGCCACCTAGTGGGCACTGGGGGAACGAACGGCAAAATGTAAAATCAACAAGTGCCCTCTCGGTTCGGTAGTAAATGAATCAGCTGGATAATAGTTTTTAGAGAGATAGATAGATAGATAGATAGATAGATAGATAGATAGATAGATAGATAGATAGATAGATAGATAGATAGATAGATACTTTATTAATCCCCAAGGGGACATTCACAAACTCCAGCAGCACCATAC
Source organism: Polypterus senegalus (assembly GCF_016835505.1). NCBI lineage: Eukaryota > Metazoa > Chordata > Cladistia > Polypteriformes > Polypteridae > Polypterus > Polypterus senegalus. The sequence continues at coordinate 139,946,648 of NC_053167.1, read as the reverse complement.
TGATAAAAAACAATATTAATAAAAGAGCAATAACAACACAGTGCAAGTTAAAAAATGCAAGGTGAAGAGTGCCAGGCAGGTATAACAGACAATAACTTTGTATAATTTTAACGTTTACCCGCCCAGGTGGAATTGAAGAGTCTCATAGTGTGGGGTCTCCTCAGTCTGTCAGTGGAGCAGGATGGTGACAGCAGTCTGTGGCTGAAGCTGCTCCTCTGTCTGGAGATGATCCTGTTCAGTGGATGCAGTGGATTCTCCATGATTGACAGGAGTCTGCTCAGCGCCGCTCTGCCACGGATGTCAAACTGTCCAGCTCCGTGCCTACAATAGAGCCTGCCTTCCTCACCAGTTTGTCCCTCTTCTTTATGCTGCCTCCCCAGCACACCACCGCGTAGAAGAGGGCGCTCGCCACAACCGTCTGATAGAACATCTGCAGCATCTTATTGCAGATGTTGATGGACGCCAACCTTCTAATGAAGTATAGTCGGCTCTGTCCTACAGAGCATCAGTATTGGCAGTCGAGTCCAATTTATCATCCAGCTGCACTCCCAGATATTTAAAGGTCTGCACCCTCTGCACAGTCACCTCTGATGATCACGGGGTCCATGAGGGGCCTGGGCCTCCTAAAATCCACCACCATGTCCTTGGTTTTGCTGGTGTTCAGGTGTAGGTGGTTTGAGTCGCACCATTTAACAAAGTCCTTGATTAGGTTCCTATACTTCTCCTCCTGCCCACTCCTGATGCAGCCCACCATAGCAGTGTCGTCAGTGAACTTTTGCACGTGGCAGAACTCTGAGTTGTATTGGAAGTCTGATGTATGTTGGCTGAACAGGACTGGAGAAAGTCCAGTCCCCTGCGGCGCTCCTGTGCTGCTGACCACAATGTCAAACCTGCAGTTCCTGAGACGCACATATTGAGGTCTGTCTGTAAGATAGTCCACGATCCATGGCACCAGGTGTGAATCTACTGCCATCTCAGTCAGCTTGTCTCTAAGGAGCAGAGGTTGGATGGTGTTGAAGGCGCTAGAGAAGTCCAGAAACATAATTCTTACAGCACACTGCCTCTGTCCAAGTGGGAGACGGATCTGTGCAGCATATAGATGATGGCATCCTCCGTGCCCACCTTCTCCTGGTATTCGAACTGCAGAGGGTCAAGGGCATGGCGGACCTGTGGCCTCAGGTGGTGAAGCAGCAGCCACTCCATGGTCTTCATCAGATGTGACGTCAGAGCAACAGGCCGGAAGTCATTCAGCTCACTAGGATGTGATACCCTTGGGATTGGGGTGATACAAGATGTTTTCCAAAGCCTCTGGACTCTCCCCTGTTCCAAGCTCAGGTTGAAGATGCACTGTAGAGGACTCCCCAGCTCCAGTGCACAGGCCTTCAGCAGTCATGGCGATTCACTATCTGGACCCGCTGCTTTGTTGGCATGAAGTCTCCTCAGCTCTCTGCTCACCTGGGCTGCTGTAATTGTAATTGTGGGTGGGGATGTCTCTCCTATGCTGGTATCAGCAGAAGGATGGGTGGAGGGTGCAGTACTCCAAGGTGAGAGTGGGTTAGGGTGGTCAGACCTGTTGGAGAAGTTGTTCATCTGGTTTGCTCTCTCCATGTCTCTCTCGATGGTGGCACCTCGCTTCGAGCTGCAGCCAGTGATGATCTTCATCCTATCTATCTATCTATCTATCTATCTATCTATCTATCTATCTATCTATCTATCTATCTATCTATCTATCTATCTATCTATCTATCTATCTATCTTCTGCTTCCTGCGTTTGATCCAATTCAGCGCCCATCTACAAACATCACCTTGAACTGCCACTTCTTTTAATTTGATGCCCACCCTCTCATGTGGTATCTCATCAAATGCCTTCTGAAAGTCCATCCATCCATCCATTAACCGACCTGCTATATCCTAGCTACAGGGTCACAGGGGTCTGCTGGGGCCAATCCCAGCCAACACAGGGCGCAAGGCAGGAAGCAAACCTCAGGCAGGGCACCAGCATACCAGCCACACACACACACACACACACCAAGGACAATTTAGGATCGGCAAGGAACCTAACCTTTCGACTGTGGGAGGAAACCGACGCAGACATGGGGAGGACGTGCAAACTCCACGCAGAGAGAACCCGGGTCTCCTTACTGCGAGTCAGCAGTGCTACCACTGTGCCACCGTGCCATGATCAGTCATATCATCTGCTCCACTCTGGTCGTATCCTTTTGTTTCCTCCTCATAGAATTCCAGCATTTTAGTAAAACACTACCTCCCTCTTCTGACCCCATGTTGACTGTTCCTAATAACTTCTGTCCTGGCCATCTGTTGCTCCATCATTATCATTATCATTAATTTTCCTGTGATGCACATTAAGCTTACTGGCCTATAGTTGCTTGGAAGTTGCTATGTGAAGGGTCTGGGAGTCACGGTGGACTCCTCACTGTCAATATCCCGACAGTTGGCAGATGCTAACAGGATGACATATCACGAGGGTGAGGAGCTCAGTTCCAAGAAATGGGTAAAGCTGTAGACCTCCGCAGCTCCACAATGAAATAGCTCCACTGGACAGCCAATTGGATTGTAGGTTTTGAGTCAGATAACCCTCTGCCAACCCTAATCTTAACCGTAGTGCACCTGGGTGTTATCACCAACATGTAATGTAAAGCAACAACTTACTGAATAGAGTGGAGCTCTGGAGGTCCGTGGCTGGGGTCCTTTGCAAGTCAAAGGCGGGCTATGCTTAAGCTGAGTCAGTGAGGGCTCACCTGATGTTCTGTGAACAGTTTTAGTCCCCAAAATACAAAAAAGGCAGACAAAAGCAGCACGGGAGAACATCCCCGAGACGAGCGACTAGGCTGAAAGGCCAATGGCAACTTATAGAATTCCTGAAACAGTCGTGCAATTAGAGAAGCTGAATTCTGAGAACATTACAAGTGTGATTAACAAGAGGAACGTCGGCAAGTACGTTCAAGGCTTTAGAGAAGATGAACAAAGACGAGAATGTGGTGAGGCTGAAGCTTTAGAAATTGTCACGGTGTCATTAGAGGGAAGCCTTACGAGAGGTACTGCCATTCTGGAGACTTAATTAACAGAATATGAGGAACGTAAGATGACAGGAAACGAGGATTAGCACGAGAAAGGCTGACATGTGCGTTCACGTGTTTAGAGAATATTAAAAAAACGAGAAAGTAATTGTTGCGGAATTGTCAAGTGATTGCTTCTTTTCTAGAGTAACTGTGCTCCTTTGAATTCTTCGTTATGAGAGTATGACGCGTGAGATTAACAAGAGGAACGTCAGCTGGTACACCATAGTGTTGCAGAGCAGGCAAAAGGAAGGCAAATGTGATAAAGTGACGGCTGCTGTAATTGTCTTATTATTGTGTGGAGGGTCGACGTAACGGAAAGGTCACTCATTCAAGACATTTGTGCTGTTTTGGAGTCTTAATGATGAGAGCATGAAGCATGAAGTTAACAAGAGGAGTGTCGGCAGGTACACACAAGTGTTGAGAGAACACAAGGCAAAGCAGAATGTGATGAAATGGTGGCTGCCATATTTATCATATTATCGTTGGAGGGACAAAGTAAAAGAATGGTCACTTATGAAAGGCACCCACAGTGTTTTGGATACTTAATTATGGGAGCGTGAAGCATGAAGTTAACAAGAGGAGTGTTGGCAGGTACACCCAAGTACAAGTTTAGAGAACACAAGGCAAAGCAGAATGTGATGAAATGGTGGCTGCCATATTTATCATATTATCATTGGAGGGACAAAGTAAAAGAATGGTCACTTATGAAAGGCACCCACGGTGTTTTGGATAGTGTGATAAGGCGCTATATATGCACCCGACCCAATACAGACTGGCAACGGAGGCACGTTAAAATAAACCAAAAAGAATTCATTTTCCTTCAGCTGGGGCCCACGTCTTTCCCGTGTCCCACTCTTTCTTTTTTTCTTTAATCACACTTGCGCTTCTTGCTTTGACTTTTTTCCTCAGTCATAGCTGCGCAGCACATGCCAGACCAGAAGTACGAAAAGTCTGGAACCGCTTGCTCCCTTAAAGGATAAAGTTGGTATTTTTCAAGTCCAAGCTGTTTCTTCATAATCATGCTGTATATTAGTTTGCTACATGGAAGTGCATTCCCAAGTGATGCGTATTTTTATACTTTTAAAAAATAATACATTGCCTTCTCTTTATAATGGAGGTGAAGGGTACTGGAGGGGTGGGGTCCAAATGTGACAAAAAAGCCTTTGTCACAAATGTGAGCATGGGAGGTAGCTATAGGGCCTGAATGAGAGTAATTCCACACCAGACCAGTGGCAGAGTGCATTGACTGTTTACTTGTCTCACTTCTCTGCAAACCAGTTACGGGAAATTCCACCTGGCCCTGATGACAACACTTCTGGTTCCGTGCCCAATGATGATGTCACTTCCGGTCACAGCTCAGATGATGCCAGGACCTGTTCCCTGCACCATTGATGCCATTACTTCCTGTCCAGACCCTGATGACACCACTTCTGGTTCCAGCCCCATTGATGATGTCACTGCCTCTAAAACTGCCATTTTGAGCATCTCAGATCAGTTCTGTTCTGGACTCCAACCTGCACACTTCAATACAACAATTCATTCAATGTGCAGCCAATAAATAATACACGAGTGGCTGACACCAAACCTTTGAAGGGGCAAATATTGCGATTGAAGAGAATGTGCCTCCAGCAATACTATGACAATTAGAGCTGCTTACCACTTTATCACAGTCTCCTTTTGTGCCTTCTTGGGGGCTGCCGTGTCAGCCTGCTACAACAGGGTCCCGCCAGAAATGCAGAGAAAAGCCGAGGAAAACACATTTGACAACGAGTGCAATACTCCGTGTAGCCGAACAACATTCAACCCATAATGCAGTGCATTGATTTGTGTCTGGATGTGGGGGTCGTAGTCTATGACACTGTCATTACTTTTTTTTTGGGGACATTGTTCCGGCACCTCAGCTGTGACAGCTGACTTCCTATTAAATGGTTATACAGTCGTGGCCAAACGTTTTCAGAATGACACAAATCTGAATGAATGACAAAGTTTATGGCCTCAGTGGCATTTTTGCATTCTACTCCAGAATGTTCTGAAGAGTGATCAGATGGATTACAGTAGACCCCCGTAGTTGTTACGTTGCGCTGTTCACTATGTGGTGATCTTGCACTTTGGGCTTACTAAAGTCACATGACGCAACGTCCATAAAGGACCGTTGTTTGTTGGTTGAGCACATTTGATTTGTCAGGTTGAAGCCATAAGCACGTGTGAAGGTAGGTGAAGGTAATTAACAAATTCTAACTCTCATATTACTTCTGTTTTAGTGCTAATGACTGACAACAGAGATGCTGTCTGCACAGTTAATCAGCAGCTCTAGTCAGGGTGTGCTAAACTGAAGTAGTGAGTCTTAAAAGCTGAGACCGAAGGGGCAGACCACTCCACAGTTTAGGGGGTCTTGGAACTAAAAGCTCGACCTCCTATTGTTATTTTATTAATCCTTGGAATCCTAAGCAGACCGGCATCTTGAGATCTTAATGTGCGCTCAGGTTTGTAAGTCATGATAAGTTCAGACAAGTAAGCCGGACCTCGGCCATTTAATGCTTTATATGTTAAAAGGAGGATTTTGAAATCTGCCCTAAACTTAACCGGGAGCAAGTGTAAGGATTTAAGAACTGGAGTTATGTGTTTGTATTTTCTTGTTCTTGTAAAAATTCTTGCAGCAGCATTTTGGATGAACTGGAGGCTGAATAAACAACAGTTTGAACATCCAGTGAACACCGCATTGCAGTAGTCAATCCTACTAGAAGTAAATGCATGAATTAATTTCTCAGAATCCTGTTTATTTAGAAAGCGCCCTAATTTCCCAACATTTTAATGATGGAAAAAACCTGATTTGGAGAACATTGTAATATGCGCTTTAAATGACATGCTAGAGTCAAAGATAACTCCGAGATTGTGGGCTGATTCAGTAAAATTAATGGGGATTCCAACTGAGTTAAATGAAGACGGAATATTGTTGTGATCGGCGTCATTCCCTCCAATAATTAACATCTCTGTTTTATCGTTGTGTTTAAAGACAAGCAGTTCTTATCCATCCATTCCTTTAATTCACTAACACAACTCAAAGACAACATCAGAGAAACTTCATTGGGTCTAAATGAAAGGTATAACTGGGTGTGATCTGTGTACGAGTGAAAATGAACAACTAATGAGAGATCCCAGTGGACGCCTGTAAAGTGCAAACAGTATTGAGCCCTGCGGGACACCATATTGAACTTCTTTAAAAGTCCAAAGAGTCTGGTATTGGGGGAAAACTCTTTAAAGCAAGCGTTTTCCACCACCACAGCCACAAGTAGGATACGCACAGTAACACACTCTGTCTTTTAAATTTTTTAATTTATTTAATTCATTTTTTTAATTGTATTGATTTTATTGAAATCACACAACATTCCATACAAACAGATCAATTTCAAAAGAATAGGATTGAAAACAAATCAACCCCCACCCCTGAGAAAGAGAGAATGGGCAGCAGAATAAAACTTAAAACTAGTAAATAAAAATAAATAGATAAACTAATAAGTGAATATATTGAACTTCTATGTATAATGATGGAGAACTGACAGCACATTTCTGTATGAACTGATTTGATAAATAAGAACTAAACCAAGCGATTGCAGTGCCTGCGAGTCCAACGTCGTTTTCTAGCCTGTGCAGTAAAATTGAATGGTCAGTGGTGTCAAATGCTGCACTTAAGTCAAACAATATGATTACAGTGGAGTTCCCTTCATCAGAGGATATCAGGATGTCGTTTACAACCCATGTGAGTGCCATTTCTGTACTATGACCCATGCAGAAGCCAGAGTGGAATTTCTCAAATAAATTGTAATGCATAAGGTGTGACTGAAGCTGATTGGTGACTATTTTTTCTAGTATTTTAGAGAGAAACAGTAAATTTGAAATACAGTCATATGAAAAAGTTTAGGAACCCCTCTTGGCCTGCATAATAAGTGACTCCACTTTCAACAAAAAAGATAACAGTGGTATGTTTTTCATTTCCTAGGAGTCCTGCGGTGTTTTCTGAACAAAGATTTTTTAGTGGCGCAGTATTTAGTTGTATGAAATTAAATCAAATGTGAAAAACTGGCTGTGCACAAATGTGGGTCCCCTTGTCATTGTGCTGATTTGAATGCCTGTCACTGCTCAATGCTGATTACTTGGTATGATGAGATCGTTAAGCCTTGAACTTCATAGACAGGAGTTTCCAATCATGAGTGGTCAAAAGTATTTAAGGTGGTCAATTACAAGTTGTGCTTCCTTCCCTTTGACTCTCTGAAGAGTGACAGACAGCATGGGATCCTCAAAGCAACTCTCAAAACATCTGAAAACAAAGATTGTGGAGTCTCCTGGTTTAGGGGAAGGCTACAAAAAGCCATCTCAGGGGTTTAAACTGTCAGTTTCAAGTTTAAGGAATGGAGTCGGGAAATGGAAGGCCACAGGCACAGTTGCTGTTAAACCAACTCAGCAGGTCTGGCAGGCCAAGAAAAATACAGGAGAGGGATATGCAGAGGCAGGATTGTGAGAATGGTGACAGACAACCCACAGATCACCTCTGAAGACCTGTAGGAACATCTCGCTGCAGATGGGCTATCTGTACATCGTTCTACAATTCAACGCAATTTGCACTAAGAACATCTGTATGGCAGAGGTGGGTAGTAACGAGTTACATTTACTCCATTACATTTACTTGAGTAACTTTTTAAAAAAATTGTACTTCTAGGAGTAGTTTTACTGCACCATACTTTTTACTTTTACTTGAGTACATTTGTGAAGAAGAACCATTACTCTAACTCTTCTACATTGGGCAACACTCAAATCGTTACTTTTTTTCCATTAGATACAGTATGCTATATTTTTACCAGAGAGAATCCGCCAGTGCATCTACTGCATGACCGTTTCACCAATCTGATGTAGCAACAATAATTACATGGCTCCATTTCACAAATCAGATGTAGCCATGCAGTCACATGATCACTCACAAAGCGTCGCATCCTAGCGGCACAAATTCCTCACAGACAGTGGACAGGGAAAGAAAGAATACATGAAAAATGAGAGGCAACTTCTGCTGAAGTATAACCATCACTTCACTGAGTGAAGAACAGGCACGTGTTAACCAAACAGGCACAGACACAGACAGTCATGGTAAAGTGAGACTTCTTGTACGTTCACAAGCTGCCTTGATCTAATGTTATTTTCTATCAGATGTGCTATTTGGGGGGCAAGTGAATATGCAGTATTATACTGTCACCGTACAGCATGGGTGCACACACTTTTTTTGGCTTGCGAGCTACTTTTAAAATGACCAGGTCGAAATGATCTACCTACATTAAAAATGTTATATATACAGTGGTGTGAAAAACTATTTGCCCCCTTCCTGATTTCTTATTCTTTTGCATGTTTGTCACACAAAATGTTTCTGATCATCAAATACATTTAACCATTAGTCAAATATAACACAAGTAAACACAAAATGCAGTTTTAAATGATGGTTTTTATTATTTAGGGAGAAAAAATCCAAACCTACATGGCCCTGTGTGAAAAAGTAATTGCCCCCTGAACCTAATAACTGGTTGGGCCACCCTTAGCAGCAATAACTGCAATCAAGCGCTTAGATAACTTGCAATGAGTCTTTTAAGGCGCTCTGGAGGAATTTTGGCCCACTCATCTTTGCAGAATTGTTGTCATTCAGATTTATTTGAGGGTTTTCTAGCATGAACCGCCTTTTTAAGGTCATGCCATAGCATCTCAATTGGATTCAGGTCAGGACTTTGACTAGGCCACTCCAAAGTCTTCATTTTGTTTTTCTTCAGCCATTCAGAGGTGGATTTGCTGGTGTGTTTTGGGTCATTGTCCTGATGCAGCACCCAAGATCGCTTCAGCTTGAGTTGACGAACAGATGGCCGGACATTCTCCTTCAGGATTTTTGGTAGACAGTAGAATTCATGGTTCCATCTATCACAGCAAGCCTTCCAGGTCCTGAAGCAGCAAAACAACCCCAGACCATCACACTACCACCACCATATTTTACTGTTGGTATGATGTTCTTTTTCTGAAATGCTGTGTTCCATTTACGCCAGATGTAACGGGACATTTGCCTTCCAAAAAGTTCAACTTTTGTCTCATCAGTCCACAAGGTATTTTCCCAAAAGTCTTGGCAATCATTGAGATGTTTCTTAGCAAAATTGAGACGAGCCCTAATGTTCTTTTTGCTTAACAGTGGTTTATGCCTTGGAAATCTGCCATGCAGGCCGTTTTGCCCAGTCTCTTTCTTATGGTGGAGTCGTGAACACTGACCTTAATTGAGGCAAGTGAGGCCTGCAGTTCTTTAGACGTTGTCCTGGGGTCTTTTGTGACCTCTCGGATGAGTCGTCTCTGCGCTCTTGGGGTAATTTTGGTCAGACGGCCACTCCTGGGAAGGTTCACCACTGTTCCATGTTTTTACCATTTGTGGATAATGGTTCTCACTGTGGTTCACTGGAGTCCCAAAGATTTAGAAATGGCTTTATAACCTTTACCAGACTGATAGATCTCAATTACTTCTGTTCTCATTTGTTCCTGAATTTCTTTGGATCTTGGCATGATGTCTAGCTTTTGAGGTGCTTTTGGTCTACTTCTCTGTGTCAGGCAGCTCCTATTGAAGTGATTTCTTGATTGAAACCGGTGTGGCAGTAATCAGGCCTGGGGGGGCTACGGAAATTGAACTCAGGTGTGATACGCCACAGTTAGGTGATTTTTGAACAAGGGGGCAATTACTTTTTCACACAGGGCCATGTAGGTTTGGATTTTTTCTCCCTAAATAATAAAAACCATCATTTAAAAACTGCATTTTGTGTTTACTTGTGCTATATTTGACTAATGGTTAAATGTGTTTGATGATCAGAAACATTTTGTGTGACAAACATGCAAAAGAATAAGAAATCAGGAAGGGGGCAAATAGTTTTTCACACCACTGTATATATCCTTATATATAATTTGATACTATCCGTATGTATGTTGTTCACGTCAATACCTCAACTCAATACAAGTTAGAACCATGCAATGGGACTCTGCCTCTGTAGTTAGCACATAACGTGGCAAACGCGGACGCAGTATTGCATGATTGACTGCTTTATTGATGCCGCTGGACGGCCAAGTACAGTAAGTCGCTTTTGGTTCGAGCAGATAACAGTAAGTTCGGTTGGTTTTTGGAACGTTGGTTTGGTGGGGCGAACTTTCCAGGACTAACATTGTTGACTGACTTAAACCCTTCGACAGCTCCGGAACCGTAAGTAATTTAGAACGTATCGCCATTTGCTTGGTACGTCGAAATCTATCTTTGGGCAGTTTGGTTTTGGCATCCGTCCTTCTGACATCTATTGGCAAACTGAGTAATGACAGCTGGGTATTAACAATGGTCATTGTTTAAATTGTAGCCGATCTCAGATCTAAAATTACCACGCCAACATAATTATTACTCCGACTCTGATTAGAGTCGTAAAGTACAGTTTGTTTTGAAAATTTGTTTGCTTGAAAAAATCAAATGAGGTGCACTGAAGAGCTGAGTTCACGTCTCCCAGCCCCGTTTAAACAGGAGGCCTTTCATTACAACGGCCGAAAAGGTTTATTTGAAGCACAAATCAGTGCCATGATAACAAAATCATTTCAAGGACTTAAAAAACAAATAATTATTTGCAGAGAAAGCATGGATTTCACAAACATAGAATTTGTAGCCCGATTCAATCGGGCTCCCAGTCGCTACTATATATCTCTATATATAATCTTCATTTGGATCTTGATCTTTGTTTGTCCGTGAATGAATTAGAAGAAGCAGCACTAGATGGCAGTAGAGAGACAGCTAAAACATAGGCATTGCATTAAGAATCTCCTCCAGGCTTATACTACTGAAGACTGCAGTACGCCAGTCACACCTCAAAACACAGACATTCAAACTAAACAAATTGTTGTGCTTTAAATTAACTAAAGAGATCTTCATTTAGATCTTAATCTTTGTTTGTCCGCGAATTCCACGCATGCACAGACCACCTTCCAGTTTAGTACGCTGTTGTTACTCACGGATGTCATCAATGTGCCAGAATAACGAAAGGGGTGGTGGACAGTGTTACGCTGGTTAGCTCCTGTGGCCTGGTTAGAGAATGAGATTGCCGAAGATAAAAGGTACGTGACTACGTAACATATGAATGAAAGACAGGCAGTGGGTACAATGAATGACAACGTAACAGCACGTTCCGGAAATTAGTACTGTTACGTTGTAGCCGGCGAGTGCTGCGCGTCTCACAGTTGTACCGTGGCTTGCTCACATGTCAGTGAAGTGATCCCTATTTATGCTTTAAAGAGCCTGGATACCTGTGTGTCCCCCTTTTATAAATATTGATCCGTGTATATAGCCTTACTTTTTGGATTGCCACAAAGCAACCTGCGAGATTGGAGAAAGGTTGAGAAGAGACCGTGAGAGGAAACGACAGCGTCGTGAAAACGAGACGGACTGTGAACGGACAGAAGCAGAAATGCTCCTACACCACCACATAATTACGATTCGGACAGAGATTCCGACGAGGCCGTTCCTATTGAATCAATGTCCGAGGGTTTTCTTTTGTAATTTTGTTTCCCTTATAAAAAATCATAATGCTGTGTGACGAAGGGCCCAGTTCATGACTGGCAGCCACGTTTAAACAGGGAGCCCTTCACAGACAACTTTAACACGTGCAACGTAGTTAAGACATGGCTAGTATATATATATATATATATATATATATATATATATATATATATATATATATATATATATATATATATATATATATATAGTGAGATATGGCCGGTATTCATCCCAGCCAATACCTCCAGGCCACTAGATGGAGCCCTCCTTGCAGCATGGAGGTGCCCCGAATGCCAGCACGGAATTATGGACAACAAAGTTTTTATGCACAGCCCTGCTGGCTACCATGGGGACCGCCAGGACTCCCTGCCGGGAGGCACAAGGACATCTATTTTCCCTCCACACCGGAAGTATGTCCCAGTCACATGTACAGAAGGAATGACGTGCTTCCGGGATGAAAAGAAGAGTTTTGATCTGACTCGGAGGTGCTAAGAAGTCACATGGACTGAGGGTTCAGAAGCACTTCCGGGTCACGGACTATAAAGGACTCTGGGAAATCCCAGACAAACGAGCTGAGCTGGGTGGCAGGGTGGCAACGCGTCTGGGAGAGGAGGATTGATTATTGTTTATTGGAGAATTGATTTATTTATGAGTATTGTGTAGAGGAGGGTATTTTGTGCACATTATTATTATAATAAATCCAAATTTTGGACTTTTACCTGGTGTCTGACGAGTGGTCTGAGGGTTCAAGGGGACGACAAAGCCCCAATCTGTCACAATATATATATATTTATTGCATAGTTTACTGTCAAATAATGCAAAGAGTACACAACACGTGTTTCTCCCTTATTTGGGCTCATCAGGCGTACACACTCCACTGCTCCCCTTGTGGGGATCGAACCTTGGACGTCAGCGTCAGAGTCCCTTTGTGCTGTGCCATGGCATGTGGTTCGTTTATTTGACAGCCTGTAGATCGGAGTAATTATATTCATTGCATTCGTATACATAAAATAGATGTTGGCGTACCTTGCATAACTGAATAATCCTTATGGCACAATAACAATTCAATACATTTATGGTCACTACAGTATTTGGATTTAATAATCTTCATGTGGGAAAAGGCTGACTCGCATAAATAAGTAGAGCCGAGTAATTCAGTCAAGGAGGTAGCACATTTCCTCATGTCGGGGTACTTTTCTTCTGTAAGTTCCAAAACTTTCCAAGCTGAACGTCAGCCTGTAGTGTCAAAATCTCATCCTCCACTGTAGAGGAGTTTTAGGTGAAACAGTGTTGTAATTTTTGATGCAGCTGAATCGCCCTCGGCATCTCCCCTAAATGGATTGTACTGTAATGTATCGAGTCTTGAAACCGTCTGTCAAAGCCTGACAGCCAATTTTCAATCTGCTCGGTGTAGCGGATGCTGTCAATTTGCCCACACGCCTTCCATTGCGTCTCCAGCTCTGACGCGAGGTTTTCGATGTTCCCCAAATCAAGGCGCTGCAGCTTTGAGGACAGATGTTGCTTTTTTCATTTGAAAGCATTAACTGAGCTAATCATATTGGCCATATTGGTTTTCTCTTTTCCTTGCAGCTGTAAATTAAGCTCATTCAACATGTTGGTCAGATCGGAAAAAAATGCCAAGTCTAGCGGCCATTGATCGTCATTAAGTTGCTCGTATTCTGCATGTTTAATGACAAAGAGAAACTCCTTATTCTCCGGCCAGGGATCTCGAAATCTTAGCAGGAATTTCTCCCTAGCCGTCTGTCTCAACGAAGGCCTCTTTTATCATCTCTCCATCTTGGAAGGACTTCTTATGCTTAATGATCGAGTGACTCACCTGGAACGACGCTTCGGTGTGTCTGCCTTTGCTTTTGAATTCAGCCGAGTGAAACATGACGGCTGTCTGATTAACTGCGATTTTAGTTCCCTCTCCTTTCTCTTTGTCAGATCACTTTTCGGAAGGAAGGCAGTTTCGTAGTTTTTATGAACAGTTTGAGAGTACCTTTACACATTTTCCTTCATTGGAATAGCAATGACAGATTGACAGATCAGACAAACACACTTCGATTGTGATTCCAATTCCACATCCAGCCCATAACCAATAAATATTTTTTTAAGTCCCTTCTTTAGTCGATATAAATTGGAAGGCAAACTAGATCACTTAGATAGCTGGAGTTTTGCAGTGGCTCGTGCGTTTGATTGTGCGTATGGGATGACCAGTGTGTTAGAAGAAAAGAGATCTCAGACTGGCCGCCCTGTATGTCCATCAAGTGGCAAATGCCATAGGAAGGATATGATAGACTAACGTTTCAAAAAAAAATGTTTTTTAATTCAATGCGATCTACCTGCACTACCTTTCTAATCTACCGGTCGATCGCGATTGACGTATTGGGCACCCCTGGTGTACAGGATATCTCGTCACTGTAAGTAGTTTGCACTGTTCAAACATACATGTTACCTACAACAACAACAGCATTTATTTATATAGCACATTTTCATACAAAAAAAAATGTAGCTCTAAGTGCTTTACAAAATGAAGAATAGAAAAATAAAAGACACAGTAAGAAAATAAAATAAGTCAACATTAATTAACATAGAATAAGAGTAAGGTCCAATGGCCAGGGTGGACAGAAAAAAAAAAAAAACTCCAGACGGCTGGAGAAAAAAATAAAATCTGTAGGGATTTCAGAGGTCATGAGACCACCCAGTCCCCTCTGGACATTCTACCTCACATAAATGAAACAGTCCTCTTTGTATTTAAGGTTCTCACGGAAGGACCTGATGATGATGGTCACGTAGACTTCTGGCTTTCAGTCCATCATTGTTGGAGCATCATGAAGCTTTGAGTAGGTGGAGGTGGCGCAGGCCGCCACCACAAAGAAACTGGAAAAAGAAACAGATAAGAGAGAGTAGGGGTCAGTACGGATTTTAGAGCCACCATGAATAGTTATTATGATGAATTGAACATACAGAGTATCAGGATTAAGTTAAACTGAAGTTATAAAAGGCCATGTTACAGAAATGTGTTCTCAGCAGTCTTTTAAAGTGCTCTACTGTATCAGCCTAGCGAATTCCTATTGGCAGGCTATTCCAGATTTTAGGTGCATAACAGCAGAAGGCCGCCTCACCACTTCTTTTAAGTTTTGTTCTTAGAATTCTAAGGAGACACTCATTTGAGGATCTGAGGTTACGATTTGGAATATCAGATGTCAGACACTCCGATATATAAGATGGGGCGAGATTATTTAAGGCTTTATAAACCATAAGCAGAATTTTAAAGTCAACCCTGAATGACACAGGTAACCAGTGTAGTGACATCAAACTGGAGAGATGTGCTCGGATTTTCTTTTCCTAGTTAGGATTCTAGCAGCTGCATTCTGCACTCTTTGCAAACGATTTATGTCTTTTTTTGGTGGTCCTGAGAGGAGTGCGTTACAGTAATCTAGTGGACTGAAGACAAACGCGTGAACTCATTTCTCAGCATCTTTCAATGATATAAGAGGTCTAACTTTTGCTATTTTTCTTAAGTGAAAAAATGCTGTCCTAGTGATCTGATGAATATGCGATTTAAAATTTAGATTGCAGTCAACAGTTACCGTTTTAAGTTTAAGTTTTTTACTTCCGTCTTAACTTTTAATCCTAATGCATCAAGTTTATTTCTGATAACCTCATTGAATCCATTATTCCAGTTTTCTCTTTATTTAACTTGAGAAAGTTACTATTCATCCATTCTGAGATTCAAGTCAGACATTCTGTTAGTGAATCGAGAGAGTCGGGGTCATCAGGCGCTATTGATAAGTACAGCTGTGTGTCATCAGCATAGCTGTGGTAGCTCACGTTGTGCCCTGAGATAATCTGACCTAATGGAAGCATGTAGATTGAGAAGAGCAGTGGATCCAGGATAGAGCCTACTGTAGGTATCGGCTTCAAAAGCCTTGTTGTGAAAAACTGAGATTTGGAAATCTGTGTTATTTCCATCCATCCATTATCCATCCCGCTATATCCTAACTACAGGGTCACGGGGGGTCTGCCGGAGCCGATCCCAGCCAGCACAGGGCACAAGGCAGGAAACAAACCCTGGGCAGGGCGCCAGCACTTTGTGTTATTTGTGCATCTTTATTTTGTAAAAATGCTATTTATTTGTTCTCGTTTTTTATTTTATTATTTGGAAATAGCAGAATTTGCACATTATTTAATATTTTTGCCTGTCTTGTTACAACATTTCTAAAAAATAAATCATTTATTATGATCAAACAGTTACTCAGTATTTGAGTAGTCTTTTCACCGAGTACATTTTACTGTTACTTGAGTAATAGTATTTTGAAGTACAGTTTATTTTTGTAGAGCCCAAAATCACACAGGAAGTGCCGCAATGGGCTTTAACAGGCCTGCCTCTTGACAGCCCCCCAGCCTTGACTCTCTAAGAAGACAAGAAAAACTCCTAAAAAAAAAACCTTGTAGGGAAAAATGGAAGAAATCTCGGGAAAGGCAGTTCAAAGAGAGACCCCTTTCCAGGTAAGGTGGGCATGCAGTGGGTGTCAAAAAGAAGGGGGTCAATACAATACAATACACAGAACAGAACAAATCCTTAATACAGCATAAAAATACAAATTTTAGAAGCACGGAGCAGAATTTAACAGTAGATGATATCACATAATAAGATTTGGATATTTTTAGAGTCCTGGAGACCTCATCCATCAATCTGCCTCCCTACTGGCACTTTTCCACTGCATAGTACGGCACGACACGGTTCAGTTCAGCTCACTTTTGGGGGGTTTTCCACTGGGAACAGTACCTGGTACCTGGTCCTTTTTTTAGTACCACCTCAGCCGAGGTTCCAAGCGCCGAACCGTTACCAAAACGTGACGTGTAAACTCTGCTGGTCACTGATAGGCCGGAGAAAATCGTCATTACTGCGTCACTAAACTTGCGACACGAGACACAACAGACCCGCTAGATTTTTAGCACAGCCAGCGAAGGGTCGGACGCACCATTTTGTTTTAACCAAAAATGGCCGTTTCGTGGTCTATTGAGGAAGTACAGACGTTCCTCTCGTTGGTAGCCGAGGAGCAGATCCAGCGAGAGCTGGATGGGGCGACGCGGAATGAAAACGTTTTTCAGGAGGTCGCTTGCGGCGCGTTTACGATGATGTCACGGCAGTAGCCGTCGTGGCCATTTCCAAGGGCTGTGTTGAGTGAGCCCACCCGGTGTACTGTGGAAGTGCTGACTCTTAGGGGCTCCACAAACTGGGACTTCAGTGAAAGTCGAAGTTCAGAGGTGCGTTAGGCTGTTGAACGGTCATTCCGATCATCTCGTCTCCACTGTGGATAATAGAGTTGGAGTCTCCCGTGTGCTCTACAGGGGCAAAGACTGCACCCCTCGCAAGCTTCCACAGGACCAGGCATGCCAAATCTGCAATTTCTTAAATAACAGATGCTTATATTTTCATTATTTTTTACGCAAGACAAACAAAGATGAACTTAAATAGAAGACACCTACATGGGCAATTTAACATCAAATCTGATTTGTTATCTTAACTGCCTAATTGGGCACAAGCATGGGCATCGTAAGTGGTGGTCGGGGGGAATGGTAATGCTTACCCAGGGCCCCCTGGGTGGTGGGACGGGGGACCCTCAAAGCCTGGAATGAGAAGAACGTGTGACAGACATGGATTGAGAGATGGAGGAGTCCACAGAGACTGCTTATGTAAAGGGCCCATAATTGTCTGCTGCTAGACCCCTGGGCACAGGTGTGAAACGCCACTAACCCCTGAGGTAAGAATGTGACCCCTGACTTCGCCGGGCACCCCAGTCATTCCCGGAGTGAAGCGCGATCATGCACACCCTTGCCCGATTGGAGCCCACCCTTCATGGGTCGTAGATTATTTACTGTATATACTCGCATTTAAGTTCTCCTGCGTATAAGTCAGGGCTTGATTTTACCGTATAATCTCTGGTATTTTATAATGTCGGTCATATAAGTCGAATGCAGAAAACTCACGCTATTGGTCCAGGAGATTACGATATGCTAACACCCACCTGAGGGAGTCACCATAGAGCACACAGCCTTTTTTTTTCGATGTATTGTGCCTACGTGACCACACGGTAATACCCGAACTATTCCAAAGCGATGTTTTCACTGTTTTGTGTTTTTTGTATCTCACACCCTCATACACCTTTATCGTAAGAGCATCCTTTATCTACGATCGAGCGTTCGATCAGAAGAAAATATGAGGCTGGTTTTAAATTAAACGTCGTTGAAGTGGCGAAAGAAATTGGTAACTGCGCTGCTGCAAAAAAAAATTCGATGTGTCTGAGAAACTGGGGCGAGATTGGAGCAGTGACATGCGATGAGGTTCATGGCTGGTGAGGCACTGACTCCTTCAGAGTGACAATTACAAATATATGAACCCCAAAGACTTGCTTATTGACTATTCAATTGGCACATTGACTACTGGTTATGTTTCATATCTCATCAGCATTCTTTACACACACAGGTAAGGCGCATATTTGGCTAAGAAAGAACGTGACATTTATGGCGGTGAGAGAGAGAGAGCGGAGAGAGCGCATTTGCTCCTCACCCTCCATGTGTTGTAAATTTTCCGTTGCAATTCCACAATTCACACTCTAACAAAAGTAAAGAGTGGTGTACAAAAAATGGATTTCAATTTTGACCTTAATTGAAATATTTAGTTGTTTTAAGGGTGGTGCAGTGGGTAGCGTGGCTGCCTTGCAGTAAGGAGAACTGGGTTCGCTTCCCGGGTCCTCCCTGCGTGGAGTTTGCATGTTCTCCCCGTGTCTGTGTGGGTTTCCTCCCACAGTCCAAAGACATGCAGGTGAGGTGCATTGGCGATTCTAAATTGTGCCCTGTGGTGGGTTGGTACCTTGCCCAGGGTTTGTTGGCTGGGATTGGCTCCAGCAGACCCCCAAGACCCTGTAGTTAGGATGTATAGATAGTTGTTTTAAAAAGCTTTTAATTCTGATGCCTTACTCAGTTTTAATACAGACTGTTCAGCAAAAGGATATCAAGAAAAGCAAAAGAATGTTTTATTTAAGGTTAAAGTTTAGTTTTTAATATTGGATTTTTTTTCTTAGTCTGATCCCATTTTTTATAAAATTGAAAACTTTTTACGGTCTTACCTTAATTTGTAAATGAAGTCCACACGCTAATTCTTCTCCACGAAAATCTCCGTCACTTTCTTGTAAAAATCCACCTTATTTTTCCTTTAGTTTTAACAGTCGTAATCTTCCATTTTGGCAGTCAGTCTGAACAAAAACTAAACACAAACAGAGCGCGGCAGTGCACTTGACTTTCGGATATCGCCAACTGATCGGCGCCTCAGCGTAGAAGAACAGCAGCAAACGAGCACCTGCTAAGCTCACGTGCGCCCCCTTCAGGATGGCACGGTACTGTCTGTCTCATCTTGTGCCTGTTCACCGTGGTTTTATGTCCGAACAGCAAGGCTAAATATGTCACACACACTGATTAAAGATATTAGTCAGACTGTGGAAAGTCAGGGTGTATAATAAACGTGTCTGCAAACATTATATTGGCGACGAGTAGAGAGGGACAGCAACAGGCACGCGCCAATCGCAGGCATCAGCCCAGTGTGTGAGGGAGATGCCGCACCTCAGCGTTTCTCCGCTGTATTTGAACAGGAAATGCGCAAATTCAGGGATTTTGACTATAAAAATGATCAAAATAATTGGAATCACATAGAAAAAATTTATAGCACAGACCATTGGACACATTTATTTTATATTATCATTATTAGTTTTTTTTTTTTTTTAATTAATTTTATTGCAATCCATACAAAGCAATCAAGTTTTTACAAAAAGAAAAATTGAGTTAAGAACAGATTTTTTTTTTTTTTAACTTTTCATGATGACACTTGGGCGGCACGGTGGCGCAGTGGTAGTGCTGCTGCCTCGCAGTTAGGAGACCCGGGTTCGCTTCCCAGGTCCTCCCTGCGTGGAGTTTGCATGTTCTCCCCGTGTCTGCGTGGGTTTCCTCCGGGCGATTCTAAATTGGCCCTAGTGTGTGCTTGGTGTGTTTGTGTGTGTCCTGCGGTGGGTTGGCACCCTACCCTGGATTGGTTCCTGCCTTGTGCCCTGTGTTGGCTGGGATTGGCTCCAGCAGACCCCCGTGACCCTGTATTTGGATTCAGCGGGTTAGAAAATGGATGGATGGATGATGACACTTGTTTCCCCGACCGCACGTCCCTAGATTGGAAGAACGGCCGTGTAAGTCTGATTTTATGTTCGATTTTTCGGGTTTCAAGATCCGACTTATACGCGAGTATATATTATACTGTATTTTAAATCTACCCAGTGCTACAGACCACCTATCGAGGACAACAACCTGGAAATGCTCCGAACATGCAGTGCGGTGTCTCAAGAAGCAGTCCAGGGTTCTGCTGGAAAGGAAGCCCATGGCCTCACAGTGGGAGCGGGAGGCAGCGGGTGACATCCTTGAAGGAAGGAAGGAAGAAATTGGCAGAATTGTGTATTGGTTATTAACCTTTATTGAAAAGGTGTGGCGACTAAACAATATCTTTTATTTAAATCCAGGAGTATATTGGGCATTACTGTGTCGGCGGTTTCGGGGCTCAGGAGTGCCCCCTGGTGGTCACAAAGGATAAACAAAACAGTAGAAAAGCTAGTGTGCTGCGTCGCATGATGTCACAGGCGATAGACGGGCGAATGTGAAAAAATCAGCCTATGTTAGCAAGAAGAAAGCAAAGAGATCCATTATGATAAAAATAAAAGAAAAAGAAAGAACGAAGCGCTGCGTAAGTCAAGTAACGGGTACAACGGGCCATTGCCAAACAACCATGCAGTGACCGAGGAGGAGTTTGCACCCAAGTCCCCAGACATCCACTGTTCCACTGTTAACCACTGAGCCACTCATTAGCCAATGCTAGGCCAGTGACTTGTGAAGGTTTGTCACGTTTGTGATACTCACTCTTTATCCTGCATTTAATAACTCATGACTTAGAGGAATGCTGTTTCGCTTGGCGTCATGGGGTGCCACACATGTGGGCGGTTTGTTGACGTAGTATGGTGAGCGGCCTGAACTGAAAAGAGACATAGACGGAGAGGAATAGAGCAGGATGGTAAAGGCGAGAGTCCTAACTAAACACAAATTAAGGATTAGGTGGTATAACAGCAAAGGCAGGTGCCAATTAAACAGAATATAGAAGCAGCAAGGAACACTGCGGCCTGTTTGGCAGCTGCAGGCAACAACTGTAGAAAGCGAAAGCTGGCAGTCAGGTGGCCTCCATAGTGTTAACTCCACACACGTCTACAGCAGGCTTTTCGCTGATTTAAGAGGGACTTGTAATTGGCATCCCAGCCGAGGATTACCAGTTCAGTGAGATCCCTCTGGCGTGACATCGCGCCCACGCACCTCTCACATGTGTCCGCCATCACTAGGTCCTGTCAGTTCAGCTCCATTTGCCGCTGTCAGGATTTCCAGAGATTTCACCCGCTGCTCTTTCTGCTTCGGCTCAATTATCGTCCCCTGCCATGGTGACACACAGCCTGAGCCGTCAGTCTGCAGAGGAGTGTGGCAGCTCCTTATAGGCACCTGAGTCCGTCCACACAGGTGTGCTTTCCCTGCTTGCTGCTCAGGCGCCCCGACTCTTTCTCGGCTTTGTATTAATTCCTTCATAGAACAATTGCCAGAGGTAAATGAAATAAAATGTACTGTATATAAGGGATGGTTGAACTATATCCACCTTAATATAAGGATTTTTGTCTGTGTGTTTGTGCATCTGTGTGTCCGTCCATTTGCTATGTCACTATCATTCCGATAGATGGCTAATGACACACATTTGTAGCAATAAAATACATTGCATTTTGATATTCCAATAGATGGCACATCACAAACATTAACTCTGATTTTGTGAATCCCATACAAATTGGCATATAACAGAGACGTATGCATTGCATTTGACATTCCAGCAGATGGCGCATCATAAGCTTTTGTAATAATAAAATGCATTGAAATTGTTATTCCAACAGATGGCACATCACAAACATTAACTCTGCTTTTATGAATCCCATACAAATTGGCATTTAACAGAGACATATGAATCGCATCTGGCATCTCAGCAAATGGCGCATCACAAACATTAACTCTTCTTTTATCAATCCCGTATAATTTGGCATATATCAGAGATGTATGCATCGCATGTGGCATTCGAGCAGATGGTGCATCATAAGCATTTGTAATAATAAAATGCACTGAAATTGTCGTTCCAACAAATGGCACATCACAAACATTAACTCTGATTTTATAAAACCCGTACAAATTGGCATATATCAGATATGTATGCTTTGCATCTGTCATTCCAACTGATGGCTTATCGCAAACATTAGCACTACTTTTATAAATCCTATACCAAATAGCATATAACAGAGACAAATGTATTGTTTTTGTCATTTCTAAAGATGACACACCACTAACATTAATACTGCTTTTATGAATCCCACACCAAGTGGGATATATACAGTAATAGAGACATACTGTATGCATTGCATTTGTCATTTCAGCATCAGAAACACTTGTAGTAATAAAATACATTGTATTTGTAAGAGAGGCAAATGCAGTGTATTTGTCATTCTTGCAGATGGCACATCACAAACATTAGCACTGCTTTTACGATTCCCATATCAAATACGAGTAGCATGTAACGGAGACAAATGCATTGTGTTTGCTATTCCTACACAGACAGACAGACAGACAGACAGACAGACAGACAGATAGATAGATAGATAGATAGATAGATAGATAGATAGATAGATAGATAGATAGATAGATAGATACTTTATTATTCCCAAGGGGAAATTCACATAATCCAGCAGCAGTATACTGATACAAAAAAAAAAACAAACAATATTACATTAAAGAGTAATAAAAATGTTTGTAAAAGCAGACAATAACTTGGTATAATGTTAACGTTTACCCCCCTTTGTGGAACTGAAGAGTCGCATAGTGTGGGGTCTCCTCAGTCTGTCAGTGGAGCAGGATGGTGACAGCAGTCTGTCAGTGAAGCTGCTCCTCTGTCTGGAGATGATCCTGTTCAGTGGATGCAGTGGATTCTCCATGATTGGCAGCAGTCTGCTCAGTGCCCGTCACTCTGCCACAGATGTTAAACTGTCCAGCTCAGTCCTACAATAGAGCCTGCCTTCCTCACCAGTTTTTCCAGGTGTGAGGCGTCCTTCTTCTTTATGCTGTTTCCCCAGCACACCACCAGGTAGAAGAGGGCGCTCGCTACAACTGTCTGATAGAACATCTGCAGCATCTTATTGCAGATGTTGAAGGACGCCAGCCTTCTAATGAAGTATAGTCGGTCTGTGACCTCTCTCACATAGAGCATCAGTATTGGCAGTCCAGTCCAATTTGTCATCCAGCTGCACTCCCAGGTATTTATAGGTCTGCACCCTCTGCACAGTCACCTCTGATGATCACGGGGTCCATGAGGGGCCTGGTCCTCCTAAAATCCACCACCAGCTCCTTGGTCTTGCTGGTGTTAAGGTGTAAGTGGTTTGAGTCGCACCATTTAACAAAGTCTTTGATTAGCTTCCTATACTCCTCCTCCTGCCCACTCCTGATGCAGCCCACAATAGCAGTGTCATCAGCGAACTTTTGCACATGGCAGGACTCTGAGTCATATTGGAAGTCTGATGTATATAGATTGAACAGGACCGGAGAAAGTCCAGTCCTCGGCGCCCCTGTATTGCTGCACACAATATCAGACCTGCAGTTCCCAAGACGCACATACTGAGGTCTGTCTGTAAGATAGTCCACAATCCATGCCACCAGGTGTGAGTCTACTCCCATCTCAGTCAGCTTGTCTCTAAGGAGCAGAGGTTGGATGGTGTTGAAGGCGCTAGAGAAGTCCAGAAACATAATTCTTACAGCACCACTGCCTCTGTCCAGGTCGGAGAGGGATCAGTGTAGCATATAGATGATGGCATCCTCTGCTCCCACCTTCTCCTGGTGTGTGAACTGCAGAGGGTCGAGGGCGTGGCAGACCTGTGGCCTCAGGTGGTGAAGCAGCAGCTGCTCCATGGTCTTCATCACATGTGACGTCAGAGCAACAGGCCGGAAGTCATTCAGCTCACTAGGACGTGATACCTTTGGGACTGGGGTGATACAAGATGTTTTCCAAAGCCTGGGACTCTCCCCTGTTCCAGGCTCAGGTTGAAGATGCGCTGTAGAGGACTCCCCAGTTCCAACGCACAGGCCTTCAGCAGTCGTGGCGATACACCATCTGGACCCGCTGCTTTGCTGGCATGAAGTCTCCTCAGCTCTCTGCTCACCTGTGCTGCTGTAATTGTGGGTGGGGATGTCTCACCTATGCTGGTATCAGCAGAAGGATGGTTGGAGGATGCAGTACCGAGGTGAGAGTGGGTTAGGTGGTCAAACCTGTTAAAGAAGTTGTTCATTTGGTTTGCTCTCTCCACGCCTCTCTCGATGGTGGCACCCGCTTGAGCTGCAGCCAGTGATGATCTTCATCCCATCCCACACTTCCTTCATGCTGTTATTCTGCAACTTCTGCTCCAGCTTTCTCCTGTACTGCTCTTTCGCCCTGAGCTGGACTCGGAGTTCCTTCTGCACGCACTTGAGCTCATGCTGATCACCACCTTTAAAAGCCCTTTTCTTCTGGTTCAAAAGGCCCTTGATGTCACTTGTAATCCATGGCTTGTTGTTAGCATAGCAGTGTACTGTTCTTACTGGAACTACAATGTCCATACAGAAGTTGATGTAATCAGTTGTGCAGTCAACAACCTCTTCAATGTTCTCACTATGTGACCCCTGCAGTATATCCCAGTCTGTAGTTCCAGTCTCTCAGAGCCTGCTCTGCCTCAGGGACCACTTCCTGAATGAGCGTGTGGTTGTAGGTAGCGCCGTCACTCTTGGTTTGTAGTGAGGCTGAAGCAGAACCAGGTTATGATCTGCTTTCCCAAGCGCAGGCAGCAGGGTGGCGCTGTATGCGTCTTTAACGTTTGCATACAGTTGGTCGATAGTCCTGTTTCCCCGGGTGTTACAATCCACATACTGGAAGAAGGCAGGTAATGTTTTGTCCAGCGTCACTTGTTTAAAGTCTCCAGCGATTAACACAAGCGATTCAGGGTGCTGCGTTTGTAACTTAGCAACTGCGGAATGGATGACGTCACCCGCTATCTCCGCGTTCGCTTGAGGGGTGATGTAAACAATAACAACAATCACGTGTCCAAACTCTCTGGGCAAGTAATAAGGGCACAGACTTACGGCCAACAGTTTGATGTCCCTGCAGCAAGTGGAGATTTTAACGTTTACATGTCCTGAGTTGCACCATCTTGTATTGACATAGAGAGCGAGTCCTCCTCCTTTCTTCTTCCCGCTGGTATTTGCGTCTCTGTCCGCTCTAACTGTGCTAAACCCGGCTAGCTCCACGTTAGCATCTGGGATGGGAGACGTTAGCCACGTTTCACTAAAACACAGCAAGCTGCATTCTCTGGAGGTTCTGACATTTTTCACCAGCACAGCCAGTTCGTCGATCTTATTTGGTAGTGAGTTCACATTTCCAAGGATCACAGAAGGCATCGACGGGTTATAACGCCACTTTCTCTCAAGCTATTTGGCTTTTATCTTATCTTTTATCTTTGCGCCGGCCCAGCTGCCCAATATCGTCTTCTTACCTCGTCAGGTAAATAGGGAACCACACCGGCATAAGCATTTCTTCTCAGTGCTTTAAGTTGAATATTTGAATAGGCGAGTCTCGGTGTGTAAAAATCCATGTCAAGTAGTAAGAATAGTAAAAAGTGTCCAGGGAGTGATTCCACATAAAAGAAAGTGGTAGAAGTGATCGGTGAAATAGAGAAAAAAAGTGAAAAAAAGGTAAAAAGATAAAGTCATATACTGAGCTGCCGGAATGGCTGCCACTCACTGCAGCGCCGGAAATGAGTGAAATGAGTAAAAAGATGGCACATCACAAACATTAGCACTTTTATGAATCCCATACCAAATATACACAATAATGTATAATTTATTACATTATATATTTATGATTTTAATCCCCTGCCCACACACTATGTCCCACTCTGGATGTTAAGCATACACCAGTGTCTAACCCTAAAATCGATTCAAAGAGATATAATGAATCAAGAGAATCCATTTGCATACAATAAATGGGTAGTTTGAAAGAATCGATTCAGTAAAGGGAATCAAAACGCCCGTCACTGCTATGTGCCTTGATCAGGAGCTGTCAGGTCTCAGCCCGTGTTCCTCTCCCGGCTGAGGTTGTAATCCATGTGCTATTTCTGTTTTGCTTTGTAGGACATATGTGACGAAGAGACCCAAAAGAGCCCATCAGAAACAAAGCTCTTTATGACCCAACAGAGAGACTCAAAGTGCCTCAACAATAAAACATCCAGTGAGCTGACAACACATCACTGACGCCATCGGCAGCACAATTGGAGCCTGTCACTTAATGGACAACCAATTAGACAGCCAACCGATGATGATGATGATGTTGAGGATGTCTGTTTAGTTCATTTTTCATTGTTTAATTTATGCTGATTTTGCTAATGTTATGTTTGTAGCTTACATGCTCGATTATTCTGTGTTTTTGATTTTGTTTACTTTTGTAAGCTGCCTGCCTCTGTTATGTTCCAAGTGTTTTGTGAGCATTCCTTCAAGAGGCGGGGCCACCTGCCAATCACCTCCAGGAACTGCCCTCTGCCCTATAAATCCAGGTGGGCGGGGTCTCCCTCAGTTCCAAGTGGTTCCTTTTCCAAGTGCCTGGAAGTGGTGAGTCTACTTGTGTTATTTTATGAATTCTGTTGATTATTTGGATCTCCGACATTTCAACTTAATGCTTTGTTTTTTTGCAAATCTGTTTTGAGGCTCATTTGATTTGGAATGCCTTCATGCTTCAGGCAATTCCATTTCGGCTTTAAGCTTCTTAGTGATATTGTGCATTTTTGTCAAAATAAATCCTTTTATTTATAACTTTCTGATTGCCAGGGCTTGACGGTGATATTCCCCTCTAGTGGACATTATCGGAAGTGCTTTGTAATTCTTTATTGCTCAGGGCTCCGTGTCCATGAGAGTTGTCGGAGCAGTTTGGAGTTCGTCAGAGTCGATTCATAAATGAAGATAATCTAATTGGCCTGATATTGCAAGTTATGAACAGAAACGATGTGATTGGTGCGTTGGTGTACAATGACTTGCATACGGCTGTGTCGAGAAAATGAGAGGTAGGTTACATTTAAATTATGGGACAGTGAAGATTTAAAAAAAATAAACTGAACAAGAAATATATGAATTCTTCGGGTCTGGTAACAGAAATTAACAGTTGGTGCAAATTGGTGACTTTTTTAAAAAAAGAAAACAAGGACCATCTGATCAGCAGTAGGTTTAAAATCAGATTAAAAAGACGTGAATCAGACTTAATGGTAAACTGCATACAGACAATAAAAGGTAATAGTTCAATCTGAGCATCAAATATTTAAAACCAAATTTAAACAAATTCATGCTTGAACCCCATACAAACCCCAACCACTCCCAGGAACATAAAAATACATATGACAAAGATCACAAGAAGAATTTCAAAATCATTTCAATATCAACATACAGCAGTGGCCAAAAGTTTGGAGAATGACCCAAGTGTTGGTTTTCAAAAAGTTTGCTACTTCAGTGTTTTTACTTCTTTGTATCCGATGTTTCTCTGGTATACTGAAGTAGAATTACAAGCAGTTCAGAAGTTTCAAAGGCTTTTACTGACAATGACATGAAGTTTAGGCAAAGAGTCAATGTTTAAAGCGTTGGCCCTTCTTTCTTTTTCAAGACCTCTGCAATTCACCCTGGCAGGCTGGCAATCAACGTCTGGGACAAATCCTGACTGATGGCAGCCCATTCTTGCATAATCAATGCTTGGAGTTTGTCAGAATTAATGGGTTTGTGTTTCAGGATTGATCACAAGTTCTCAATGGGATTAAAGGTCTGGGGAGTTTCCTGGCCATGGACCCCAAATTGTTCCCCGAGCCACTTAGTTCTCACTTTTAATTTATGGCCAGGTGCTCCATCATGCTGGCAAAGGCATTGTGGGTCACCAGACTGTTCTTGGATGGTTGGGATAGATATGAAAGGCACTATATAATAGATAGATAGATAGATAGATAGATAGATAGATAGATAGATAGATAGATAGATAGATAGATAGATAGATAGATAGATAGATAGATATGAAAGGCACTATATAATAGATAGATAGATAGATAGATAGATAGATAGATAGATAGATAGATAGATAGATAGATAGATAGATAGATAGATAGATAGATAGATAGATAGATAGATAGATAGATAGATAGATGAGAATTTCAAAGAACATAAAGAGTAGACAATTGTCAACACACTATACCAGAATAAACCTATATGCCAATTAACATGCAAGATGGATGATAGTCAATGCACTACAATTAATTAAACAAGCAAACAAATAAATACATAAATAAATAAAAGTGAACTGCAAATAACATAAAGGTAGGTGACTGTCATGGCACTATAAATAAACATTTCCAGATGTTACTTGCCCTACAAGGTGGTTGATTTCCAAGAGCTGGATTAAGTTGACATCACACCTGGCTGGCTGTCTGAATGACGCTGACACTGAGGTGCTCCCCGGGTCCCCTGACTCTGAGATGCACGGCCTTAATGACAGCTGTCATACAACTGTCACATGATGGATTTGGAGCAGGACCTAAGCTCTGAAGCATGTGGTTGATAATTAATTTCTAATCAGCCAGGGGCAGTGAGTTGTCTCGGTGGTCACTCACTTACTTCATTAAGGTCATTTTCTAGCATAAGTTGAGTTACCTGGTCATTTGTGGCTTTGTGAAGAGGATTTGAAAACTTAATTCCCATTAGGATAAATAAATATTAATTATATATATATATATATATATATATATATATATATATATATATATATATAAATATATGTATGTAGGGACTTAATGGCTACAAATGGCCCTGACTCCCCCATATCCCCCAAAGGTGCTGCTTTCATTTATTCTTTCCTTTAATCTCCACACAGATCATCAAGTCGTAGGCGTCTCGTTTTACTCGCCTCACATTTTTCTGCCTATCTCTGCATTTTCTACCCCTCTTCTGGTGTTGGCTGGTGTTTGCGATGGCTTTCTTATGACAGGATTTATTGGAGTAATTCAAACAATTTATGGGCTGTAAAATTGCAATAAAAAAAGACGCTTGGCTTGTCAGATTGAGCTCCTGACCCGTCTGTGAGGCTCTCAAAGTGAACTTTTATGACGTTTTCTTTAGAGTTCCACATCTATAGCATATAAACATGCACTGTGGATTGAGAAAGTATTGAGACCCCTTTGCTTTCTTTGTTGTAGATTTCATTTATAATGGATACATTTGCCATTCTTACACTTCAATCAACACTCAACAACCCATAATGACAAAGTGAAAACTTGTGTTTAGAAAGGTTTGAAAATTTATGAAAAGTTGAAAACTGAAATCTCTCATTCACAGAATATGCAGACCCTTAATTCACTACTATTTTGGAGAAGTCACTTTGCCAGTATTCTGTATGAGCCTCTATAAGCTTTGTACACCTGGATATGACAGCTGATCCTACTTTTCCTGGCAGATCCTCTCTAGTTGCATTTGATTGGATTAAAAACTATCTATCTATCTATCTATCTATCTATCTATCTATCTATCTATCTATCTATCTATCTATCTATCTATCTATCTATCATATAGTGCCTTTCATATCTATCTATCTATCTATCATATAGTGCCTTTCATATCTATCTATCTATCTATCTATCTATCTATCTATCTATCTATCTATCTGTCTATCTATTGTCACACATGTGTGAGTAGGAGACAGCTAAAGGACCTGAGTAAATGTAATACTACACCAGACCAGGAGGTGGCAGATTGTGCTGACTGTCTCCCTCAGTTCCTTGCAGACCATTCCCGGGAAATCTTGACATGTCCCGGCACCTCTGATGACGTCACTTTCGGCTCTGGCACCTCTGATGGCATCACTTCCGGTTCTGGCACCTCTAATGGTGTCACTTCCGGTTCCAGCATAGATGACATCATTTCCTCCCCCAACCCTTAAAACTGCCATCTTACCTCCAAGTATTCAATTCTGTTTTGAACTCACTCCACTTCACCTTTATAATGTCTGGAGATAAATTCTTCTCACAGTGGCATAGTCGGCAGGATTTTGGTTCTCTGAAGAAACTGGGACAGGACCAAAGAAACAGCCAGGTGAGAAAATACTGGGGCTTAGTTTCTGGGTGGGGAGCGTGTCCAGGGGTCAGGAGTAACTTGATACAGGCTCTGCTTCCTAAATATGAAACTGGGCTAATATTTTCTCAAAGGAAGAATATGGATGAGACTTATAGACTTGCGCTGGTTCCTATGGAGGAAACAAAAAGGGCTCACTATGTTCTCTCAGAGGAGAGAGCTGAACCGCCCATTGGGGTTACGATTCCAGATACTGTAAATATGGGCTTTCCCCAGTCCAGCAGGTAGAAACCATAAGAAAACTGGGAGTTAGATCCTGAGAAATCTACCCGGGAGCAGGCAGAAGCTCTCTGAGAAGAACTAGTTTATTTGCTAAGGCCTTTTGAGCTGTCCTCCTTCCAAATAGTGCAACAGGCAGCCTGCCTATTTCTATTAAAACTCCCGAAAACATTTGCCAAGCCGATCTGGGGAGAATTCCACAACATGGAAGAGCTTATAAAGCTCCTAGAAACATCTAAGCCAGCCTCGCAATCCGAGGGAGCAGAACGGTCCTCTAGTGGATTCCGTGGGGATTACATCACACAAACGAGGTCTCTTTCATGTAAACCGGAGCCTGTTCCAAAGTTCCCGGGCCTCGGGGCATGCAGCCTGCTGGGGGACGAGGAGGGATGCAGGTGGATGGGAGTAGTAATAGTTAACGGATATAAAGTCGAAGCACTCCTCGATTCCAGCAACATTTCCATTGTGGATCGCCGATATGTATTACTGTGACAGTGGATAAAAATAATGACTAGTATTACTTGTGTGCATGGGAAAACCCATTAATATAAAACCACCTGATGTTTCATCACTTATGGAGGATCACTGAAAAAAATCTCCATGGCAGCTCTGCCGAGTCCATCTTTCGCAATGATTCTGCGGGTGGGACTGGTCAGACATTAAAAGCGGTGAACTAATTACTACTCCCGGACAAAACTTAGGCCTAACTATAGACGGGAATGACTCGACTTCAGCTGTCTCCACGCTGTGTAATCAGCCGGCGGAGAGAGATACGGAAGTACAAGAGGTAGACGGGTAGATTCCTGGGCTGTCGCAGGGGGACACGTCATCACCCCACGCCTTGACGAGGCACCATTTGGGCACCGAGTAAACATTAGAGCGGATTAAGCTCTGATTTTTTCGGCCAGGAATTAATGAGGAGTTTCGCTGTTTTAACGTCTCTTGTCCAGACCGTCAATTATGGCAAATTCCTAGAAGGTACCCGGCTCCTCTCATTCCCCTTCCCCTGATTGATGTTCCCTTTGAGAGAATTGGGTCGACATTGTAGGACCCATAGAGCCCTTAGCCCAAGGATATAAATATATATTAGTCCTTGTTGATTATGCTACTCGATATCTCAAGGCTGTTTCGCTGTGTTCAGCCACGTCGAAAGCAATCGCACGAGAACTTGTAGGGGTCTTTGCCCGTGTCGGAATCCCTAAAGAGGTCCTTACGGCTCAAGGGACGTCATTCACCTCAGAGACGCTCAGGGAAGTTGCCAAATTACTTAAAATAAAGCACTTAAAGACCGTGGCGTATCATCCTCAAACCGACGGTCTAGTGGAGAGATTTAATCAGGCTCTCAAGCTAATGCTTCGCAACGTGGTCAGCGAGGATGGGAGGATCTGGGATCAGCTCCTCCCCCTCGTACTCTTTTCCTTATCAGGAAGTCCCACAAGCCTCTACAGGGTTTTCGACATTTGAATTATTATATGGACGACAACCTCAGGGATTTTTGCATATTTTGAAAGAAGAATGGGAAGGAGAGGCCCTTTCCTCTACCAATATATTAGAGTATGTCGTGCAGTTATGCGGTTAATTTGGAAAAATTCGACCTGTTCTAAAAAGACACTTGGAAAAAGCACAAGCAGCACAGGCCCGTTATCGTGGTACGACCCTCCTAGAATTCCACCCGGGAGATTGTGTCATGGTCTTGGTTCCCACCTCCCTTTCTATATTACTTGCCCATTGGCAAGGACCTTATGAAATTAAGGAGAGGAAAGGACTCATCGAATATTTGGTGAAACTACCCAATCGTCGACCGAGCGAGTGGATCTATCATGTGAACTTGCTGAAGCCATGGAAGGAGAGGGATCCTGATCCCACCTCTGCTCAGCCCAGCTCATTCTTTGCTCTCAAAGTCAACTTTAATTTTGGTACCGAGTTAAGCTCCAAACAGAGACAGGAGCTTGAAACGGCTATCCTTGACAATACCGGAAGTCATGAGTGAAAAACCTGGAAGGACCTCTCTGATTGCACATGACATAGTGACAACGCCCAGGGTTATCAGTAGAGAGAGGCCCTATTGACGTCCCGAGGCAAAGCAAATTGAAGTGGAGCTTAAAATCAAGTGTATGCTGGAACTAGGAGTAATAGAGGAAAGTTATAGTCCAGTCCGATCGTCTTGGTTAATAAGCCTGATGGGAGTTGAAGGTTTAGCAATGTCTTCCATCGGCTTAATCAGGTCTCCCAATTTGATATTTACCTGATGCCCCGAGTGGATGACCTCCTCGAAAGGCTTGGCCAAGCTAAGTTTTTGACCACACCTGACATGATGAAGGGGTACTGGCAAATTCCTTTAATGGACTCCGCGAAGGTCAAGACCACGTTTTGTACCTCTAGTGAACATTGGATGTATTGTGTCCTTCCATTTGGGTTACATAGGGCATCTGCAACTTTTCAGCACCTGGTGGATAAAGTGCTTCGCCCCCATAATGCATACAGTGCTGCCTATCTGGATGACATCGTCATCTTTTCCAGCACATGGAAGGACCACGTACAGCAGGTCTCTGAGGTGTTATGGACGCTAGGAAAAGCTGGGCTTCAAATTAATCCAGAGAAATGTTTCTTTGGATTGAAAGAAGCTAAATATTTGGGCTACCTGGTGGGTCGGGGTACAGTAAAACCACTGTGTTCGAAGACAGAAGCCATAATATGATGGCCCCGCCCATGAACCAAGAACGCGTGTCCAAGCTTTTCTCGGACTAGCTAGGAACTACCGCCGGTTTGTTCCCTGGTTTTTAGTGAGAGCGGAACCCTTGACTGACTTAACAAAGAGGAGGGCGCCTAACAATGTGGTAAGGGATGATACGACGGAGGCTAAATTTAGTGACTTAAAACAGGCCCTACACCAATTTTGAAAGCTCCTGGTTTCTCTCTTCCTTTCATTCTCCAGATCGACGTTTTGAACACAAGTCTTGGTGCCGTGTTGTGCCAAAATGTCGATGGTGTAGAACACCCCGTCATGTACCTCAGCCGGAAACTGTTGGATTGGGAGACCAGGTATGCGTCAGTGGAACAGGAGGCACTTGCAATTAAATGGGCGATTACCCAGTTGAGGAGGTACTACCTCTTGGGTCGGGAATTCACTCTTGTGACGGATCATGCACCCTTACAGTGGGTGGCCCTACACAAAGAGTCGAATCCTCGGGTCACCAGGTGGTTTCTTGACCTTCAACCGTATAAGTATTCGCTTATTCATTGTAAGGGCTCCCTTCATTCCAACGCTGATGCTCCTTCTCATTCTCACGACCTCTCGGTGCAGGCCACCTGACCCAACAGGTCTGGGCTAAGGGGGTCTTATCACACACATGCAAGTAGGAGACAGCTAAAGGGCCTAAGTAAATGTAGTACAACACTAGACCAGGGGGTGGCACAGTGTGCTGACTGTCTGTCTCAGTAAACCATTCCCGGGAAATCTCGCCAGGTTCCGGCACCTCTGATGACGTCACTTCCGGCTCTGGCACCTCTGATGACGTCACATCTGGCTCCTGCATAGATGACATCATTTCCTCCCCCAGCCCTTAAAACCGCCATCTTACCTCCAAGTGTTCAGTTCTGTTTTGGACTCAATATTGTAAACATCTCTGTTCAATAATTTCAAACTTTTGCAGCTGGGATATAATATACGGGTGGCTGCCCCAAACCTTTATAATGTATGGAGATTCATTCTTCTATATATCTATTATAGTGTCTTTCACTCTATCTATCTATCTATCTATCTATCTATCTATCTATCTATCTATCTATCTATCTATCTATCTATCTATCTATCTATCTATCTATCTATCTATCTATCTATCTTTATATAGCACCTTTCACTCTCTCTATCTATCCTCTGAGGCTCACACCATGCGTGACATCCTGGTCTTTTTGTGCCTCTTCACTGGCATGTGTTTAATGGCCTTTACTCATAAAATTGAAGTGCGTGTGAAGTGAGAACTAAGCGGCTTGGGGAACAAAACATCGAAATTTGGGATCCGTGACCAGGAAGCTCACCGGACCTTAATCCCATTGAGAACTTGTGGTCAACCTGACAATCTCCAAACATTGATTACGCAAGAATGGGCTGCCATCAGTCAGGATTTGGCCCAGAGGTTAATTGCCAGCCTGCCAGGGTGAATTGTAGAGGTCTTAACAAAGAGAGAAGGGCCAACACTTTAAATATGGACTCTTTGCAAAAACTTCATGTGATTGTCAACAAAAGCCTTTGAAACTTATGAAATGCTTGCAGTTCTACTTCAGTATACCAGAGAAACATCTGACAAAAGGATCTGAAAACACTAAAGCAGCAAACTTTGTGAAAACTAACACTTGGGTCATTCTCAGAACTTTTTGCCACGACTGTAGTCACTTTCTAGGTGACCCCCAATGACATACAGAGATTGTAGCAGTAGGGGGCACTATCGCTCTCTTGAACCCTCAGGTACCACGCCAAACACCAGGTAAAAGTGCAATAATAAATATTTTTATTATAATAATGTGCACTAAGCACCCTCCACTCTACACTATTCATTGACCACAATACAATAATAATAAATCACAATCCTCCACTCCCAGATGCGTTGCCCTCCTACCACTCAGCACAGCTCATTGTCTGGGAGTTCCCATGGTCCTTTTAAAGTACCCGACCCGGAAGTGTTTCTCATCCCTCAGTCCATAATTCCTTATCACTTCCGGGTCAGATAAAAGTCCTTTTTTCTCACATCAACATTCCTTCCGTTCATGTGACTTAGAAGTACTTCCGGGGCATAGGGCAAATAACACTCCCCAAGCCTCCCTATAGCGGCTCTTGGTGGCCCCCATGGTATCCAGCAGGGTTGTCCATAAAAACTACAATGTCCATGAGGCTCCGCTGGAATTCGGAGACCTTCCATGCCATTGGGAGGGCTCCCTTTAGCGGCCTGGGGATATTGGCCAGTATACAAATCCGGCCATGGACCACAGTTCCCTCCCCTTAGCGAAGTCCAATAGGGTGGAGCATCCAGCCCCGCGAGGGACGTCTTCCTCCAGGAGGTCCCGTCAGTCGGGCCTTGGCTGTGTTGTCTAGCCTCCCCAGAGAACCTCGGGGGAACGTTGTAACGGAT
Source organism: Polypterus senegalus (assembly GCF_016835505.1). NCBI lineage: Eukaryota > Metazoa > Chordata > Cladistia > Polypteriformes > Polypteridae > Polypterus > Polypterus senegalus. The sequence continues at coordinate 139,911,288 of NC_053167.1, read as the reverse complement.
ATCCCTCCGCTCCCCTCTCCCCCGGGGACAATCTCGTCATACGTGGCCCTGTCGACAACAGTTGTAACAACTCCATTTTTCTCTTGGTTGTC